>NC_133706.1:10931637-11236637 GCF_048934315.1 Petromyzon marinus | reverse complement strand
TTATTCATGATTGCCCGGCCATCTCCAAACGCGTCGAAAACGTAGTCCGAAATCGTGTCACTGCCCTGCCTTAACCTTTTCCACGACGTCGATGAATCGACGTGAAGCGACGCCTAGGCAGGGCGGTGTCTGCCCACATCACGTTCGCCATCCTAATTGAGGGTACACGCGTGGGATGTGCATGATAACGGAAGACGAAACATACACGCACACACACACGGCGAGCAAAAATGATCGCGGCGAGCAGAAACCGGTTCAGATAATCGTCACTGGTATTGGCGTGAGCGGGAATCGAACTCGGGGGGCCGGGTTCGGAGCGCATCGCGCTGTTAACCGCTACAACTACCGCTCCCCCACACACAGACGAATAAAAAAAAGAGACCGGCGATCTTTTCCTATCTTGGCTTTGTCCTTCAAACCCTCATGCTCTAAACGAGTGCGTGCACTCGCAAGAAATGCCACCGGGCAGAGTTCATTGACTCCGAAGCAGAGATGGGACACACAAACACGCGCCCTCTCAGGGCACAAAGTGGCCACGTCCTACAGCCTCAGTGCCCACGGCGCCGCGAGTCCACACGTGAAAGGCGCAAGGCGCCGCTCACGAAACGTGATTCCCTCATTCGGTCGACGGCAAAGGAAGCGCTCATTTTCTGTTAAACGTCCGCTATATATTTATTTTTCTCGTTTGCGGTGAAATGGACAAACGACTCTCTCCTTTCATCACCGTCAATCTCATCACATTCCCCCCCGCCCCTCCCCCCTTGTTATTCGCCTATTTATTACTTGATTCACTGTTTATGATTATCCTTCACGAACACGCAAACATAAGCCTGCTGAATCCACGAATAACGTCGTCCAAAACCTTTTCGCGCAGCGTCCCCTTTCCATTGTCGGGGTCGCCACTCGACCCTCTCCGTCTCGCTGGCGCTCTCTCCTGCCCCGCGACACGAGATGATGCGATGGTTGTGCGCCCTGCGTGTCGTCCGCTCCGATAATGATAACGCGACAGCGCGGCGAATAACGCGCACACGCCGATGACGCCTCGTCGTGCCAATGGGCCGACGGGGGTGCACGCAGTCTCAAAGCGCCCACGCCGCGAGCCTGAGGCCAAGGAAACGGTCCCAACGACGTCGTGCTATCTTCTGATGATGATGATGATGATTATTCACGAGCCACGATCAATCCACCGCTGGATGACGAAGGCCTCCGGCACAGGCCGCCGCCATCTCTCGCGAATCCCGCGATGTAACCGCCCACTGAGAACCTGCACGCGAGCAGAGTTCGTCGCTCCGTCTCCTCGGAGGATGTCCTCCCGGGCGTATCTCCCGTTCCCTGGCTCCCACTGCCGGCAATGTTCTTGACCATCGCCCCGTTTTTTTGAGCGACGCGTCCCGCCCGTACCAACTTTTCTTAACCATTTGAAGGGCGTCACGAACCTGCGAGTGTTCCACCAACCCACGCTTTCCTCTTTCTCTCTGAATGTGACTGCCAGTGCGCATCGCTCCAAGCGTCTCTGAACGTGTTTCTGAACCGTAAAGAACTGCATTTTCACCGTTTAATTGTTTTAATATGAGGTCCTTAATACAGGGAATAGGACCGAGATGACGCCCACCGCAGAGATGGAGCGATTAAATCTTCTCATGTGCAGACACTGGGTGGATTGTTGTATCGTAGAATCTCGAGGGATGACGACGACTTGGGGGAAGCCTTTGTCCATCAGTGGATAGATCACGGCTGCTGATACTTACTGTTGTGATCAGCTAGCTCCACGATTGAGCGTTGAACTCATGGCTTGCTAGATGCCAATGCTGCTGACTGGCATCCACTCATAATAAACAATAGTGATAAATCACTCATATCCCACAAAGCGCTCCTCAGAACAAAGCGATGATGAACGTGATTACATTTATAGTGTGGGTTAGGGGTTTATTAAACATGTGCATTCTGAACAATACCAAGGTTGAATTAATTATAATTAGGAATATTCAAGTGGCTGACATTTGAAACTCTCTTTATTGGCATGAGCCTTTTTACTGTGGTAAAGAGGGGAATTACTGTAAACATCGTTCTGCTTGGGGAGGACAGAGATATGGATGTGCTCATCAGTGAGGACTGCAATCTTCTGGATTCCTCATAGAGCAACGGTACCTTGTCCGAAGCGCAAAACTTCGTTCCACATGGGTGATGTAATTAACGGTGTCCACCCCAAGACGTAGAATGGTCAGCACACTGGACTTGCAATCCAGAGGTCGCTAGTTTGAGCGATCTTGCAGCGCGGCAGCAGTCACAACTAAACGTGACGACCGACGCGCTTTGTGTTTAGTTTGTCGTCATCCCCCCCCCCCCCGCACCTCCGATGAGCACGGTCGGCTACGTAGTGTGCGAAAGAAGTGTAGCAGACATGCATAACAATGTTGGACAAAATTCTTGAATCAGCTGGCGCCTCTGTGAACCCAGCAGTGTCAGCATGGATGCTCCTCGGAGTTGGCCGACCGTGTGGTGGGGTAAAGTTTCTTCCCATCTCTTCCAACACATCTGGTCAGCGTGGAAGAGTAGACCAAATACCCTCTTATTAGAGGGAGCTCTCTCAATAGCCCTCGAATGAAGGCTCTTGCATGAACAAGCGATTGCAAGCGCTGTTCCCCTTTTACAAAACACAACAGCTGTGATTATGAACTTCAAAGAAACAATTTCCATTTCAAAAACACATTATGAGCATTTCTATGTACATACGGCGGACTTCTTTTACACCACCATACGTTGTCAACCTTGCTAATTAGAGGTGCGGGGGAAGGACAACGAACTAACCGAAAAAAAACATCTGAAGCAGCAGCAGCAGCAGCCCAATCGTTTGCCAGCGCTAGATGATGGTGCAAACAATCCTGAAGCCGGCACCTGGGTGATGAGTCAATGTCTGGTCAGGAGATGTCACTCCCTGCCCGGTGCCTTTGAAAGCCGGGCCCAACCCACACCTCCACGAAAAGGGCACGTCGCTTAAAACGCGCAGCGTAAAGGTTAATTTTCCACAAATGCACGACGGGGAGAGAGGGCTCACTTTTATCGCAGACGTGCCAATCCGGGTGCCAGACACTCCACGCCGTAGTGCTCCGATTCCCCCTCCCTCGTGGAGCGAACGCTCCGCTCTCTCGCTCCGTCGCCGTAGACGGCAGCGCGGAGCCGGGGGGCGCGCACCGAGGAGGAGGAGGAGGGGGGGGGGGGGCGAAGCGAAGCACCGGGTAAGAGCGAGGACCGTCTGCCCGCGCAGCTCCGCGGCAGCGTCGGGAGCGCTTCGGAGCGCGCGGAAGGCGCCGCCTGCGAGCTGCGCGCGCGAGCTCGGGCTGCAGGTGCTACTGTGCCCCCCCCACCCCCCCCCCCTTTGTGTGTGCGCCCGGACGATGTCCGTTTACTCGTTGCGTGCGTGCGCACAAGTGCCGTCTCATCTCTGTAGTGGGGGGGGGGGGGGGGGGGGGTACGGTGGACAGTCGCTCGGAACTTGGAAACACTGTCGATGTCTGTAACAACTACGGCGTGCCGGCGTGCAGAAGGGGCTTTCGTGTTTTTTTAAAGACTTCAATGAAATCTCTTCATTTTTTATCAACTGCCACTTGGCGCTCGTGTTTAATGGTGGGAATTAAACTCAGTTCCGAATTGAGGAGCGGTTTGCGCAGCCGTGAGCTCAATGCATGGTGAGGCCGGTTCGTCTGGGTTCGATTCCCTGCCGCGGATATCATCAGCGGCGAGCTATTTCTGAACCGGTCACGGGGTCTCCACCCCGCACCTTCTTTTCACCGACCCGAACTGACCAGCGTGGTGAAGTCTGGTCAAACGACCCCTATATGATCGACTCGGCATGGGGAAGCTGCACAATTTATCATTAGAACATTTCACGGCCGAACGCAAGATAATTAACACATTTGCGCTGCCGAATTTCCCCAAAATTTGGTTTGAAACAGATGTTGTTAACAAACAACAAAACAATCATCGCTAAATGACCAAAACATTTTTCTTTTGAGGGAACGAGCAACGGTGTTCATGCGTGGCTCTCGTCGCAGCAATTAGCAGCAAAAAAAAAACTAAAAATAACGAGCTGGAGGGCAAGCGGGCAAGCACCTGGAGCAAAAATGGTCGCGGTTGCCGATCCTGTTACCGCTTGCGTTCGTCTCTCGGTAACGGGTTTCTCATCTCTCTCTCTTTACCCTCTCCCTCCCCCTTTTTAAATTCTCGCGCTAATCTCGGAGGAACGATCTCGCAGGGGAGAGAAAGAACAACAGCGCCTCGAAGGCACAGGGCACGGGCGGCGGGGACGGCATGAACCGCACGAGCGTTTCGAAAAGTCAAACGGGTCCATAAATTTCGATTTAAAGCTTTCGTGACTGCAATGATTCATCTTCTTTGGTTCTTTCGGTAAAGTCACGTAGAATGAGAATAAAATAATAAATTGATAAAATAAAATAACACAATAATATTCTCACGACGTTTCGGCCACAACACAAGCGGCCTTCATCAGGTGAAGGGGGGCGAGACTGTCTGGTAGGACAGCGCTGGAGTGAGAGAGCCACGTTCAGATCACGGCTTTTAAGCTGTGTGAGAGGAACAAAGAGCCTTGACACAGGAATTAGCATAAAATTTAGCATTGAAATGGCTGAATGATTAGCTTGTGACTGGTCACAGAAATAGCTATGTTAAAAGTTAAAGCATACACATCCGCAGAGGCACCCATTGTTAAAAGGAATTAGCATAGAATTTAGCATTGAAATAGCTAAGTTAAGGCATACACATCCGCAGAGGCACCCCTTGACAATGGGATTAGCATAGAATTTAGCATTGAAATGGCTGAGTGATTCGCTTGTAACTGCTACAGAAATAGCTACGTTGAAGTCAGAGCATACACATTCACCGAGGCACTTAGTACAAATCAAACAGGAGAATTTAGCATTGAAATAACTAGGCGAATTTAGCATTGAAATAACTGGGTGATTTGCTAGTGACTGGTCACAGAAATGACTACACATCTGAGCTATTCACAGTACTATATAGTGAACCAATAAAAACTAAAATATAAATTACCTTCATGTTATCAATAAACTCTATATTCTCCAATCAGCTAAGCCACCAACCATAAGTCGTTATATATCACAATGCTATATGGCGAAAAAATGGGTGGATTCTTACCCTCAAATTTCCGTACCACGGATAGCTATGGGCCCCGTTCAGACGGACGAGTTCGTCCATGGTCGGAACAGAGGAGGGGGAGAGAGACAGCTGCGAGGCCCTAGTATGCTCCATGTTGTAAACCATACCATTAACCGTGGTGTGAGAGGTATTAAGAGGCAATGCTGGCGAAAGAGCTGCGGTCTGAAGGACATCGTAAAATTACAATTAATTAAGAACAGAAATGATTTAACACATCTTTCCAGTGGTTACTAAGCCTGAATCCATCTTCTCGGTTGAAATTGTCTCTGTGCTTGTATATGTGAATGGCCTCATGAACGAATCTCTCATGGTAGCCGGTTGGTTTGCAAAGAACCTCCGTCTTGGAGAAGTCAATGTCATGTGAGCCCACTGAATTGTAACAGTGGTCTGCCACGGCAGAGGAGTTCGTCTTACCGTGTTTCAAGTCTGCTTTATGTTCGCGGATGCGGTCCGAGATATGTCTTTTGGTTTCTCCAATGTAGCTACTACCACAGAGGCACTTTAGTTTGTAAACGCCTGGGTACTGTATGTCTGGAAGAGCATCTTTTACAGATGGAACTAAATCACGGATTTTGTGTACTGTGTTGAATCGGACCTGGATCTTGTGTTTATTCAGGATTTTGGAGATCTTTTTAGTGACCCCTGCAATGTAGGGTAAGGTGATGGTTTTGAGTGGCTCCACAAGAGGATCCTTCTTCATGACTGGAGTGATGGCTTTGCGGATTGTGTAGTCGGAGTAGCCATTAGCCCTGAGAGCCTGGTGTACGTGCTTGAGTTCACTGGTAATGTGTTCCTGGTCGGAAATGCATTGGGCTCTATGGTATAGAGTCTTGATGAGGCAGTTCTTCTGGGATGGATGGTGGTGGGAATCCGGTTTCAAGTAAGCATCTGTATGGGTAGCTTTCTTGTAGACAGAGTGGCTCATTGAACCATCATGTCTCCTTTTAATTAAGACATCCAGAAAGGGTAGTTTGCCATCTTTTTCGACCTCCATGGTAAATCTGATGGCTGGTGAGACATTGCTTAACCAACACATACTTCACCTGGAATGGAACTTTCTACAAACAAACTGAGGGCACCCCAATGGGCTCCCCCCTATCTCCGGTTGTAGCCAACGTATTCATGGAAAAATTTGAAACTGACGCCATCCAGACTGCCACTCTACGCCCGACCTTATGGAAGAGGTACGTTGATGACACCTTTGTCATCTGGCCACATGGCCAGCCTGCTCTAGACCAATTCCGCGACCACATCAATTCCATACACCCAGCCATCAGATTTACCATGGAGGTCGAAAAAGATGGCAAACTACCCTTTCTGGATGTCTTAATTAAAAGGAGACATGATGGTTCAATGAGCCACTCTGTCTACAGGAAAGCTACCCATACAGATGCTTACTTGAAACCGGATTCCCACCACCATCCATCCCAGAAGAACTGCCTCATCAAGACTCTATACCATAGAGCCCAATGCATTTCCGACCAGGAACACATTACCAGTGAACTCAAGCACGTACACCAGGCTCTCAGGGCTAATGGCTACTCCGACTACACAATCCGCAAAGCCATCACTCCAGTCATGAAGAAGGATCCTCTTGTGGAGCCACTCAAAACCATCACCTTACCCTACATTGCAGGGGTCACTAAAAAGATCTCCAAAATCCTGAATAAACACAAGATCCAGGTCCGATTCAACACAGTACACAAAATCCGTGATTTAGTTCCATCTGTAAAAGATGCTCTTCCAGACATACAGTACCCAGGCGTTTACAAACTAAAGTGCCTCTGTGGTAGTAGCTACATTGGAGAAACCAAAAGACATATCTCGGACCGCATCCGCGAACATAAAGCAGACTTGAAACACGGTAAGACGAACTCCTCTGCCGTGGCAGACCACTGTTACAATTCAGTGGGCTCACATGACATTGACTTCTCCAAGACGGAGGTTCTTTGCAAACCAACCGGCTACCATGAGAGATTCGTTCATGAGGCCATTCACATATACAAGCACAGAGACAATTTCAACCGAGAAGATGGATTCAGGCTTAGTAACCACTGGAAAGATGTGTTAAATCATTTCTGTTCTTAATTAATTGTAATTTTACGATGTCCTTCAGACCGCAGCTCTTTCGCCAGCATTGCCTCTTAATACCTCTCACACCACGGTTAATGGTATGGTTTACAACATGGAGCATACTAGGGCCTCGCAGCTGTCTCTCTCCCCCTCCTCTGTTCCGACCATGGACGAACTCGTCCGTCTGAACGGGGCCCATAGCTATCCGTGGTACGGAAATTTGAGGGTAAGAATCCACCCATTTTTTCGCCATATAGCATTGTGATATATAACGACTTATGGTTGGTGGCTTAGCTGATTGGAGAATATAGAGTTTATTGATAACATGAAGGTAATTTATATTTTAGTTTTTATTGGTTCACTATATAGTACTGTGAATAGCTCAGATGTGTAGTCATTTCTGTGACCAGTCACTAGCAAATCACCCAGTTATTTCAATGCTAAATTCGCCTAGTTATTTCAATGCTAAATTCTCCTGTTTGATTTGTACTAAGTGCCTCGGTGAATGTGTATGCTCTGACTTCAACGTAGCTATTTCTGTAGCAGTTACAAGCGAATCACTCAGCCATTTCAATGCTAAATTCTATGCTAATCCCATTGTCAAGGGGTGCCTCTGCGGATGTGTATGCCTTAACTTAGCTATTTCAATGCTAAATTCTATGCTAATTCCTTTTAACAATGGGTGCCTCTGCGGATGTGTATGCTTTAACTTTTAACATAGCTATTTCTGTGACCAGTCACAAGCTAATCATTCAGCCATTTCAATGCTAAATTTTATGCTAATTCCTGTGTCAAGGCTCTTTGTTCCTCTCACACAGCTTAAAAGCCGTGATCTGAACGTGGCTCTCTCACTCCAGCGCTGTCCTACCAGACAGTCTCGCCCCCCTTCACCTGATGAAGGCCGCTTGTGTTGTGGCCGAAACGTCGTGAGAATATTATTGTGTTATTTTATTTTATCAATTTATTATTTTATTCTCATTCTACGTGACTTTACCGAAAGAACCAAAGAAGGGTCCATAAATATTTCAGAAAGCTGATGGGAGTGCGCGGGATCTTTTTTCTTCTCGGAAGCGATTGTTGCCTGTTGCCTGCAACTCTCCGTGCCCTAGATAACGTGTTTACACCACTGATGATCCTCTGTGGGAGCAACGGCGAACATTTGACCGTTTTCACGTGTGGATTTGACATCCGGGCCAAGAGCTTCAGGAGACGCAGAGTGAAATACAAGCGGTGTTTCTGGGGAGTGGGTCTCAGTGGACAGTTGCTCACTCGATGTTCGCAGCTGTCCACCACATTGGCACTCATCAAATACCACTCCGTTCGTTTGCAAGCACCTAGAGATTTCTTTCTGGAGAAACTTCCCGCATCCCCCCCCCCCCTGCGTTGATGGGTTTAATAATCGCACGCCGCTCCGCAGCGCTTGCCCCGCCGACTTCTCCCCATCATCGTGAAAAACGCCACGCGCACTCGATATGAAAACGAAAAAAATACTTCCATTATTTTGTGTTCAAAAAGTTACATTCGCACACGCAGAGAGAAAACAAAAGGAGCGTTTCAAGGGAGCGCTTGCGAGATCGGTATCGCCTGCCACCCGTCTCATCGACTTCGGCGCGAGGGTTCCCCGGGACCGGCCTGCCCTGCGTGCGCCTATAACGACTCCGGTGATTCCGGGTCCACAGCGCTCCAAGGCACGGCCGCCCGAGAGAGTCGCAGCACGCCTGGTGCACCACCTTCTCCTCTTCCTCCTCCTCCTCCTCTTCCTGCCCTTCCTTCCACTTCTCATCGGCCTTCGCTTCGGGTAAGAAATCCAGGCGATCGCCGGATCCCAGGTTTAAGCCGCCCGAGTCTCCAGCGTGACTTAAGATCCGCTGTCTCGTTTTTGTTTGCCGTTTGTGATCGTGACAATCGTAGGCCTGTCACAGATCCTGTGACGAACCTTCAGGGAGTGTTCTCGTACTCCGGCCGCCCCAGGTGTGGGAAGCAAAGCCGCAACGAGGGCGGTGGGAGGGCGGCACCTGTAGGAGCGGAGAACGGAGCGCGCTGCCGTCCCATTCGTGGGTTACACGCAGACACACAGACGCGCAGTACACGCTGTACACACAGACGCGCAAGTACACGCTGTACACACAGACGCGCAAGTACACGCTGTACACACAGACACGCAGTACACACAGACGCGCAGTACACACAGTGCACACAGACACGCGGTACACTCTGTTCTCCTATAATGCGGTAGTTACGTTCCTGAAGAACACCACGTTATGGAAAAATCGCGTTATACTAAATAATAAATAGCACCTAGAAGCATCCAGCAGCATCCCCGCATTGTGCGATGCTTCGGCGAGGGAGCCGCACCACCGCCTATTCCCAGTAGTTCTGTTCGCTCCATCGCGTTGTTTATACAATTTCGCATCTGCGTCATAAAAAAAGACGCGTTCCCAAATACTCTCCATCGCTTTGTATCCGATTCGCGTCACGAAAACAAGACGGACCGTCTTCCGGGTGCGAGCGTGGGGGGTCGCGTACTTTCTCGAGCACAATTCGCGCGGCATTTTGAACCGACGCGACCTTTAATCGCGATCCGGCGGCACGGCGGGGAAGTGGAGTACACGGCGCGCTAACGGGAGGTTTCCACCCCATACCCTGTCTGGTGGTCGACTCAGCCCTTCTGCATTCCTCCGGGGGGTGGGGGGGGGACAAACGAAGCGACGCTTTGCGGAGTAATTAGCAGTGGCTGTTGCCCCCGTGGGAAGATTCACTCACCCCGATCACAACAATGTGGAATTTACACTTCAGATTTCTGGTTATAAAGCAGAGTTGAGCAATTGAGTCATGATCAATTGGGGAAAGAAACGACGTGGAATGTTGCGGCTGATAGCAAATCACTGCATCCACGCATGCAACGCGACTGCGTGATGGCCATGCACGTGAAGGGTGAGGGTATCCCCACTAAATCACGTGGATGAATAGATAATTGTCAGCTACTTCGTTTCCATTAAAAAAAAAACCCACACGGGTTTTCAATTCGTTCCAGTTTATAGCAATCAATGATTTGTTACAGGTGCAACATTGGGATTAAAAGACAGGAGCGGTGGTGCAGCGGTTAGCGCACTGCACTGTGAACCCTGTGACCTGAGCCGGCCACAACCAAAATCAGCGGCGAGCAACATCCGAAGCAGTCCTGCTCTTGCGCTTTCACCAACCCGCACTGACCAGCATGGGGATGTTTGGTGAATAAAAACTCATAACCGGCACGGTGCGCGTGGGAGGCCTTCAAGCAAGCAGTGGATTGAGAATGGCTGTAATTTTTATTCAAATCACAGCCACTTTAAGCTGCGTGAGAGCAGCTCAGTGTCCAAACTTGTGGTCTTTTTACTTCCAGTACTTGAGGCAAATTTAAATTTCACAATATTTTCACGACTGATAATTCAGCCTGTTTTAGATTTGGAACCTTTCGCCTCGGGTAAAAGTGACATTTCAACACATTGCAGAATTCCTGCAGTGCGTGTGTAGATATATGCGTGCGAATATGCGTGTGTGGACACATCCCGTTGAAATATTTCCCAAAATTTCAATAACCGTGCTCTGATGGGCGACTCGAGCGCTCATTCAACGCATCTCCGTAATTCTACACACGTCCCATATCGCTTGCAATCTCCTTTTTATTCTCTGCTCTAAATTGAGAAAGAGGGGGGGGGGGTGTATGAAAAGATAAGCCAAAGGAGGACAGGAGTGATTGAAAAGTGAGATAAACTGCAGGAATAAATGAAAGAATTATACAGTGCGGCGAACAGGATAAAGCACAGTCAAATTATACTACAAACGGGAAACTCAATACGATAATTGTAAAACGTGTGAAAAAAGTGAAATAGAGGAATAAACAAAACCTTTAGTTTGTTTTATCCGTGTGCGAAATATTTCACGAGCATTCTCTCCAGATAATTGAACTAAACATTTATTTATTTTTACCGGGTAAGGCTCACTGAGCTATAGAGCTCTTTTCAGAAGCGATATTACCACAAATGATAGCTCAACTAAGTGCCTTATCAAGAGGAAATTTACAGGAGCCAAATACTCTATGAACGCATGTTAAATTACTAAACGTGGAGGGAAAGACCCGGAGACAAATCTCAGCGATCACAGGGAGAACAAGCGGACTCCAAATATACAGCAGGCGTCAGGGTCGGGATCGAACACATGAACCCACGACTCTCCTGTTTACCAGGCGAAGTAGTTAACGTCTTGCCACCGCCGCACCTAATTGATGTTCAATTGGTGAGCTCTGACCAACACATTAGGTGTTCCCTCTGCAGCCGATGCAAAACACATATAGGGCTTCCCTCCCCCCCCCCCCCCCCAAGGCAAATTCATCTTTAATTATATTTAATTTACAGCCGGCATTTTCAATCGCTTTTGCCTGCAATTTGTTGCGCACGTTATAGCCTCGACCCTCTTTGGCAAACGGCACAGGCGTTAAGATGTTCAAACACCCAATAAGCACCTATTTGCAAGGCATCAAGTTCTTGATTTCACCGTGTTGATACTGGCATAAAAAGGTCCCCGCAGATATGTTATAGCCGCCACCGTTAACGGTAAAGGGGATCGGCCCAAGGCCACGTGCGCACACGAGGGCCTCGAGGAGCCTCCGGCCCGATAATCGCACGGGCCTGGGTTGGGGGAGGGACGCTGAGGAGCCAAAGGGTCGCGCTGCCGGGATTGCCGACGGGAAAAAATAAAGAAGCTGAAGATGCGGCCTCCTTCACTTGCCTTTCCCTTCACGTACAAAAACACCGAGGTCTTTCCCCCCCACCCCCGCATCCCATGAGCCGCACGGACTTTTTGAGAGTGCGCACATTTCAAAGCAATGCTGCTGAAATTACGCACTCCCAGAAGGCCGTGAGGTTGACCGGATGCGTTCATTTATTTTAAAGATATTAGTTCGGTGGAGGGACGGAGGTGTGAAGGAGGCGTTTTGTCCGCTTATTTATGTTGGTATTTATATTCTCCGGGACGACGCTCGCGATTGTTTTACCAGGAGGGAGGCGTATCCTCCGCTTTGGATCGTGGCTCGGAGTGTTAGATCCATTCATGTCTAGCCGACGTGACGCGACCCTTTGTAATCCTGGTTCCGCGTCCACGCTTTGATTGTTGAAAATACGAACAGAAATATTTACGTTCAAAAAATTATTCTTTCACTCAGAGAGCTGTCGACATCAGTCCATTATTGTAGATTCACGCGAGACACCAGGATTTGAGGGGTATGATATGCCCATGTTGCATTGAGGCTACTGGGGGTGAAACAAACTATTTAATCAATCCACTGCTGGACAAGGTCCTTTCCACAATGGAGGTCGTTGGACTATACTTCGCCATGCTGGTCAGTGCAGGTGGGAGGATTGGGGGCTCAACACCGCTTCAGACGTCACTCGCCGCTGATATCACATCGGAGGGGAGTCAAAGAGTTCGCTGGCCACACGGCGCAGGACGCTAACCACTGTGCCATCATTCTTCCCGTTTAATTAACAATAATACCCGATTCATGTTCCATTTTTGTCACAATCTTAGTCTCTGACAACAACCCGTGGAATTGTATTCCGGGTTTAGTTTGTGGATTTGAGTTAGCCAAAGCCTCATCGACTTAAACAGTCAGAAATAAAATATTCTCTAAGTTTTGGGAAATGGAATCCCCCCCACCCATACACCTCTAAATCAGCTCAAGCTTGCCGTAAATCACGTGACTTCGGTGTGGCCACTCCCAATCCGATTCCCTCCATTCCCCCTACCGCCCGATGTGAGAACAGACGCTGCTCTGTGCAAGCTCACTTCTGCTCGCTCCTTCCTCCTCTCTCTCTCTTTCTCCAACTTCCCCCCACTCTCATCATCCCTCCACTCTCATCATCACCCTCTGGTCCCCGACATCTTCGCCCGGTCATTCCTACACCCCTCCTCCCAGTCCTGCCAGGCGCTCCTCCTCCTCCTGTCTTCCTGCTGCTCATCTTGAGCCGTGCCCTCCTCTATATCTGCCTTGTGGACTTCCGTAAGCGGCCTCCATTCCCTTTGCGCGTCATCTTGCCCCACTGTAATCTCGCCCAGCCTTCCCGTCGAGGAACAATAAACAGTCACCCGCGACTTTGCGCGGGTTGGTCTCTGTCCCTCGCGTTCACTCGCACCCTCCCCGCTCCGCCTTGCTCACACCAACACGCGCCCACTCCCTACCCACTTGACTTCTCCTGTGCACTCGGGGCATTGCCTAGGCCATCAAACCCGACGGCAACCTGGCCAATCGCTGGCAACATCTGCGTGCATCAAACCCGACGGCAACCTGGCCAATCGCTGGCAACATCTGCGTGCGAAGTGTGGGCAAAGCAACTCTGACTCCCGTTCCCTCACCTGTGCCTGTACCTGTGGTCCTACTCACGCCTCTCTCGGTTCGCTCGCCGCGAGGAAGCAGAACCCTCCCGTGCTGTGCCACGGAGCAGCTGTTCTCTAGTCCCACGTAGTCGATCTTCGACTCCCCTTCCCCCGTGGAGTGACACGGGTGAAAAGGTTTACAGACAAACACACACACACCACGCACATTCAGTTGCCGCGTTTGGTCCTCTTCGAGCTTTCACAGCAGTCTTCAAAAAATATGTACCAAATGATCTCAGTGCGCGTCTTCATAATTTCATGTCGTTATGACGGGTCGTGCTCTCGTATCGTGCGCGCAGCCGTAATTGTCACGCCGTGTGATCTTCATCCCACTCGGTTCATCGCTGACTGAGACGTTGATAAAACAATTATTCTGGAAACATTCCATCGCTAAAAATGTAGTGTCGCTCAGTCCCTGTCCCGGACTCGAACCCACCTCCAGCTCAGAGGTGAGAAGGAGCCTTTTGCGGTCACCCCTCGGGCAACGAGGTTTTGACAAAACAAGTCCCGGGGCCGACAGGGCAAGCGTAACGACTCACGACACACGGGGGGGGGGGGGGGGGGTGTAGGAGGAAGTTCCACAAGGGAGGAAGCAAGAGGTCGAAGGGGAAGGTGAAAAATGAAAAAGAGAGAGAGGAAGGAAGGGAGGGGTTTTTTTTTTCTTCTTCTTCTTTTGGGAGGAAGGAGGATTGCGAGGTTGTTGTTTGTGCGCGCAACCGGGTAGCAAGCACAACATTTAACGCCTCTTAACGCGACCAGGACATGAGCCACGAAAGGACGAACAATAACAACAATGATCGGAGCCACACGCGGAACGTGAAACAAGATTCAAAAACTAAAAAAATGAAACAACGACGTGGGGCTCCTCGCTAGCGCAACGTTGGAAAACAAAACGCCAACACCTCCGCTCCGGCTCCGGCTGGAGACTTCACGCTCCTGCTGCTCCACGCGATGCAGAATCGTCGGTCACGTGACCGAAGCCCCAGCTGATTTGTTGTCACCACCTGCCACTTGTCAAGGGGCAATTAAATTAATTAAATTAACAATAATTCATCGCACGCAAGATTATCTGTGGTTGTTGTTGCTGTTGTTGTTATTAGGGGTGGAAACATTTATTGATTGGCCCCACTCGTAGCCACCGGTGCTTCGGTGACTTTTCAGGATTTAAGACAACCGTCGCGCGAATCAATTAGCTACACCGCACGGATCTGCTGGCTGCAGCCTTGCAATACGGTAATGAATTGATCTCATGATGAGAGGGCAAATCATCATCATCATCATCACGATGCATGGGCAAGCCTATAGAGGTGTCCACTGCATTCTTCGTCATTTGTTTCCACTTCCCTCTGTCTCGTGCCAATATGTTCAGGTAGTGTGCCACATCTGTCTGACACCAGCCTTGTGTGTCGTCGTCAACCCATCCTCTGTTAGCTCTTCCTTTCTTTCCAGTTACTTCCTTCCAAGTAGTGCAATGAAATAGGAATAGTTTTTTTTTTATTCAAGATAACTCTTGCAAATGTTTACCAAGGAAGGGTATCCTCCTTGCCCCCTTATTTTCAGGGGGGGGGGGGGGCATCTCGGCTGTGAGAAAAGGGAAAAAAAACTGCCCTCCAAATTTATAAAAAAAAATAAAAAAACAGAAGAGCCACTCCGTTTGAAACTCAGACGATGCTCAGTGCTGGAGCAAAGGGGATGAGCACTTGGGGGGTGGGGGTGAGGGCGACCCCACAGGGCCGTTGTCCGCGTTCCCAGCAGCTTCTGCTCCTCCTTCCAAATGTCCATTTCTAAACTAAAACGATGTTTTTACATCTTTATTTGACCAGGAAAGGCCCACTGAGCTGTATAGATCTTTTTCGGAAGCGACCTCGCCACAAGTGATAGCTCAACAAAGTGGCTTATCGCGTGGAAATGTATAGCAAATACTCTAAACGCGTGATGTTCATTCTAAATGTGGAGGCACAAACCGGAGGACCTGGAGACAAATCCACGCGACCACGAGGAGAACATGCAAACTCCAAATATACAGGAGGTAGGGTCAGGATTGAACCCACGTCCTCCCGTATACCAGGCGAGGTAGTTAAAATCTCACCACTTTGTTGAGATTTTATCAGTCTCCAATCATCCCCGCTCAGTCTCACAAACACACACAGACACAAACACAAAGTCGGTATCACGCGCACGCACATACACAAACACGCATCCGTATCTCCGTGGCTGCCTTTCTCTCTCTTCTCTATGGATGTGTTCTCTTGACGCTCTCCCCCCCCCGACCCAATTTTCCCCGTCTCACTTTGTTCATTCCCTCTCCCACCATGCCCCTTCTACCTCTCCATGTGTTCGTTTCCACCTTCCTCCTCCTTCCCTCGGTGTCTCTCTCCCCCCTCTCCTCCGTTGCTAAGCCACGCTCGCTCTCTGTTTTTCCACAACTGCCTCGGCTTCTATCTCAACATCTTCCTCCCAAACCCTTGATGCAGCTCCCTCTCACCCAAACCCCTGACCCCATCCCCCGTTCTCACTCTGCCTCCCCATCGCACTATTTCACTCTGCCTCCCCACTCTCTAAAATTGCCCTCCTCTCTCTCTCTCTACCTCTTTCACACTCATCCACTCAAGCCTCCCCCTTTTCTCCATCACTCTGCCCTTTCCCTTCCCTCCCACCCCTGCCTCCCATTCCACGGCCTCTCCCCTCAATCTCCATGCATCCCCTCCTCCTCGCAGCGGCAGGAGAGGAACCCACTCGCTCGCAACCTCACACACACCTCTCTCTCTCTCTCTTTCTCACATCTATCCATTTTTGCAACGACCTTTCTCTCAGCTCCGCGCAGAATCACAAAACACACGCCCGTGCCTTTGCCGCTCTCTTTCAAGCCTCCCATTCCCGCCCTCTTTCACATTATCCTGCTTTTCATCGCTCTCCTATTTCTCTCTACCCCGCTGCTCTTTTATCTTCATTTTTTTGCCCGTTGCTTCACATTTATTTTTTTGCGTGCGCAATGTTGCCCCAACCTCCTTTTATATCTGCTCATTCTTCATTCCTTTTCTTCTGCCTTTTATACTACAAACCACCACAACCCTCCCCCCCCCCAAACAACTGTAGTATATTTATTTTTGTTGTTATCATTTATCAATCATCGTCGTCGTCGCAAGCAGCATTCAGACGGCGCGACGCGTAATGTTCCATAATTCATTTCTGCTCCGCGTCACACACAGTTCCTTTCAAATCTTTCTGCGCGACTCGGAGCGAAAATCCAGGCCTGGCATTGCCAGCAAGCGGTGCCCCCGGGACACCAGAGCCCGTCGGCTCGCTGGCGGCGGCGGCAGCGGTGCTGAAGAGGCCAACGATGATGAGGGTAGCGAAGGGGTGGGATGACGTGATCTTGGCCAGCTGTGTTTCACGTAGTCGGCATGGGGCCCTGGTGCAAAACGAGGAATTAGAATGGTTCCCCCCTCCCCCCCCCCGCTGTCAAATTTACTACTTTCTCTTCCTAGCCGGGAGCCCGGACCCTTCCGGCACGTGGTGTCCCGGGGGCAGCTGCGCCGCCTGCACAGCTCGATAGCTGTGTCCCACCGATCGTGGCACAGGTGCTGTAGCATCGTCATGGCGCGGTGCTCACGGTGAGCGACAGTGATTATTCGGCTCTTCTCAGAGCCGCCGCAGCCAAAACGCGGCCGTCAGGGTTCGCTTGCCGCCGGCTATTTTCGCGGTGACACGAGCACTAGCATACGGGCGATGAAACGCGGACACCGACGACGACGAAGAATGGAGCGAAACCAGAAGGTTTGTCGAGATCCTTGGAATTTCAGCACGAAGCAGAAAGAGGAACGCGCGAGTGAAAGACACCGTCATAGGGCCTGCTGAGGAGAGTGAGTGGGATTGAGCAGGGCACGTCGTGGCCAGTGGTCGAGACTCACGGCGGAGTGGCGGCCAAAGGAGGGACACGCGCTTGAGAGGACGTCACCACGGAGATGGAGCGATGCAAATCAAGAGCTAGACGAACTGTTGCATCGTAAGACTGAGATGGCGACAGCTTGGGGAGGGCCTTCAGCCAGCTGTTGGTAGATCTTGGCTGATGATGGCCTTTAACACATTTACGTTCACTTTATATGATATATACTAAGAAAGACTCTCGATTAGTCCTCCAGTCCATACCTGTCAACCCCTTGTCAGTGCCGACCTTATTACAGACCAATTCAAGCCTTACTGGTCACCCCGTGCCCTTATAAATCTCAACGTTCATCCTACGAAGTGACATCACAAGGGAGAAACACAAACAAATAGATACAAAAACATCATTTAGCTCGAATTGAAACGGCTGAACGCCGTATGGACCTGAATATGGGTAAACCGTATGGGAATGAGAGTCAATGAAATGAAATGTCTGTTAGCAGATAATACCAAATAATGTGTACTATATTTTTTGTACTGCAATAATTACACAAAGTTTAATCCCTTTTGAAATCCACTGCTAGACGAAGGCCTCCCTGCACCACGTCGGTCATGGGGGAGGAGGGGGGGGGGTTTGACCATACTTCACAAGCAGTTAATCGACAGTGGGATGTAATTGAACAACATTATCATTCCGCCGACAGTGTTCATCCGGCGAATTATTTCTGTAACAAAAAGGCCCGTGGAGATGCGAGTCGCTGAAAAGGGACGACGGGTTTAGCCCAAAATGCCCCAATTAAACGGTGGACACGGGCTTATCAGTCGATGGCATTTTGCAGTGCAGCTGCGGCGCCTTTTCGTGTGTCTGGTGGGCGGCCTGGTGGCTGCAAAAAAAAAGAGGAAGTGGAGGCTTGTTCGAGTCCTCTTCCCCTCCCTTCCTTCCTTCTGTGCACTTTTTTTTAACCGAGAGGGCGACTCGTGTTCCAAACAGCCCTGCCCCTTAATTCTCCCTCTCTCCCTCTCTCCCTGCCCCTCTCTCATCGAAGTGCTCTTCCCCTGCGCTCTCAAACCCCTCGGCGTCAGCCGGGTCCCCCCCCCCCCCCCCGCCAGTGTCACCTCCGAGCCATCCGAGTATAAAATCGGGACATTTTTCCCCAACAATCGTTTAATCGCTGCCATTTTTCCAACCAGCGCGAACGCGTGTGGGGAGGGAGCAGCGACAGAGGCTGCCACCGTGGAGGCGAGGGAGGGCTGGGGGGACCTCTCGTCATCGCCGTCAAGCGGACGAGCGCCAGTTCGACGGGGGCTCATCGCGCCGCTGATTCACGTCGTCGACACCGCGAGGTACCACGACCTCCCGTAAGCAGCGCTCCGGGCAACAGCAGGTGGGGGCGCATCAGTCGCGGGCCGGGGTGGTCGGGAGAGGAGAGCTCACGTGAGTGCCTCGTCTGCGGACCTCGCGAGTCTTGGCCGGAGCGGCCGGACCGGACGCATCAGCCGCTGTTGCTGCCGGCGTGCGACACCTCGACAGCGTGAGCTTTCATCACTGATTGGCTTCTTTTCTACACCATCTGCGACCGTTAACGTGAGAATGCGAGAGAGAGAGAGAGCAACGCGGTTCGTCGGGACCCCGAGGTGCGAGTTCCAAGTCGAGCTCACGTGGCGAAGCGGTGCTGTTTTAAGTCTCGAACGACCGGCGTGCTCACGGTCGACGTGGTGGTCACGGTCGGCGTGGTAGTCACAGTCGGCGTGGTGGTCACGGTCGGCGTGGTGGTCATGGTCAGCGTGGACACAGTCGGCGTGGTGGTCACAGTCGGCGTGGTAGTCACGGTCGGCGTGGACACAGTCGGCGTGGTCACGGTCGGCGTGGTGGTCATGGTCAGCGTGGACACAGTCGGCGTGGTGGTCACGGTCGGCGTGGTGGTCACAGTCGGCGTGGACACAGTCGGCGTGGTGGTCACAGTCGGCGTGGACACAGTCGGCGTGGTGGTCACAGTCGGCGTGGTGGACACAGTCGGCGTGGTGGTCACGGTCGGCGTGGTCACGGTCGGCGTGGTGGTCACAGTCGGCGTGGACACAGTCGGCGTGGTGGTCACAGTCGGCGTGGTGGTCACAGTCGGCGTGGTGGTCACAGTCGGCGTGGTGGTCACGGTCGGCGTGGTGGTCACGGTCGGCGTGGTAGACACAGTCGGCGTGGTGGTCACGGTCGGCGTGGTGGTCACGGTCGGCGTGGTGGTCACGGTCGGCGTGGTGGTCACGGTCGGCGTGGTGGTCACGGTCGGCGTGGTGGTCACGGTCGGCGTGTGGCCACGGCAGCCGTGACGACATTAAAACTAAAGCCCTGCACTGGGAAGGGCAGGGCATGGGCAGCTGTACCAGGACAGCTGTGCCCGGGCTGCTGTGCCCGGGCTGCTGTGCCCGGGCCACCGTGAACTGCCATGTGCTGTGCAGGGCGTTAGTTGCAAAGTGGTCACGTGCACCGGTACGAAGCCAAATAATCAAAAACCGTGTTGGGAATACCTACTGTATACCATCTTTAACTCGAGCGGGGCTGTTTAGTTGGGTGCAAAGGCTGGCCGATTTGTTAAAAGGGGAATATCAGAAAGCTGACATCAGGAGAAAAAATAAAGCATGCCCTGATACGTTTCAATTAAATATACACGCTTTCCGTCACTCTCTTGAAGGCTCACCAAATCATCATATGAATTAACCTTTACATTTTAGTTTTATCTTTCAAAAAGCCATCTTATTCAGATGGAGAACTCCACCGTGGCCGTACGCAATGTACCGCCGTGCACCCGACCACTGTGACCGATGGGGGGTACAGCAAAAGGCTCGATACGACGTGAAGCGAGAGTCTGCGTTCAAGCAACGCGCAGGCGCGCACAAACACTTGGGCATCAGTTTGACAGCTCGATATGACCGCTCTGTAAAAAGAACAAACGAGCCGTGTGTCTGTGTGAGAAGGTATTAATAAGTATCACCGTTATTTTATTAATCCCAGGCAACATTATGCGATCCGACACAACTGTGATCTATGTTTCATGTTGTGCTCGCTCAGGAGTATTTAATGATACTGCACACCTTATGTTAAAAGAGTTTCTCGCTGGTCTTAAGCTGCGAAAGGTCAGAGTGCATGCCCTGCGCTACACCCCCCGTTACATGTCGTCGCAGCAGCTCGGGCCCTCCGGTGCGGTTTGCAGGGGATGATGTCCGACGTTTCGCACCCACGTGCCGGGAGACTGAATTTCAGGAAGTGAACTGCAGGAAGTGACATCATGCCGAAACGACGCACGGTACAATCACGAAAAACACACGGGGGAAAAGCTGTGCAGAGCGACTGCACTTCGCAGCGTCACCGTCGTTACGCAATATTTTACCCTCCTTTCGCTCACATGTTGAACCATTTCCACGTGCGGAATTAAGCTAGTTAATTCGCCGAAGTGACATTTATTGATTAAGTCATTATCAAGTGCTAGACTCCAGGGGACACCTTCCGCCAAGTGACTTATCAGAAGACAGAAATTAAACGTTGTGCAACAGATTACCATTTAGCCCGATCACTAAATCAAGAACTGCCTGCGAATAATAAATCATGAAACCCCGTGTTGTTCACCGTGTCCCCTTCCCCACAGAGACGGTACACTTCTTGATGGGCCCTGGCGTGTTTCTAAATGTACACAAGCAGTGCCCATCTAATCCCAGCTTTCCTCCGAGATAAATAAGTCTCGTATCTCGCCCGGCTGGCAGCTGCTCCTAAAATAAGGGAAATTTAAAGTTGACTGGAAGTCATTATCGCGCACATCGCCTGCACTTGACACCCCACGTGGCCCTGGCACAGTGGGGATGTTGCCACATTCGTACGAATGTGCGTTGAACTTCTTTTGCACCGTACGTAGCCAACCGTGCTAATCGGAGGGAAGGACAACAAACTAAACACAAAAAGCAGTTCCAAAGAAATGAATGGCTTGGAAAGGGGCATCTGTATGTAAACAATTGTTTAACTTATAATAAGCTCGTGTTCAGAAATTAGTTTTGAATCTAGATTTAAAAGTGCACAGCTCCAGTGGCTTCCTCACATCGGAAGGAAGAGCATTCCAGACGGCCGCAGAGGCTCATCTGAAAGTGCGCGATGCAGTGACCCGTCTTTGTTCAATGGTTAGCCCAAAAGCGACTGCGAGGATGACCGGAGTTTGCGTGGCGATTTATGGCACTTGACGAGGTCAGTAAGGTAATTGTGGCTCATTTGTGGCAAGCGCTTTGTGCGTAACGACTGCGACCTTGTAATGTTTTCGTTCGGTAGCCAATGCAGCTCAGCGAGCACCGGACGCGTTAGTGGGGGGGAGGGGATGGCAAGAGCGCGTCTCATCTACTGCCCTCGCGGGGTCTGGCAAAGCGTCAACTTGGCGTGTGCACGGTCCCACCAAGAGGTGGATTTGTTTTGCTCGGGGCGCTGCGTGAAACACCGCACGTACGTATTGCTGCCCCTCGTCAATCCACTGCTGGATGGCGGTTTTGTAGGGGCTGTGTGAATCGTAATGTTTATTCATCCTGGAGAAATCCGATGAGCTATGAAGCTCTTTTTCACAGATGTCCGGTAGGGAAACGATGCGGAAAACAGCAAACAATACAACACAAATTGTGTGACCATACCTGACCGTGCTGGTCAGTGCCGCATTGGCTACCGCACCTCCCCCAACTTTGCTTTGCCCACGCCGCCTCTGCCATGAGAGTTTCCTGGCCAAACTTCACCACGCCGGCTCCGCCATGAGAGTTTCCTGGCCACGCTTCACCACGCCGGCTCCGCCATGAGAGTTTCCTGGCCACGCTTCACCACGCCGGCTCCGCCATGAGAGTTTCCTGGCCAAACTTCACCACGCCGGCTCTGCCATGAGAGTTTCCTGGCCAAACTTCACCACGCCGGCTCCGCCATGAGAGTTTCCTGGCCACGCTTCACCACGCCGGCTCCGCCATGAGAGTTTCCTGGCCAAACTTCACCACGCCGGCTCCGCCATGAGAGTTTCCTGGCCACGCTTCACCACGCCGGCTCCGCCATGAGAGTTTCCTGGCCAAACTTCACCACGCCGGCTCTGCCATGAGAGTTTCCTGGCCAAACTTCACCACGCCGGCTCTGCCATGAGAGTTTCCTGGCCAAACTTCACCACGCCGCCTCTGCCATGTGAGTTTCCTGGCCACGCTTCACCACGCCGGCTCCGCCATGAGAGTTTCCTGGCCAAACTTCACCACGCCGTCTCTGCCATGAGAGTTTCCTGGCCAAACTTCACCACGCCGGCTCTGCCATGAGAGTTTCCTGGCCAAACTTCACCACGCCGCCTCTGCCATGTGAGTTTCCTGGCCACGCTTCACCACGCCGGCTCCGCCATGAGAGTTTCCTGGCCAAACTTCACCACGCCGGCTCCGCCATGAGAGTTTCCTGGCCAAACTTCACCACGCCGGCTCCGCCATGAGAGTTTCCTGGTCACGCTTCACCACGCCGGCTCCGCGCGGCATTGGCCGACGGTCGCGATTTGCCGGGCCGCCCTCAGGCGTCCGGAGCGAGGGTTCCGTCCCGGAGTCTCTCCTCTCTCCCCGCAGCCGCGTCGCTGGCTCGCCCCGTCGCGCGTCACCAACGCGTGGCATTTCGGGGCTCGGAGAGTGAGAAATCGCCGGCGCCCGCCACCCTCCGGGGTTTCTGATTTAAGCTCGAGGCGCTCGAGAGGCGCTCCTTCCGCAAGCAGCAGCGGCAGAGCATCGTGGGCGCAGCAGCGGCGAGATGTCAACTCCCTCTCCTCGTACGCAGGAGGTCGTGGGTTCAATCCCAATACTGACGCCTGCTGTATATTTGCAGTTTGCGGTGTGTCTCTCTCCCCGCGGCCGCGTGGATTTTTCTCCAGGCCCACCGGTTTTTCCCTCCACATTTAGAATCAACATCATCGCGCGTTTAGGGTATTTGGCCGCTACAGATTTCCCCATGACGATGGGCCACTTCTCTATTGAGCTATAATTTGTGATCGCCAGGTCTCTTCTGAAAAAGAGCTGAGTGGGCATTACCTGGTAAAATGGAAAGAAAAAAAAATGGTTTAACAGTTGAAAGTTTGTCCCATCTTACGAGTAATGCCCACTGCTCATATGCAAAGACAAACTCCCCCGCCTCCCCCCATGGCCTTTAACAGACTGTTGGGGAAAGGACTATTTACATCGTGTAAATAGTTTAGTTTGGAGTCCAGGGGACCCGCGTGGAGCTCAGAGCAACGCGTGGGTGCAGTCGCCAGTCTCGGCGTTATCCACGAGCCGTCGGCGACGTCGTCTTCACAGAGACGGACAACCAATATCGACGCGCCCACAGCCAACGCCGCCCCCGTCAAGAGAGAGCCAATTCACACCCCCCGCAGAGACAGCGGAGTAGCTGTTGAGTGTGCAGGCGGTGCAACTGCGCCGGGTGGGGCGATGTTCGCCGTGCGATGGGGAGCGCGACATCCCACGGGAGAGGGATATCGGCAACGCCGGCGACTCGCGCCGATTAATAATCACGATCAACTTCTACGGCGATGAACTTTCTAAAATGTCAAATATGGTTACGCGCGTCTTTATAATTATTAACGCGGCGTTCTGTTGCTTTGACCTTATTAACCATTCCTTCCGAACTCGGTGCATGTACGCAGCCGACGCTCACGATAACGTGCGTCGAATCGCGCTCGTCAAAGCGTATTTATTCGTGTTGATTTGGGGCTTTCGTGACTGCAGGAATTCACAATCGTTGGTTCACGTAGATAGAAAATAAAAACAACAAGCGATGGTCTTCACCTGTTGCCATCGAAACGTCGTGATCTATAAATGTATCTGCCGAGAACAGCAATCCCAATAACGTCGCCAACTCATCGATAGTCCTGCAGGGGAGGTCGGGGTCGAACAACGGCACGCCCGAGAGCGGCTCGCCGTTCCCGCTCGGAACAGCGCCAAACTTAGGCGCGATGATGATTCTCACTGATCACGACAGCGAGCCATTGGCGCTTAACTGGAGCGTGCACAAAACCAGCAGGTGTGCAGGCGTCAGTCAGTTCGTGCGTTTCAGAGGTACAGGTGATCACGTGCTAGTCGGGGAGGTGGGGGGAAGTGGAGGTGGGGGGGAAAGAGGGGGCGGGGGGGGAAAGAGGGGGCGGGGGGGGAGAGAAAGGGGGGTGGTGTTGGAGGGAAATGGGGGGGGGGGGGGCAGGGGGGGTGGGGGGGCAGGGGGGGTGGAGGTGAAGGGGGTGAAAGGAGGCGGGGTCGGGGCAAGGAGAGGTGGGGGATTGGGTGGAAAGGGGGGCGAGGGGGGGGGCTGTCCCCAGTGTTGGTGCGAGCGTGTGGATCGTGCTCGGTGTGTGTGTGTTCGTGCGGCATGGGCTGGCACGGCTATCAGCAGGAACTATTTGCGAGCGATGTTATCAGGTGGAGCCCCCCCCCCCCGCCCTGGCGCGGGGGCTGCCGTGTTATCCAGCGAGGCAGCGTCCCACCCCTTCTGGCGAGGCCGATACGCCCACCCGCCCCCCCCCCCAACCCCGTTCCAAAAAATCTTGCGGGGAGCCGACATGAGGCCTCTGCCGGTTGTTACCGAGGGGGCGAACGGGATGGGGGTGGGGGGGGGGAAGAGCTTGTTTTGGCCGATAAGCCGCAGCTTGTTTTGTGATTTTTTTTAGTTTGCGCGGAGTTCGCAGGGCCCGTGGTCACGTTGCGGAACGGCTGCGCACGGCGACTCTTCTCGTTCGTGGCGGGCGCTGTTCGTGCACGCGTCTGGGTCCGTGTCTCGGCCACCGGAGGAACGCGCGAGAGCACGGGAGGAGGGGGGGGGGGCATGTGATTGTCGTACGCTGAGATCGCACTCTGAATAATTCTGAATAATTCGTTTAGACTCTTCGGAAATGACGAACGCGGGCGGTCCCCGACTTGCGAACGGGTTCCGTTGACCGAGGCCCGTTCGTATTGAAATGCGCATGCGGTCAAGTGTGATGAATCGTGTTATGGTACGACAAAATTGGAAAGTGTTGTTAAACTCTAAGCAAGACGAACTATTGTACATCTGCACATTTGCCAGGATGATTAAAAATAAACATCTCATAAAAGCTCGGTCGTAGGTGCGGAAGTTCATAAGTCGGGGACTGCCCCACATTTAAGTGTTCGCGGGATCATCTCATTCCTGCGAATATGAACCGCTTAACACGTAGCTGGCTATCGCAACTAAAATCATCCATGAAAGGAGTTTTTTGTTTGTTATATCGCGTGATTTTAACCTGTCGTTAGACCCTCCACCACCCGACACGGCCAATTAGCAAGGTTTGTCACGTAAACAAAACAGGCCAATTCGCTTCTTGTTCAGCACACGTGACAAACCTTACTAGATTGGCCGTATCGCGCACGTGGCGGGTTTAACGATGCATGTATATCTCACGCGATCTAACCCAACAAAAACCTCTACCACGGATGCGAACCGCTCACGGGTTCTCGTGCACGGACAAACTGGGACGTGCCCTCGGCCCCACGGGTCAACAAACAGCGCGAAGCCCCACAGCACGGCGTTCTTCAGTTTCAGTTTCATTTATTTGGTATAGGCCTGTGAGCCATTCGGCTCTTGAATCGGGTGCAACCGCAACAAACAAAAACGTGAACAAGAAACATCTTAAAGTGACTACGCGCAAACAGAAAAATCCAGGAAAAAACAGCAAAGTCTTCCAGAAAAAGCACCGTATATCAACGCTGTGTGCAAAAAGTCCCAGTGGGATGCAAGTCAAACAATAACAACCATAAGACAATTTAGATTAAAGTTATCAGTCTAACTCTGTACTACAACAAACAAAAATGGCTAAACCAAAACGTTTTCGAAATCACCAAAATAAAACTATAAAAGCAATGTAACAGTGATCATAAGACCCGTGATTGAAATTTAACAAGAAACGATATATATAACATGTACTACCAAACTTTGCAGCCATAGCTGACTGCATGAGTCACTCCATAACAGCAGGAGTGTCAGTAGGAGTATCAACATTTTTCAATGCACCTTTAAAGATCAGCACACTTGATTACTGTGACTTCGTGTATAAATCAAGCCCCAAAGGAAGGGCCTTTGCTATTGATGCCCCCAGGGTCTGGAATGCTATTGCCAATAAATTGCAACTTGAATCACTACCTACAGTGAGGGAAAAAAGTATTTGATCCCCTGCTGATTTTGTACGTTTGCCCACTGACAAAGAAATGATCAGTCTATAATTTTAATGGTAGGTTTATTTGCCACCAAGTACTAAGTCATGTTTTGCAGAGGGGTCAAATACTTATTTCCCTCATTAAAATGCAAATCAATTTATAACATTTTTGGCATGCGTTTTTCTGGATTTTGTTGTTGTTATTCTGTCTCTCACTGTTAAAATAAACCTACCATTAAAATTATAGACTGATCATTTCTTTGTCAGTGGGCAAACGTACAAAATCAGCAGGGGATCAAATACTTTTTTCCCTCACTGTATGAGATCTTCACTCAAAACTGCTCTAGAGCAGATGTACATCCCTAGCTGCCACTGCTATTCAGTAGCCTAAAATAAAATAAAATGTTTCGCTCCGGATGACCGCTGCAAAGTATTATCTGTATTTTGATTTAGTGTGCTGATCTTAAAGGTGCATTGAAAAATTTGATACTCCGACTGATGCTCCTGTTGTTGTGGAGTGACTCGTGCAGCCAGCTATGGCTCTAGGGTTTGGTGTTACATGTTGTTTATGCAGTTTATTGTGAAAATTCGGTCACAGTTCATATGATCACTGTTACATTGCTTTATGGCTTTATTTTGGTGATGTCAAAAACGTATTTTGGTTTGGCCATGTTTGTTTGTTGTAGTACGGAGTTAGACTGATGGCCTTAATCTAAGTTTTCTTGTTGTTGTTGTTGTTTTTGTTGTTTGACTTGCATCCCACTGGGATTTTTGCACACAGCGTTGGTGTATGGTGCTTTTTCAGGAATAGTTTGCTGTTTTTTCCTGGATTTTCTGTTTGCACAGTCACATAGTCACTTTAAGATGTTTTCTTGTTCATGTTTTTGTTTGTTGTGGTTGCACCCGATTCAAGAGCCGAATGGCTCACAGGGCTATACCAAAACATTAAACTGAATGAAACTGAAAACACTATAATCAAAACACAAGATCATACTTTGCAGCGGTCATCCGGAGCGAAACATTTGATTTCAGGCCACTGAATAGCAGTGGCAGCTAGGGGTGCCCAACCACTCGGCCGCTCGTCTCCATTATTTTGACGACGGTTCCGATGCCGTCCGGATCGTGCCATCGGCACGGGCCACGAGGCGAGGCCGTGTCCCCGCTGAGAACTCTTGCACGACCCTTCGTGTTGGAGAACGTTCAGCGGAAGCGGATATCACAGAGCTATGTTTGAGATGCCTTCCAAGTTCCCTCTTCTCACACACACACAGACTCTACGCATATTATTAGGAAGCCACTGGTGCTGTGGACTTTGAAATCGAGATTGAAAACTTTATTGCTTTTACACACCTCGGATTAGCACGTTTGGGTACGTGCGGTGCGAAAGATGTTCAACAGACATACAAATGTACGTACCAATAAAGACCCCCCGTATAGCCTGAACAAGCTGTTGGGGCAAGTGCTGTTAGCGAGCACCTATAAAGGCCGGCACGGCATACAAGGGGTGGGTGGCCAACACCACGCCCGGCCGCCTTTGTCTCCCCAGTGGCGATGTTTATACACCGTGCTAGGTAACCATTTGAGGCCGAGTCGACCTAGGGGAGGCCCGTGACCGGTTCAGATAATCGTCACTGGTGTTGGCCGTGAGCAGGGATCGAACCCGTGTCGCCAGGTTCGGGGCGCAGCGTAGAGCTAACCGCTGCACCACCTCTCCCCACACTACTCATGGTCACATGCTCACAAACATACTGGGGAATGTTACATGCTCCTCAAGTGGGAGACAACGCCATCAAAGCTATTAACATTTAGCTTTTTTTTTTCTCTCAGATAAATGTTAAATGATAATTGGGATGGCAAGCGGCTCACAGAGAACAGTTTGTATTAATAGCGCCGTTCCCGCTGACGCACTGCAGGTGCAATTGAAGCACAGTTCCCTCGCGGATTACTGCTTCTAAACACTGCTGCCGCTGCTTATTCGATTGCAGTTGACAACGGACGCTTATTTTGCTGTGCGACACAGGGAGAGAGAGAGAGAGGAGAGGGAGTGTGCAGGGCACATCTACCCTACGCGGTCAAAGTCTTTGCAGGCAGCCCCAAATTACAAACTGGAAACAATTTGGACATCCTTGGCCGTCACACGTATGTGCCACACGTATGTGCCACAAGTCACACTTATGCGCCATGCATACGCCACACATATGCGCCGCTACACGTATGCGCCACGTAAGCCCCACACGTATGCTTGCAACATATGCGCCACACGTATGTGACAGATATGTGCCACACGTATGCGCCGCACGTATGCGCCACACCTATGTGACACATATGTGCCACACGTATGTGACACATATGTGCCACGTATGTGCCACGCATGTGCACACGTCACGCGTCACACGTTGGGCCCCGACCCATTAGCCGTCCACAGCCAAGTGCAATTTGAGCGTGCGCGTGGGGTGACCGTCGCTTGCAGAAGTTGCTCCTAAATCTGACCATTTCATGTTCAGCGAAGCATTCTCAATCTCGCATTACGTTCGCTCACTTCTGAAGTACGCCGAGTAGCACGTCACCGTGTTTAAAGCGGTTTGCGCTTTATTCTGTCCGGTAACCTATTTAGCGCGGTGCGACTGTCACCTCCTATGGGATGTGAACATTGTTCCCACCTCGGCTCTCCCAGCGGGTCGGACGCGCGACGTTCGCGCTTCTCTCGTTTTAATCGTCGCGCTAGTTTGCGATGGAATTATATAAATGTTGACACCTCGTCTCCTCTCGCGGGGGGGGGGGGTGATTAATATCTGCTCAAATGAGAGCCCACCCGCAGTTGCCTCTTTACCTCCTTGGCATTTCCCGAGCTCTAAATCCCCCTCCGATAGCCACCCCAGAACCCCCACCCCAGCGCTTTCTCCCCAGGCCCCCCACCCCCACCAGCGTCCCCCCGATGGGAACGTCACGCGCAGGAGACGGCCGCCCGGCACGCTCCACCCACCGGCGGAGGCTCACAGGAGGCCCCGTTTTATTTTGAATTATTGCAATTAAAAGCCTCTCTCTCTCTCTCCTTCTGCTTGCCGATTCATAATTCACGAGCTGAGCGCGGACGGGTTTCTGTGCGCAGGGGAGGGGGGCGATGCCGCCCACCTCGCCATGGCTCTGACAGCGGAGGCGTCCACGCAGACCCCGGACGTGCCCCACCACGCCGAAGACGCTCGGGTAAATGCTCGCGGGCACGGTCGTGGGGCGCGCTCGCGTCAAAAGTCGCCCGCCCGGTGGTAGCCACCGATCGCCATCGCAGCCGCACTCTCTCTGTGTGCGCTCCTTGACCCGCTCTTGTCAGCCCGTCAGAACCCCCTCTGGAATTGAGTGGAAAGTGAATTCCACTCCGAGGGGAGTCGCTTCCAAACTGGGCTATGGATAGCTAGTCGACCGCAGAAAGTAAGACCGCGGCATTTTTAAAGCTCGCCAGGCCGACTTGGCACCACTTAGACCTGGGTTTGAATCCAGGCAGCCGTCTGTGATAAATTCGAGTTCTCCAGTGTAGCAAGTTGATGGTCTCAGCCCGACCAAACAATGACTGTAGAAACTAACTAGATAAAAAAATTCGTCATATTCAAATTTGGATCCGAAACTAATTGGGATAAATTCCACCACTGAGAATTAAAAATGTATCGGTTTGGCTGTCAGGTGACAAACATGACTCAGTGGCAGAGTGGGTCGGAAATTGCTGCCTTCTGCTGTGTGCACCAGAGGTCACTTGAAGGGATTTCAGAAGTAGGTCTGTGATATCCGCTTCTGTGGGCCATTATATAATACCGGGGTTTGCAACTGCTCTTTGAGATTTCCGGTGGCGTCTCCATCTCAAGATGTGACGCCAATTGCAAAAAAAAAAACTTAAGTAAAATTAAGGGGGGAAAGCACAATGTGTGAAAAACAATGCGGAAATTCCAACAATGGCTTTAGGGAATCACTGCAAAGGAGAGCCACCTCGTGCTTGTTGGAGCAGGGAGACGCTCTGACTTTACATGCGCAAACTCAATCAAACTAGCCTACGAGGTGTTAGTACCGTCATATCAATTAAATACCGACCTTTGCTCGAGCCAAACTACTGTATGCCCGTACGTCAACACATTCATCATTAACGCTACCATCACATTTAAAATAAACGTATTTATAACGGGTGACACTTTTTGTGCGCAGTGGCCCTTCCGGATGTGCCCATAAAGCGTAAACATAAAAGCGGTCTCGTCGCAAGACCAAACAAAATAACCACGCGCAATGACCACGTCACCTTGCAGGGTAATTCCCCACGTGTGAATATTTTTTCTACATGGTATTGTGCACAAAGGCAAAGATCCCCTCCCCCCCCCCCCCATGTTGTCACACACGCTCGTTGGGGCAGTGCTGTTCTCGATCAGCGACGTGGCCGAGAACCTTTCCTGGCAACGATCGCCTTACCAGTGCCGGCGGTCACACACCGCAATGCCAGACGTGCAGTTAAGGCCGAGTCGACCTACAAGAGGCCCAGAAGAGGTTAAAATTTCACTTGCCGCTCGTGTTATTTTGCGGCCCGGAATAAAAACCCAGGTCACGGGAGTTCATAACGCAGCGCACAAACCACTATGCCACCTCTCTCTTTCCACCATATCATCGCATGCCTGCACACACACACGTGTGTGCGCTCAGACAAGATCCCCCCCCGCCCCCCCCGTATGACCTTCAACAGACTGTTGGGGTAAGCCCTGTTAATGAGTGGCTATGAAGGACGACACGGCACACGCCTTTGTCTCCCCAGTGGCGATGTTTACATACTGCACCGCATACTTATTTAACGCTTTGTCGACCTCGGGGAGGGCCCAGGACCAGCTCAAATATTCGCCACTGTTATTGGTCACGAGCCGGAATTGAAAACGGGTCACCGGGTTCGTGGCGTACTGTGACACTTTTGCTTCCCATGCACACGCACGCTCGCAAACGCATACACACTCGACGTGTTTGAAGTTCTCAGATTGTGTCCCTGAGGACTGGAAGAAACATTTTCAACCAACACAGAAAAAACCGAGAAAAAATATAAATGCAGAGAGGGCCTTCGTGTCAACTTTTTTGAAAGACTTCTCTCTCCTCCTGACTTTCAAATACTGCAGCTTTTAGCAGCATCATTATTTTGGATTTATGTAAATATTTGCTTTGTTAAAAAAGGCGTCTTCCCTGCACACAGGAGGTCTCGCGCAGCCAATTCGGCACCAGGGAGTTTAAGGAGGCGGCCACTCAGTACGACCCGGACGACCCGGGGCAGTGCCGCGCGTCGCCCCGCGGGCCCGGAGGAGGCTCCCCCAAGCCCGACGCCGAGAGCCGCTCCACGGCCGGCGAGTGCGGCTCTCGCAAGCGCAAGAGGCGTCCCAACAAGCTGGTCCATCGCAGCCCGGGCCCCGGCCAGGATGTCGTGGGCAGCCCTTGCGGTGAGCCCAGCCGCTGCGAAGAAGACTCCTACAGCCCTTGCGACAGACCCGGCCACTCCTCCGATGAACCCGGCCACTCCTCCGATGAACTTGGCCATTCCAATGAACTCAGCCACTCCAATGAACTCGGCTGCTCCAATGAACTCGGCCACTCCGATGAACTCGGCCACTCCGATGAACCCGGCCACTCCTCCGATGAACCCGGCCACTCCTCCCATGAACCCGGCCACTCCTCCGAGGAACCCGGCCACTCCTCCGATGAACTTGGCCATTCCAATGAACTCAGCCACTCCAATGAACTCGGCCGCTCCGATGAACTCGGCCACTCCGATGAACTCAGCCACTCCAATGAACTCGGCCGCTCCGATGAACTCGGCCACTCCGATGAACTCAGCCGCTCCGATGAACTCGGCCGCTCCGATGAACTCGGCCACTCCGTTGAACTCGGCCACTCTGATGAACTCGGCCGCTCCGATGAACTCGGCCACTCCAATGAACTCGGCCACTCCGATGAACTCGGCCGCTCCGATGAACTCGGCCGCTCCGATGAACTCGGCCACTCCAATGAACTCGGCCACTCTGATGAACTCGGCCGCTCCGATGAACTCGGCCGCTCCGATGAACTCGGCCGCTCCGATGAACTCAGCCGCTCCGATGAACTCAGCTACTCCAATGAACCCAGCCCCTGCAACGGATCTGGTCTTTATGAAGTATCCGTTCCCTGCAACGGCTCTGGCCCTTACGATGTGTCCGGCTTCTACAACGGGTCCAGTCCTTGCGACGGGCCGCTGGAAAGCACGAGCGCCGGGCAGCCCCTCTCATGGGGGCCCCCGATCAACCCCCCCATGATCGACCTCCAGCAGATGATGCTCAACAGCTTCCACTTCGCCCAGGTGTGGGGCTACCGCAGGGAGGTGGCCGAGCGGCTGGGACGGCGCCCGAAGGTCGAGCGGAACGGGAGGCCCCCGGCCGCGGACAGACGCGCGCCCCCGACGGCCGCCGACGCGGCGAGAGCGGCGTCGCGCTCGGACGGGGAGGGCGAAACCCGCCTGCCGCCGCGGGGCGAGAAGTGGCCCCGGCGGAAGGGCCGGTCCGAGCCCTGCGAGCCGGCGCCCGTGGACCGCGTGGACGTGAGCGACCGCATCGACGACTCCCACTGCGTGGAGACGGCCGACGGGCAGCGGCGCTGGCAGTGCCGCCTCTGCGAGAAGTCCTACACCTCCAAGTACAACCTGGTCACGCACGTGCTTGGCCACAGCGGCGTCAAGCCGCACGCCTGCACCCAGTGCGGCAAGCTCTTCAAGCAGCTGAGCCACCTCAACACGCACCGGCTCACGCACGCCGGCGCGCGTCCCCACCGCTGCCACGTGTGTGGCCGTGCCTTCACGCAGACGAGCCACCTCAAGCGGCACCTCATGCAGCACAGCGCCGTGCGGCCTTACAACTGCGGCGTGTGCGGCCGCGGCTTCGCCTACCCCAGCGAGCTGCGCGCGCACCAGAGCCGGCACGTCGCGTCGGCGGCGTCGGCGGCGTCGGCGGCGGCGTCGGCGGCCTCGGGCGGGGACGCGGGGCCCGCGCCCGGCTCGGAGCGCCGGTGCGCGGCGTGCGGGGTGGCCTTCGCGAGCGCCGCCCTGCTGCGGATGCACAAGGCCGCGGTGCACCAGCAGCACCGAGGCCGCGCGGTGCGCCACCACCACCACCACGGCGGTGGCATTCAGCACCACGGACAGCATGGAGCGCCGGCAGAGCCGCGCGACGGCTTCCCGTGCGGGGAGTGCGGGAAGACGTTTCAGTACCGCAGCCAGCTGCACAACCACGAGCTCAAGCACAAGGGGGAGCGGCCGCACATCTGCACCGAGTGCGGCATGGAGTTCGTGCAGTCCCACCACCTCAAGCAGCACATGCTCATCCACAAGGTGAGGCGGGCGGACGAGGTGAGGAGGTAGCGCCAACGATCTCGCGTCATTCTTAACGCGCACTTCCCCAGGAAATCCCCCGCTACACGGCCTTCATCATCGTCGTCATCGATCAGCCGTCATCAATCCACTGCTGGATGGAGGCACAAGCCTTTTGCCATCTGTCGAGGTCCCTTCCCTTGTTCATGCCCTCCAACCAAGGTTGAAAGCAATAATGAATCAGCTCGGTCCGTTTGTAACGGGGAGCCGCGATATACCTTGTAAAGATGGTTAAATATAAATAATGTTTTAGAATGAGGTTGTGTTACTCTGTGGACCGTAACCTGAAGGAAACCACCCACACTGATGACAGGTTCGCACCACGTTGTGTGATGCCGTTGCTCGGCTCGGAAGGTGAGAGTTATCGCTAATTTAAACACTTCCGAGGACAAACGCGCGTTGCGAATCATTACAGAACCCGTGCATGTTCCGTCTCCCTCGTTATACGCAACTTTGAGTAAACTTTCATGCACATTTCGGAAAGCACGAAGCGTGGCCATACAAAAAAATGACCACGTTCCTACTAAAGGCGGTCACTAGAGCTGTGAAATCCCACGACACTGCCGCCCTTATTTTACAGACAGTACGGGGTAGACACATCTCGTGATTAAAATGTATAATTTGCATCGCTAGACAGCTGCGTGAGAGCGACTTCACTCATTAAAACACTGCCCCCGTCTGTAAATGAGAATATCACAAGACAAACCCGGTGAAGATTAACATTTGTATTCTCTATTATCTTTGTCATAAAAAAAATACCTCACCGTGTTCACTTCCAGTTTTAAGTAATGTAACGTACAGCCATTTGTCAATCAAACTGCCGGATGCAAGCCTCCCGAGGCCGTGTTGGTCACGTTAATTGTTTGACCATACTTCCCCACACACTGCTCAGTGTGGGTTTGGTGAGGGGGGGGGAGGGGGACTGAGTTAGTTGTCACTCGCCACCGAACGTTCATTGTGGCTGGGTATCAAGGTGGACTTTGTCGGATTCACAGCGCAGCGCACGAATCACTGCGCCACCGCTCAACCTCCATTCGTTTTATTTTTCCCCCCGTATATGTTATTTCCCACAAAGGGCATACGTGGTGGCTACGCGCGTGGCCTGTAACCCAGCACTGTGGAGGCAGTGAGGGGTTGGTGAACCACCGCATAAATGACGAATGTTGAGAAACTCTCTTCCCGTGGGGATCGAGGGGGCGCTCTTACCCTGGGATCACCGGCAGAATTCAGCACAGCAAAGCGTGGACTGATATAAGCTGTCCCTTCTGTATGGGATACAGCGTTGCGCCCTCGCACGCGTCGATTTTCTCCAGGTGCTCCGGTTTTCTGCCACGTGTTTAAACACTCACGAGTTTTGCCGAAAACATCTTAATATGTAGGGAACTGCAGAACAATTGTTGACACCGCCTCCTCGCCTGGCAGCCTTCCAGCTTGGTCTGTTTGTTCCTCCGCGATCGTCAGATACAATTTGCATGAACGATGCCATGTAGAACGATTCCTTCGATGTTTATTTCTACTCATGAAATATCATAAACGTTTGTGTTGGTTGTATGAAAAAAAAACGATTCCACACTCTGTACCGGAAAACACCTCGAGGGCTAGAAGTGAAGAAGTCGTTAAATCCCACGATCTACTTCGTATTGATATTAACGTGAAGCACGCAGGTTACGACAAGACTGACAGAGATCAGATATTAGCACTCGAAATGTATTATTATAGAAGGAGGCTGCATCGAAACTGGACCCACAGAGTGTTCACACGTAGAGGTAAGACAAAGGGTGCACGTTGAAGAAGACAACCTGATGATGCAGGCAGTGATGAGAAGGAAACTGGCACGATTTGGACACATTGTATATGTAAGATGGACAACACCAGAAACATTTAAAGTGTGTTGTTGTTGTTGTTTCGATTTAAAGCTTTCGTGACTGCAAGGATTCATTTTCTTTGGTTCTTTCGGTAACGTCACGTAGAATGAGAATAAAATAATAAATTGATAAAATAAAATAACACAATAATATTCTCACGACGTTTCAGCCACAACACAAGCGGCCTTCATCAGGTGAAGGGACGAGACTGTCTGAAGGACAGCGCTGGAGTGTCCTTCAGACAGTCTCGTCCCTTCACCTGACAGCACTGGAGTGTCCTTCAGACAGTCTCGTCCCTTCACCTGATGGAGGCCGCTTGTGTTGTGGCCGAAACGTCGTGAGAATATTATTGTGTTATTTTATTTTATCAATTTATTATTTTATTCTCATTCTACGTGACTTTACCGAAAGAACCAAAGAAGATGTGTTGTTGTTGTTCGGGGGAAAAATGTAAGGAACAGGAAAGAGAGGAAAACGTAACAGAGAATGAATGCCTTGACGACGACGACATCGTAAGAGATTGGTGCCAGAAAGTTGTGGCCACTCTTTGGGCATGTTGGCACGAGACGGAGGGAGGTGAAAACAGATGACAAAATGTGCAGTGGGCACCAACGGGCTATCTGCCCACGGATCGTGATGATTATGATGATGGCGATGAAGGGTTATGACATTTTCAGATATTAGCTTGTACAATTCTTCACTGGAATACTTGCTGATGAGCCCAAATTATTCTATGAACACTTTTGTTCCTAACTCCCTCCCTGCCAGCTTCAACTTCTGCTTATAATAAATGTTTTATGCCATTGCAGTAAATTTTCTTCTCCGGTGGCGTGGAACTTCTTCTTTTCATCCAAGTTCCGTTTTCGGATTATTATTTAGCCTCTCTCGGCATTTTTCTCCCTCCAAAACAACCGTTCGTCCCTTGGGTTACCGAGGCAACTAATCCTGCTCAACTCAAAGGTCTGCAACTGCCAGTGGATAGGGTACGAATGAGTAAATGTCCTTTATTTTGTTTTTATCCTGGACGTATGGAGGCCACGCTTGCAGCGGTTCGCGCATTGCTCACTGAAACCAACAAGCCTAGTTAAACTCCTGGCGGCCGAGGCAATTTCAGGCACCGGTTACTTTTGCCGTTGCTGCCATTCCATCATCAGCAGTTGGCTTGGAGCACAGACGCCAACACCCTGGGACGTTCAGCTTCGCCTGCGTCGAACCGATGACACGTTGAGCAGTCCACCAGCACGGGATTGGCATTATTCCATGCGCCGCTTTGCATGCGCTGCGGGATCGTTTTTGTTCACATGCAGAGAAGGAAATGTGAGCATTTTACACGCTTCTGCAGTGCAGCCTGTGAAAGTTTACGAGGTTTTGTAGGTTTCCTTATGATGGCGCACACGTGCGGTGGTAAAAGTTCATAATCGCACCTGCCCAAATTCACACAATAAGGGATGTAATCATGGTCACAGGTTCCTCTGCGGCCGTCTCAGCTGCCCAGTTTCTCACGGGGAAAACCTCCCGCGTTGCTTTCAGGTCGCAGCTTCAAGCCGGACCAGAAATTTGCAAGTTCGATTCCCGGTCAGAACAATGACAGTGGATCCAATCCTGCACCACATCTTCTGGCCGTGCTCCCCAGACCCTAACCCAATTCACCAACCTGCACGCATAGGGCACCATGGTGGCGAGACGTCAACTACCTCGCGCCTAGTTTACAGTTTATGGGTTCGATCGCGAACCCTGACGCCTGTGTATTTGGAGTTTGCACGCTCTCTCTGTGTGGTTGCGTGGACGTTCTCCAAGCCCTCCGGTTTATTCCTTCCACATTAGAAAATACGCGTTTAGAGTATTTAGTTGCTATGCACTTCCACACGATAAGCCACTTCGTTGAGCTATCATTTGTGGCGAGGTTGCTTCTGTAAAAGAGCTACGTAGCTCAGTTGGCCTTACCTGGTAAAATAAAATAAAATGCTAAATAGTTTAGTTAGGAATGAGGAGTTGACTGCTAAAGTACAAGGTTATGGGACATTTGAGGATAATTGTGTGTCACTGGGGTGGAGCAGTGGCGCAGTGGTTAGCGTGCTGTGCTACGAGTTTGGTTCCCAGCCACGGTTAAAATCAGCGGCCAGCGATATCAGAACTGGTCCTGCATGCGGCTTCACTAACCCGCACTGATCAGCATGGTGAAGTATGGTGAAGTATGGTCAAACAACCTCTACGGCCGACATAAGCGTGGGGATGACTTCATCCACCAGTAGATTGACAAAGGGCTATAGATTCGTTTAACACGTAAGCTTTCACGACCAATATCATCCATAAGAGGGTTTTTTTTCCGGTTAGATCGCGTAAATATCAATGTGTCGTTAAACCCGCCACCACCCGACACAGCCATTTCGTAAGGTTTGTCACGTTAACAGAACATGCCAATTCGTTACTATTGGCATGTTCTGTTTGCGTGACAAACCTTGCTAATTGGCTGTGTCGGGTGGTGGTGGGTTTAACGACACATTTACGTGATCTAACCCAAGAACACCGCTATTATGGCTGTAGATTCATGTATATATTTGTTTTTGTTGCAAATGAGACCTGGCTACTGCTACTCCTGCTGCCGATATTTCCTGTCCCCAAAAGGGGATCACATTTGGCCCATCGCCGCACAAATCTTCCCCCCCCCGCCCACCCCCGGTTTCCCATTTGCCCCACCACAAGCCGCTCGCCTCACTTTATCCGCTGAAAGGGAAGAGCAAGAATGTGCCAGGCGTGGCTTTTAGACGGGCGGGCGGGCGGGTGACAGTGGGACGGTGCGGAGCACGGAACGTGGGAACTGGGAGTGGGGGGCCTGCCGCAAGAGGGCCTGAGAAAGGCTGATGGGGCGGCTCGAAAAACAATGGAGTCAGGAAGGAAGGAAAGGAGAAGGGGAGAGAGCACGGGAGATATGGAACCAGAGGGGCGTTAGGTTATTAGCGGAAAGGGGCTCGCGGAGGGAGGGGGTAACGTGTGTTTGTGTGGGCGGGAGGCAGATAAGTTTTTCTCACGGCCCAAGTCGACACGGATGCTGGCGGGGCGGACTCGAGATCGCGCCCGGCCAACGACTCGTAGAGAGAGGGAGGGAGGGCGAGGGATAGAGAGGGAGGGCGAGGGATAGAGAGGGAAGGAGAGGGGATGAGAGGGAGACAGACAGGGAGGGAGGATGCGTGATTGACGCGCTTCGTTTGTGAGACTTTCGTGGTGTTTGCCGAGCGAACGGTAAACAAAACAGCACGATTGAATGTACGTGTGTTATGCTGAACTTCCACCGCGCCATACGTAGCCAACCATGTCAATCGGAGGTGCAGGAGAATAACCAACTCGCTGTGCTACCATCTCCCGGGCCACCTTCGCGGGTTTCACAATTTCTCGACGCGATCCACCAACCCCATGGGGCTCCAGGGTAACCGGATCGCAGGCACGCACACCACGGCAGCTCCCACCACAGCTGATGTCTCGCGCTGATCAACGAGCGAAACGTGGGGAACGGCAGCATCCCCCCTCCCCTTCCCTCTTCCTGTCGGAGCTCGTGGTCCCTCTCGGCAAGAGGCGCCACATCAGCCGAGGGCTCAGACACAGCCCTTATTCGTCCAGGTGCTCACAGCTCTGGCAGCAGAGAGCTTATCCACACACACAGTGACAGAGGGGGGCGCGGCGTTGTCAATTAGTCTCCCCCCCCCCCTTTCAAATGGTAACATCTTAGGGAGATGACTGCAGAAATAGATGTAGCAAAGATAAGAAGAATGTGGAGAAACCTAAAAATGTACTCGAGTGAGATAAGAGAAGAGAGATGCCGACGAGATAGAGATTACAGAGATTAATTATATGGAGGATGGACAACAACTGGAACATTTGAAGTGTGTTTGTTGTTGTTCGACAAATGGAAGGAACCAGAAAGAGAGGAAGGCCTAACCGAGAATGGCTTGATAACGACACCATAAGAGATTGGTGCCAGAAAGACGTTGCCACTACTTGACCACATTGGCACAGGACAGGGTAAAGTAGAAACAAATGACGAAATATTACCGTGATGATGATGATGACAAATTCGATTTGTAAACGTGAATTCACTTGGCATGTTCACTCGTGTTTGATGCGTGCGTTTATTTACGAATTCCTTCTCCGGCCCCAAACTTTGGCTTTGCTCTGCTCACGACGATCGCCGCTGCCGCCACCGCCACCGCGGCCGCTGTCGGCTCTCCCCGCAGGGCATCAAGGAGCACAAGTGCAGCGTGTGCGGGCGCGGGTTCACCCTGCAGGCCAACATGAAACGCCACCAGCTCACGCACACCAACGTGCGCGCCTACCACTGCCACCTGTGCCACAAGGCGTTCACGCAGAAGCAGACGCTCAAGGCCCACATGATCGTCCACTCAGACAGCAAGCCCTTCCATTGCAAGGTGAGGCTCTGTGCCACCCCCCCCCCACACTCCAACCGCTCCTCCCCACCTCTAACCCTAAAACACCTGGGCTCCACCGGCGATTTTAGTTTCGCAAAATCTGAAAAAAATTATTGCAGCTCCCTCCAGCGAGCAACTGGGACGGCAGCGTCCAATCAGATTTACAGACTGAGGTCACTCGTCTGCCGGTCTGCTGTCAAGCTCTCTTCATTCTAGAAATGGTGGCCTCAAGTCCGTGCGTAGATGTGGAACAAACAAGAGCTAGCCTTCCGATCGGTTGCTTTAGTGGCGAGCGTTGAACCAGGATCAAGTGGAACGTCGAGGAGCTGTGGCTTCGCCTCCTGCGTGCAGTGGCGAACGACTACGCAGGGCGAGGTGGCTTGACGGTCGAGTCCGGCGCCGGGAGATGCGGGTCATCGGCAAAGTGGGTCGGAGCCAAGTCGTGTTCACGGTCGGCCGTGCGGGTCGGGCTCACGTCCATCGCGTCGCGTCCGACCCGCATCCGAGTGGGCACGCCGTGAACATGCGGCAGTAGATCCGGCCCTCCCGCTTTGCGGGTCACCTGCGGGTATCGTGCGTATCTGGTCAGATGGAGGGCTCTACCTTGGTGGCTTAGGGGGTTCATAATTATCGTGTCAGAGCACTGAGTAGCCATTGACTCGGGTTCTCAAGTGCTGGGAGTTTATGCCCACAGCCTCGTCTCTAATGATTGTGCAAAAAAATGCACCACACTGAATACATTTCTGTTGGTTTATTTCGCTAAATTCCCGCTTAGAATTGTTAAAAAATATTGGTTCTACTGCCATGTGACTAACATTTCTGCAGAGTAGGGCGTGCGGGAATGGTGCGGCGCCCTCGGCATCGTCGAATTAAAATGTCACTAGGAGGGTTCTCAGAAGCAGTTCTGCGACATCGCCTTCCGCGGGCCAGTCTCTCATAACACGGAGGCGATGGGCTGCTCACGAAACCGCGAGTTTGTAACGGGCACTTCACGTGGGCGATGACACGACGCCAACGGCGCACCTGCAAATAAAACTTCGGGTGAATGAAACAGAAAAACCAGGCGAAATAAAAACGACCTCGGGGAAACGTAAAACAAAAAAAATGCTGGACGCGAGGCAGGCAGGCTGGGCTGGCGGCCCGGCCGCTGCGACGTTCGCGCCCGCACGCAGCGGCAGCAGCAAACGCCTCCTGGCACGGAGCTGTTTTTGCGCGGAGTCTCGAGGCCCCGTGGAGCGCTACGGCCGGCAATGAGTGCTTTCGGAAGGAGGCCCCTCCCTCGCCGACTTCCCGCTCCCAGTCGCCTCTCCAAACCCCACTCCCTCCCAGGCTTCCCTCTTCCCATGACCTCACTATTTGTCCTCGCGCTGTTCTTTGCATCTTTTCCAATTTGGATCCTGCCAAAATGTGTTATTTCGTCAAAAAATCATTTGTCTTAAAAAAATGTTTCTCGCTTTGTTCTCTCTCTCTCCCCGCTTTGCTATTTTTTTTGTCTTTGCCCCGACTTCCCGTCACAAAAAGCACAAATGTGAGCTCTGCATCCTGGCGATATTTAAAATAAACGTGCGTAAGCTCACAGAGAGGAGCACAGAGGAGGAGGATAGTGATTACGGTAATTGTTCAGAATTAACCCTTTTTACTGAAGTTTTTAAAATATTATCTTAACGGAATTTTTATATAGCGCCATAATCAAGGCGCTTTACAAAGAATTAACAACGGTACAACAACGTGCGTGCGTGTGTGTGAATGCAATGGTGGAGACGAGGTGAATGAAATAGATGAGAGGAAGCTATGGGGGCGAATCTGCGATGATGCGTGAATTCGGTGAAGGTGAAATTGATGACAGTCAATGGCCATGAGTGGAATGAATGAACGCGGTGAATGAATGGGGTGAATGAATGGGGTAAATGAATGAATGGGGTAAATGAATGAATGGGGTGAATGAATGGAGCGAATGGTGTGAATGAGTGCATTAATGTGGTGAACGAGTGAATATGGTGAATGAGTGAATGAATGGGATGAATGAGTGAATGAATGGAGTGAATGGTGTGAATGAGTGAATGAATGGGGTGAATGAGTGAACGAATGGTGTGAATGAGTGAATTAATGGGGTGAATGAGTGAATAGGGTGAATGAATGGGGTGAATTAGTGAATGAATGGAGTGAATGGTGTGAATGAGTGAATGCATGGGGTGAATGAGTGAATGAATGGGGTGAATGAGTGAATTAATTGGGTGAATGAGTGAATTAATGGGGTGAATGAGTGATCGCCGTGTAATGAGAATATTAAGAAGGGAACGGTACCGGTTGTGTTTATGAGGGGGAGATTAAGGAGTCGTCGTGGGGTGAGCTCAGGGACAACAAGTGAGCTTCGAGTGAGGAGCGGAAACTTAGCGAGCGAAGGTGACTACTTCACGTGGAGGGGGAAGTTTGTTCCAATGAAGGGGGACGAAAAGAGAAAAAAAAGAGCGGAACAAGTACTGTATTTGGTGCACAAGGACGCCTCTACTTACGAACATTCGACTTACGCACTTTCACAGATACGAACAAACCTGGTTAGTAAGTCCAGTTGCCTGTTCGGACCGAGAGTCGTAAGTTCAACCGCTGCGCAATAGTTGGCGGTAGTGTCATCTACATCTGCAGAACGTGAGGAGCCAGTGGCATCTACATCTACAGGAGATAATACAACTTTTAAAGCCATTCCCCGTGTTTAGTGTACATGCCCTGCAACGTGTTTGGAATCGACAGGAGTGAACTTGGACTCGCGAACAAATCGACTTACGAACAAGCCTCTGGAACCTAACTCGTTCGTAAGTAGAGGAGTCCCTGTAGACGTTTAACACCTTATGCCACCCTCCCACGTGACTGAATCACAGCAGACGTAGGCAACCGGCAGTGCTGACTCTGAAATAAAGGCTCCGTGGGGAGACTTTCCCCTGCCACAGTGATGTGGAATATATATAACTGGCTCGGGCCCACTCCATGCGCTCATTATCAGAAAGACACGTTTACTTCCAACTATAATTAATTTAAATATATATAACGTGTACAGTAAAACATACATTTACGAATGCAGCGGCAGCTTTGATCAATGCCAAGCCTATGAAATAATTTAATCACATCGCACATCTCGGTCCATCTGCTATCAGTGGATCGCATTTCAATCCAAATGCAGTCCCAACTCAATAAAGCTCGAGCCAGCTGACGAGTTACTGTGAACGTGGCTCACGGTGCTCCGTGGCTCACGGTGAGTCCCGACGCCAAAACAGACTGTCACTTTCAATAGCAAGAGCGGAGGCAGAGCGCAGGATCACAGTCGTGTGATACAAAAAAACACACACAAGAGACATCCCTCTGTCGCCATATGGACTGTGGAGGCACGGCCTGAATGGGTGAGGAGGTGAGGTTGTGGTGTGGCCGATACGACGCCTGGTTTTCCGGCCACACCAGATGCCCGACACACAGCGTGCCCGCTCTTCATGTCAGGCTAAGTCGAGCTCATAGAGGCCCTGGATGGGTGTCTGACGATCGCCACAGATGGCAGCCGTCGCTGGCAATCGAACTCGGGTTGCCCCGGCACATCGCCTAGCGTGCTAACCACTGCGTCCGCCGCCCCTTAGCCACCACGCCCACGTGTGTGTGCGTCTCGCATCATACACGCACGCGTGTGCACGTGCACCTGTGCAGCAGTGACACGTGTGTACAATGGCAATGGAGCAACGGAGGGAAGGACGGATAGGCCGATAGACGGGAGAGGCGAGATAGAGGAAAATAAATGTGCCACGGCCGCCCCTGCAATCTTCCCCCATCGCCGATAACCGAGCGCACCCCCCCCCCCCCCACCACTTGCAGTCGCCACGAACCGCGCAGAGCTCCGCGGTTCGTGGGCCTTGAACAAAAACAAAACCACGCAGGCCCCGAGGTCCCGACGGCCCGGCGCGTCCCTGCGCGCAAAGTGCACTTACAAAATAAAAAGCAACACAAAAAAAATCACTGAAATCTTTCAGCGTGTCACTCCATCGCCGTTTGATTCAATTCACCCTTGACGAGACCCCACCCTCCCCCTCCGTGCGAACATCAGCCCCCGCTGCGGCTCGTGACGGCCCTACCGGTGGGAACGCACGCGCGCGCACGCACGCGCACGCACAGCCCCCTTCGTCGATATCCAACTGCTGGATGAGGAGAGCCTCACCCGGGTGTGCGGAGAGTCGGGGTCACATGAACACGCTTCCCCACACTGGCACGTGCGGGGATGGTGAAGGCGTGGAGCGTAGAAGTACGGGACAACAGTGGGTTTTGCTGCACTGTTTTTGCAGTTTATCCACATCCTGCCGAGCACTGTGGTCACCCCATCCCCGCACGATCCGGGCTGATCCCCGCTTAACTCCTGAGAACTGGTGGAATTGGGCACATTCGAGGTGATGTGGTCGTTGGCCGTGCATCTAATACGTGTGGACAATCAGGGGGACGGAGTGCCTGCCGCGAATGTGAATCGCGTTCTCGAAATCACGTAGCTCAATATTTGGCATAAACATTACCGAGTCTATGCTTGTAAATGGAAACATCTAAAAAAACTATGTACGCTGCATATACTCGTGCAGGCCCCATAAGCCAGAGGCTCCGAAGGGGTGGGGGGATTGTACAGGAGAGCGCATTTCATCCCTTGTACCGGGCTCCGCGTTACCGTCGCATGTTCAACCTCGCACCGAGTCGCGCGTCCGCTGTGCTAACCCCCGCGCTGTCGACGGCAGATCTGCGGGAAGCAGTTTAACCGCCTGCACAACCTGATGGGCCACCTACACCTGCACGCCTCGCGCAAGCCCTTCCAGTGCTCGCACTGCCCCAGCAAGTTCACGCTCAAGGGCAACCTGACGCGGCACACCAAGATGAAGCACGGCCCCCCGCACGGCTCCGCCTGGGACGGCGACGACGTCGCGGCGCCGCTCCGGCCCGAGACCCCCCCCGCGTGGGCGTCGCGCGCCGGCGGCCCCCCCCTCTCCGTGACGGCCGCCCCCCTCCGCCGCATCGAGCCGGCGTCGCTGGAGGCGTCGCTTCGCCAACCCGCCGCGACGTCGGCGGCGGCGGCGTCGGCGGCGCGTGTGGCGATTCAGCACCGCTTGCGCTGCCGGACGAAGCCGAACGCGCGAGCCGGAGCTCGGGCGCTCTCGGACAAGTTGCCGCGAGGGCCTCGCGTGACCCCCCAAGAGGGGGGTCGTGACGGCACCATCGTGGCGTTCTGGGAGCAGGTGGAGCCGTTCGATCTGTCGCGGGCGGGGTGCACGGGGGGGGACCCGGCGGGGGCGGCGCGCGTGGCCGAGAGGCCGGGCGGGACAACGCTGGAAGAGGCGCGCGCCTTCTCCGAGGGCACGGAAACGAGCCCCGTCCACGTCAAGTGCGAGGAGGTCCACCGCGACGACAGGAGGGGCCTGCAGGCGATCTCCGTGCGCGATGTTCAGTTGAGCTGGGACGACTACAAAGGGACGGTGCGGGCGGCGGCGGCGTGCGAGCGCCGTGGAGACATCAACGGGCACGGCTGCCACTGGCTCCGCTCGCAAATCTGAGCCGCGCGGAGGGGATTTGTCTCAGCAGCGGCTTCCTCTTCCCGACGTCACGTGCCCAATGCCTGGGCCTTCGTCTCTCGCAAAATCATTTCCAGGTCGCTGCTCGACCGGAGTCGGCGTGCGACGAGCAGCCGAGGATATATCGCGAGAGGTTTTGCCAAAAGTGGGCGCCCCGTTGGAAAACATTTGCCGCGTTGTCGACCAGGGCAGAGCCGGCTGGAATCTTAAGCCCTGTCTACATTTTTTTTTTAGTACAACTCCTTTAATAAACCAGCCCCTGCACATTTTGGATTTAGCTGAAGTCATCACAGCCGTGCAGTTATTAGACGACGCGTACAAATGAAGTGCAGCACACACGTATTTCGAATTTTGGCTCTGGAGTGTGAGTTTCAGCCTTTAAAACACCCGGCATGCATTGGATTCGCAGCGCATATTTCAGCTTCAATGACAAACAACAATGCGATTGGGCGCACAAAGTAATTCCCCTGCCTTCTACAGTGGCTTTGTAAATCAGAGACACCAGGAATATACGAGATGACTCTCGACTAGTATGACAATGATCCGTGCCAGGCTCGTCAATTATGTGTTTTTTTTTCCTCCCAAGAATTTAATGAACACATGATAACGGGACACATCATTTCTGTGGGGGTTATTTTTCATAATCTGCGGGTGGCTGGAAAACCCGGACTGGGTTGCTTGGTGCTCATTGCCGGGAGTGCGGTTGACTGCAATGCAGAACAATTCTAAGAAATCCAATTTAAATCAAAGAAAGTCACAGTCCAGGTCGGTCACTTTCCTGCATTCCCATCATGGGTGAGCCACTATCGGCTATGTATTGGAGATGGCACGACAATTGCACAGGAATAACGATACTGCACCAAAACGACTTCTTGAGTTCTTATGCACAACTCATCGATCGCACTGATCCTCATCCTTAGTTTGTTGCGTCATTGCAAGAACAGCGCAAGAATTCACCTAACGCCGCTTAACCACGGAATCGTTCACAAGTCATCACCGTAGCAGTGTCGCCTTCAGGCGCTGTTCAGGGACATGCAGGCATACGAGGAGACTCCGTGGAACATGTCACATGTGGTTTTGCTTTTTTGCCAACAAAATTGTGCCGTCGTGTCTGCTTGTCGGCGCTCCGTGTTCATTTGCGAATGTACGAATTCACAACAGTTGACGTTGTGTATCGCAAGGAAATTGTGATGTCACCTCATCACGTGATGATGCTTTGTGGGATGCTCAACCGCATGAAAGAGGTGTTGGCTGATGCATATTTGATGGAGTGGGGGGGGGCAGTAGGTGTTGGAACACAGCCACACCTGGGCAACCCTCACCTTCGCTCTGCTTGAGGTATGGACATGTCACAGGTATGGATTCAGTCAGTGGTGCAGGTGCATCTGACACTGGCACCTATGAAATGGAGGGGTCCTGCTACTGGGGCCATGAAGAAGGGGGATATTGGACAGGGGGCCCAATTTCATTCTTTGCATCAGGGCCCACGTCTCATCTGTGCCGTGCCACTGGCTTCAGTGTCATTATCGATGAGTGTTATTTTGACTCACCTCTGCACTGTGCTTCTTGCTGACCGGTTGTTCGACATGCACTGCACAGCATTGATCTGAACAGACACATTTGGGGAATTTTCCTACTGCTTTAAAAAAAATAGGAATTTAGATAGAGAAAGGTATATTGATGGTAGAAATGGGAAAATTACTCCAGTACCCCACGTGCTCATGAGTTATTTTGAGGACTGGTTAATAATTTAATGTAAGCCTCCGTCATTTCTGGAGACATTTGTAATCATCCTGAATGATAATGTTACGTGCTCTGCAAAAGAGTTGACATATTTGCGAATAAATTGTACAATTCACATTGCAGTATTGCAATTAGAATCGTGCTGGCAATATTAAGAGACACGTTTTAACAGGAACTGCCCATATCATGTATGTGCGAGTGTAAAATGGCTTTATAGTGTACCAAAATGTTCAAACCATTAATAAAAGTGTGCGGGCACAATCCTTACAACTTTATTATCCCTAAGAAAAGCACACGTTTTATATCGTCCCACTGTTCCTCTCCGCGTGGCTTATTTCGTGTGTTAATTGCATTAAATCTACAGCAAAGCAAAAAATATTTGTTGCGCTTATATTTTTTTAAATGTTATATTTCCCTGATGGCTCTTAAGTGTCCAATTGCGTACAACAATAAAATCGACGAACACAAGCTTATTATAACTTAAACAATTGTGTACACACAGACGCCCCGTCCGACCGACTCATTTCTTTAGAACGGCCTTTTGTGTTTAGTTTGTCGTCCTTCCCCCGCACCTCCGAGAAGCATGATTGGCTACTACAGTGCGAAATAAGTTCAACGTACATCCTCTACATGCATCCCCAAGCCATTCAGACCCCTGTCACTGAGCAATTCGCGTCGCTCTCCAGACCAGGGGTGCTGAAGTCACTCACTGGCAAATCGCTTTGCATTCAAACCGCGCGCACCTCACATTTCTCGTTCAACAATAGCTGCTGCTACGGCACGTGCTGTAGTTAAACCAGTGGTGATGATGATGTTGTTGTCTTGCATGAAGTTCACATCCAACGCCCGGCTCGTCTTCTCAACGCGCTCGGGAGCGACGGGGCAATGTTGCTCCCGATTGGAATCGGGGGAAAGGTGCTCGCCAGGTTACGCCTTCCATACAAAGTCTCCGCATTTGAAAATTCGGTCGCCGAATCACGCGGGAGCGAAATTGTCGGGACGCCGTGCCGGAGAAGGCGCGGAACGACGTGAAAACACATCTGGAGGGCTAAAAAGGTACTTTTCGAGATACACAACCACGGGGGAAGAGGGCTCACGTGAGAAGGCTTCCTCGCTCGATCGATCCGTGGCGATGCTGGTGGTGGAGGACGTGGATCCTGAGACGCAGCCCGAGCGGAGCATTCTGGTGCCACGAGGCAAGTGGTGACAACCAGCAACCCTGGAAGTAGGGCTGAACGATGAATCGATTTCAAATCTAAATCGCAATTTGAAACAATGCGATTAGTAAATCGCAAAGGCTGCGATTTTTTGCGATTTGAAAAGTCCTATTACTTTCTTATTAGAAATGTTTTATTTTTTATTATTATAACTTTATTTATTTAACTTAACAATTGTTCTGTTTGAGTGTTATATTTCAATTAAAACATTTTAATAACACATGTTGGAAGCAATTCATATATTTTAAGTTCTCATCCTTGCATTAGAATATATAGAGCAGTTCATATTTTGATGGTACAATGTGGTAATGCTCCATCACGTGTTTAAAATCTATTACACAGTGAATATTAAACTGAAGCTTGACTTAAAAAAATGTAATCGCAAATAAAATCGCAATGTCACAATAATCGCAATTAGATATTTTTTCCCAAATCGTTCAGCCCTCCCAGGAAGCTGCTGGGGGGGTAGTCTCCCGAGCGAAGTTGTCCCGGGTGGATGCTGGGTAAATTGCAGGCGACCTTTACCCCCCTGACTTCCGTCGCGCACGAGTTCTGCTCAGCTCGTAATTACGGTAAGGCCTCGCTTAACGCGTTGCTCACACAACGCGTTTTTCGCTGCAACACGGCGCTTCCAGGGAGGGAAACACTTTTTTTTTGCACAAAGCAGAACGCGCTCGCAGTTATAACGCGGAAGGCTCGCAGTTATAACGCGGTTTCTGAGCGGCCAACGACAAACTATTTTCTTGAGTTGCGTGGCCGAGAGGTGTGACACGGTACGCGGATTGATACAGGAACACGGCAGTTATTGTCCCACCAAGTTACTGTGTGTACAAACTGTACATTGTATCTTGCCAAAGGTTATCGTTATTTATGGGGGGTAATAGTTTTCACTCAACGCGTTTTTTACTTAACGCAGAATTTTTCAGGAACGCATCTTCCGCGTTAAACGAGGAATTGCTGTATACTGAAACCGTACAAGCACTCCTCTACTTACGAACTTTCAGAGATACGAACAAATCTGTCCGTATGTCCAGTCGTAAGTTCAACCGCCGCGCAATAGATGGCGGAGGAGGCATCTACATATGCAGAATGTGAAGAACCAGCGGCATCTACATCTACAGGAGATTATACAACTTTTAAAGTCATTCCCCTTGTTTAGTGTACATGCCGTGCAACGTGTTTGGAATCGACAGTATAGTTGGACTTGCGAACAAATTGACTTACGAACAGACCTCTGGAACCTATCTCGTTCGTAAGTAGAGGAGGTTGTGCTTGTGCGACTGTGCATTCAACGGCTCTCGCCAGAATAGTCAGCACTGTGGAGAGCTCGGATTTGTGGATCACGCAAATGTTGTGAAACTTTCCTTCCCGCGGACATTGAGGTGGTTGCCATAACTCTGGCTCGTTATAAGGCAGCAGTACATAACAAACATGGACTCCCACCCGTTTTGCCTGCATGGGATAGTGTTTCCCCCTCGCATCACGTGGGTTAGCTCCGGGTTGCTCCATGTAAACTCTCATTAATTATCCGGTAACACCTTAATATAGGTTGGACCGCAGAGCTCGGGCAATTGTTGGCAGCGGCTCCTCTTCGCCTGGCTGCTGCTGCCTTCCCACTCGTCTGTGTGGTTCCTTCTCACGCCTTCGAGCCATTACCTTCGAGGGTGAGTGAAAACCGCCAAGGTGCGTTAGTCAACTTTTTTTTATTATGATTGAAAACTCGTACTGAAAGAGGCATTTTCAACCCCCAAAAAATGTTTCTGAACAAACAACGTGGCCGTTTGTTATAGTTTGTATGGCTTGGCCATATATAAGCACGTGGGTGTCCGGATTCCCACAGTTGCTGTGCCCCTGCACGAGACGTCGGGCTAAGGAAAGTCTCAGTTACTCCGTCAGTCACTCTGTAAACCGCGTGAGTCGAGGCTTCAACTAGATCTGAGACATCCATTTCCTGCTCGTTTGATGTAAAAAACCATAATAATCCTACCTTCATTCTTTTTTTTTAACCTGCAAATCATTTGTACTCGTTAAAGCCACGCTCGCTGGCATTTGGTTCCACCCTCAATTCCATAAATTTGCTGCCAGGAGATCAGACTTGTTTTTAGCGATGTGAAAAGAAGAGGGGGGGGGGGGCTTTTAAGGGGGGCAGTTCCTGTACAGCCGAGTGTTCTAATAATCCATCCCGTGAAGCGGTGGTTCTTATAACCTGGGATGCACGCAACCGCTTGGGGGTGCCAAATGCCCTTTCTGGGGATGCGAGACATGGCCAGATTTTCTTAGAAGGTTGAAACGCGAATTAAGCACGGGCACGTTAGTACAACTACTTCGTTTCACCAAACTCCATGTTAATAAATACATAGAGTTAAACATGAACGATTGAGAAACGAAGGGGGTGAAAAAAAGAAGCAGTGAAGGTTATACGAACCCACTGCCGTGGTGACGTCTCAAGCCAGGAACAAGTGGCCAGGGAAACCTCCGCCCCTCCCCCTACCACGGCCCTTCAAGTGAAGCCCCATCACTGTTGATATCGCACCGAGACATTTTCACTTCTGGGTTGGAGAGGTGGCGCTGCGGTGTCCAGCGCACTGCGCTACGACAGACCGAACCCAGCCGCCAGAGTTTTGAATCCTGAGCATGGTCAATAAAATTAGCGACGTCTGAACCGGTTACCCCCCGCCTCTCCACCCCTCCACCCACCATCGCAAACACGCATTGACCATCATGGTGAAGTACGGTAAAATAAGTCACATGGCTGACACAGCACAAGGCGGCCGATATCCAGCTGCGAATTGACAAAACGCTGTGATACGATTACCTTATACAGTCTGCGGACGTGTATTTGGCCTTCTATGTACATGAACGATTTATCCACGTGATTGTTTTAATGACCTGCTGCACACCCATGCTATATTACACATGTTCTAATGAGCCATTCCTTTAGTTTTCCTGTAGATTCAATTACATTCCAATCCAGAAATTGGCAAACGCTCCACGAGACGCTACACAAACCGTCATGTAGCTGCTCAGTGGCATATTAAATACAAGCATTTGATAACGAATGTGAAATACTGTACATAATCACCACGCTGCTTTTCATATTTTTTATTAAGGATAACCTATTCTGTATTTAAATAAGCAATGCATCTTGTCAGAAAAAAAAGATTACATTTACATATTTTTCAAGACGCGCTCCATACAAACGTCATGCGCACTTCACGTCAGCTCCAAAGAAGATCCGTGGCCGCCTTGACGATTGAGGCCCGATGCTTCGTGCTCTTGGCACGGGCCAGTTTGCCCCACCGCGTTCAATGCCTCGTTTCCATGGCCACCCGAACCGGAGCTCTGCTGGCCCAGGACTAGCCCAGTTCTGGCCCAGGATCGGCACCAGGGCCTGGATATGGGTTTCCACGCCGCGTGAGCAGTGCCGGATTATCCGAGTAGCAAAAGTAGCTACATCTGCTACGAGTCGCGCACTTTCAGGCCCCCCCCCCTAAATGATTTCAAGCTATTAATTCCGGTTCAGTGATTCTGCACTTGCCCTATTACTATTGTACTATACTGCCTTCAACTTTTGTGAACGACTGGGTTTTTAAGGTTAGTGATTTATCGTATTATCTGGCTGTATAGCAAATGAAAAAATACAATTACTTTACTATGCAAGTACATTTTTTAAAAGATGTTTTTTTTTACTTTAGGGCCCCTTTTTTAACATATGTTACAGACCCCGCACTATCTTAATCTGGCACTGCAAGCGAGTCGTATGGCTCTGCGAGTTCCGCCCTTCTTAACCCAACCCAATGGTGGCCGCCTGACAGTAGTCTGAAAGTGATTTTTTTACGAATGTGTTTTCAAGCAGGTATGGGTTACACGCGTATGTGGTCCTTTTCCCGCACTTCCGATTAGCACAGTTGGCTACGTAGTACGATGTGAAAGAAGTTCAACATACATACCGAGATGTTTCAATACATTTTTAGCGCGTTTTAACGCCAACACGGCTGGGATGGTTGACTAAGCGTGCTACGTCCAGAAAGCATGTGCTTTAATTTCCATTTGCCCTTGCGACGTTGCAACCAATTCTGGGGTGAGCCCAGGTAAAAGCGTGCAGCATTGGTCACTTGAGCTGGGGGGCCGTGGTATCGACCACGCTCACTTGGGATTAGTTTGGTTCGGAAGGATTTCCCATGGGAACATTCAAGAGCCGAGCCAGCCCGGCTCTTGAATGAGCTGAAAGACATCACCGACACCAGACCACAGCGGGAATGAAACGCTGGCTCGGGGTAAGACAGCGGGCCCACTGCTCGATGCGGCCGGGGAATGGGGTCAAACGGATTTCTCATCGCGTGTTAATTTCAACAAACTTTTCCCAGAAGTATATCCAAGTTGTGCTACCATTGTCACGACACGGGAAACACCCATTTGAATCTCTCGCAGAGAAGTGCAAGACTTTGTGTTCGAAGAACAGCCCACGGAAGTGAACGTCAAAGCTTCCCGAGATCCTTTCACTCGACCTCTGCTTCACACGGTAGTGGGCAGCAGTTTCCCCTTCGCTTGCCGCCGAGCAATGTGTCACCTGACGTTGAAACCAATATTGTCAAAGAGCCGGAATTTTGCCAAATTAAGCGGCAGAATCAAAATTGAACGCGACGGCTTTTTGAGCAGCCATTAGTAACCGAGCAAACACGGATTCCAACCCAGGTTCCGAGTGGTGCTGGCTCGGCGGCATATAGGTTCTTGATGCGTGTGGAACTTCTGGTCACTCGAGACGTCCCGACTTTGCGACCTCTCAACCCTGCCGTACCTCCCCCGCAGCAGAGTTGTGTTTGACCTGTGCGCTCAGCAAAGAGTTTTACAGAACGTTTGCGGTGCAAAGTGGTGCTCATTAAACTTCTCCGGCTGTTAATGTTCATGCCTTTGAATGACAAGCGAGGCTACAACTTCATTTAAAATGTGCGCATTTATGTAAAAAAACACCACGGTGTTGAGATGTTAACTACCTCTTCTGCTGTACAGGAGGTCGTGGGTTCGATCTCGACCACGACGCCTGAACATTTGGAGTTTGCGTGTACTCCCCATGGTCACGTGGGTTTTTCTCCAGGTCCTTCGGTTTTTACTTCCACACTTGAAATCATGCGTTCAGATTATTTGGATGATATAATTTTCCACACGATAAGCCACTTCGTTGAGTTGTCAATTGTGACCAGCTCACTTCTGCTATAAAGCTCAGTGGGGGCCCTTACCTGGTTAAAAAAAAAAAACTTTAGTTAAGTTTTAGTTCATTCTCAAAGCGGCCAAAGTAATTGACCACAGAAAAGCAGGCGATTGCAGTGTTTGGTGGATTGATTGACCTCATCGACTCGTTGTCCTTGCGCGACAATAACATCTTAACCAACGCAGCACCACATCGTGCGGAGTGGTCAACACGACGCTCGTCGTCCTCGTCATTCCGTGAGCAGCGTCTGGCTGAGCGCCCCAGTGCGTCTGCCCACGCCGCGGCTGCCCTTCAACCTCGGCGCTTGGCCGCCGAGGTTACGCTGGCTCCTGGGCTTGCTGCACAGCAGCGTGTCGAACGGCATGGCTGAGATGTGGCCCATCCGCTCCAGGTGCCCCAACAGGTTCTGCAGATCCTCGCCGTCCGGGTCACGCGTCTCCCCCTCCAGCGAACTTTGCACCTGCGACATCTGGCAGGGCAGGGGGAACGGGAGGGGCAAGCGACCCGTCAAGGTCACAATCACGCGTGCCGGAATTCACCCAAATTAACCCCTTTCCCGTTCCGAGGCCTCCGCGAGTTGCAAGGGTCGGTTCCGTTCACCTCTGAATCTCGGAACGCGCAAGCGGTTCGGCGTTAATTTCATTTAGAGGGCAGAGTGCCGTTGTTTTTAAAGACGTTGTACTCGCCGCAGAGAACTATAGCGACACGACCGCACTCTATGATAGCCGCCACCAAACTGTACCACACGCCCTCCGGCATGGACTTGTGTACCGATAAAGTTATTTCATTTTGTCTTACGTTTTCGTGCTGATGACGTACACATACAGCATTGGAACGGTAAACGGGTTAAGTGCACAACTAATTTCATCTGAAGGGTTTTTTTTTGTATTGGCGACCGTGTTGAGAACATTAATTGCGCTAAACTTGAGAACCCACGGTCTCAGCGGTGCCAGCTCCGTACTCTGAGCCACCCGATCACCTCTCTTCAATGACCCTGCTACAGAGGAATGCGTCACATTGCAATATTACATCCTATTGTCGTGATTGCCCAAGTACGGTGTGAAAGAAGTTCAGCATACATAACGAGAAAAATGTTTCCCCTCAGAGATATAGATAGATATATGGAAAAGTAAGTTCAAATCTAATTCAACACAGCCATTAATTTGCAGTCAACTGATGACTAACCCGCGATGACCTCAACAGCCCAAACGACTAAGGGACGAGAAGATTGTGAACCCTTTACTAACGGGAGTCGGTTTTGCCACCAGCTACCGAGGGCCGTGCCGGGCCTGCCGTGCCACGGCACGCACGCGAGTCCGCCCCGATGGCGCGGCTCACCACGTCCCGACAGATTTCGATCTTGTGCACGAAGTTGGAGACGTTCCCGTCGCGCACGGACTTGAGGAGGTGCAGCATCTCGGCGCGGGAGCGCGTCAGCGCAGCCAGCAGGACCTGCAACGGGGGGGGGGGGGGGGCAAAGGGCACGTGGGGGGGGGCGGACCCACGGCGCCGACCAGGAACAGGTCAACTCACCCCAACGGGGCTCTGGGAATCGTCGCGATTTAGGGTGGCGACGATGACACCATTCAAGAGTTGATGCCTCTCCCGGATAATAAAAAATAAAAATTCACAACCTACTAATACAGTGCAAGATAACCGGCGACAGCTTAATTGGAAAACTTCACAACTCACATTGTTAATTAGTTTGTATTGTATCATCAACATTAACTATCAAGCTTTGGGTCGTCAAGCTTGTCCACAACACCCCTGCATAGATTTTCTTGTCTTCATGTAAGGTGCATTCATTGTAAATCAATTATTCTTACACACACACTTCTATGCATGTATCATGAGTATGAGAATACATTTTTCAAATACTGTTATTGCACTCATTTGCCCAGGGGAGCCTCGCTGAGTCTCAAGCCTCTTTTTCAGGAGGGTCCTGCCCAGTGTTTCGCAGGAGGGGGTGTTGTTTCTGCTGTAATCCCAAATGGGCAACCTGCAGGCATTTTTTTGGGCAATGGGATGGATGTTTGGATGGATGTTTATCCAATCCCAATCACATTGTATATGTGTCCTTTAACTGAAGATGATGATGAAAGCAAATTTACAATCTGTTGCCAAAACTGTACAATGGTAAAAATCCTCCATGCCCAGGCTCCTCATCCGTCCTCCACTCACCTGCAGATTGAGGCACACTTTGGAGTTTGGCTTCAGGATACGGTTGTACAGAACCCTGGCATTTTTGAGATCTCCCTAAGCAAAAGCACAATTGGTGGGGAGGGGGGGGAGAAGTAAAACAATTACTAACTAAACACGTAACTCTCAATTACCCACGGGCCGCTCATCCAAGTCTGCGGATTAACCGTTCCCTTGCGACGTGTTGAACGTGCGTGCCGGTGCAATCATCATCTGGTCCATCTCGACAAAAGGGGCACCTCCCGCCCCCCATGCACCTGGTTGATCGCCAGCATGACGGCGAAGCAGTAGCCGCGCCGGGCGACGGGGCGCACGTTGATCTCGGCGTCGTCCAGCACGCTCTGGCAGACTTCGTACGACTCGTGCGTGTTCTGGAAGCAACGGGGGCCCCCCCCACCCCCCACACCCCCCGCAGAGGAGGCAACGAGCGGACCATGAGCTGGAGTCCATCGGCATGAGTCGTCATCATAGCGAGACTAATCATCGTCATGATAATAAGGGCGTTGTCTTCTTTGGTTCTTTCGGTAAAGTCACGTAGAATGAGAATAAAATAATAAATTAATACAATAAAATAACACAATAAAATTCTCACGACGTTTCGGCCACAACACAAGTGGCCTTCACTTGTGTTGTGGCCGAAACGTCGTGAGAATTTTATTGTTTTATTACTTATTTTATTCTCATTCTACGTGACTTTACCGAAAGAACCAAAGAAGATGAATCCTTGCAGTCACGAAAGCTTTAAAGCGAAATTTAAGAGCATTGTCTGTGTTGCTAGAACGCTGCGTGTTGCTTTCATAACACGAATTGGATATAACGCGATTAATGTTAGGGAACACATTTTTTTTCATCACGCGGATGCAAATTGAGTATAACGCGATCGAGTGAACGGAACTACGTCGTGTGAGTAAAAATAAGCGGTCGTACGGCCGCCTCGGCGTAGTATCCCACATGGTGGGATACATGCTTCTGGATGCTTCTGGATGCTACCCACGTGCCTGAGTCTTTGTTCAGCCTACATATGCATCTCACGTGTTATCATGGACTGTGCTTTGTCCTACATTGTATATTATTTATTATAACGCAATCTTTTTCATAATGCGTTCTTCAGGAACGCAACTATAGCGTTATAAGGAGAACAGACTGTAACCACAGGCAAAAGACGATTTCCAGAAAGTAAAAGGTGCAATAGTGACCACTGGTTCGGACCTCCCATCATGCCGTGCATGTCACGTGACAATACCATCATCACCATCATGAGCCATGATCGATCCACTGCTGAATTAAGGCCTCCCCCCAAGCCACTCCACTAAACGTGGAATGATCGCCCCAGTCACGACTTTATTGAACATTTACGATTCAATGCTTGAATTGTGACCTTGTGGTGGTTGTGCTTATAATGTTGAACCCATCACAGTCAACACACATTTACCCCCCCCCCCCCCCCCCACCCCCATTGCAATTTCACTGCCACGATTAAGGATCACGATTCAATGAAGTTGCCCTCTGAACACTGTACCCCATAAACGTAGCGCACTCTGGTGGCACCAGGGCTCACGTAAACACTTTACACGAAATAAACACGAACAGCAAGGACCAGATTCTCAACCACAGTACGATTTATCGTTACACATCTAATCCCCCCGCCCCCCCCACCCCCCACACGCCACTGCCAAAGTAACACTGGCTTCGCTTAAGCAGTGCTCACCAGTTTGTAACACAGTGCCAGCGCCAGGAGGTACGTGTCTTTAGTATACTGAGTCCCACGTTGCCGCATCTCTTTGATGACATTTAAGGCGCCTAGAACAGCGGAGAGTACAACAATAAAGGGTAATTAGTTCTATGACAATGTCGTTCGCAAACCTTCGCATGTTTCCGAGGAACAAGAGGCGCATGGCAATCAGACTTGATTGTGTGTACGTTGAACTTCTTTCGCACCGTACGTAGCCAACCGTGCGAATCGGAGGTGTGGGGGAAGGACAACAAACCAAACACAAAAAGCAGTTCTAAAGAAGTGAGCTTTCAATCTAGATTTAAAAGTGTAAAGCTTCAGTGGCTTCCTAATATCGAAAGGAAAACCGTTATAGCTGGCTGCAGAAGCGCATCTGAATGCACGATATGTAGTATCCAAGTTACCTATGGGTGTTGTGGATTAACACTAAGTTACTGGGTCAAACGGTGGTTAGTGTTTGCACACCACGCTATGAACCCTGCAACCACAGTTCGATTCTCGGCCACGGCTAACATCAGTGGCGAGCGGTATCTGAATAGGTCCTTGGCCACCCTCCTCTTAGCTCATCCCGCACTGACCAGCGTGGTGAAGTATGGTCAAACAACGCCCTTGACCAACACAGAATGGAAAGGCCTTCATGAGCAATGATTTGACAGAAATAAAAAACGTTATCAAATATTACCAAAACAGGGAGTTATCGTGCATGATGAAATATGTTTTACCATCAGAAACATGCATTTAGAGTATTTGGCCGCTATACATTTCCACGCGATAAGCCACTTTGTTGAGCTATCATTTGTGGCGGGGTTGCTTCTGAAAAAGAGCTACGTAGCTCAGTGGGCCTTGCCAGGTGAAATAAAAAGTTTGGTTGTTTAGTTCTGTGCTTTCTCTTACTTTCGTAGTCTTCTTTCTCATACAGCATATCAATCACGACAGCAAAGGACGTGTGGTCGCCAAAGAAGTCCTTCAATTTCTGGAACGCATGGTGAAATACGTATTTCACTCTTGTCAACATATCATGATTATCTTATTTTTTTCCAAACGCCATTACGATTGCTCTATTGGCATTGCGCTACAGGACTGAGTGTCCATTCAGAACTCTTGCAGTAACCGTTCATCATCACCCTGTGTATTAGAGACCGGTCAAGAGAAGGAGACACCACAGAACTTCTTCCGAGATCCCTTCAAGTTACCTTTTTAATCCAGAGGAGAAATGTTTGTCGCAAGACAAAACCAATGCTCAGAAGAGATAACATTTTGACAAATTATACAAAAAAACGAAAACAAACTTCAAGCGATGCTTTGTTTATGTGCGGTCAAGCAAGTCAACTGGCTACGGACAATAACGTGGTTCAATCACGAGTGGCTGAAAGCCATCATCAACTCCAGGATCTCTGCGGTGCCACCTGGCCTCGTCAAACCGCGCCTCTTTCAAAGTACAGTATCACGTACACAAACAGTCCCCAGGTTACGGAAAGGGTTCCGTTCCCCAGAACGATCCGTAACCAAAAATCTCCGTATGTCGGAAACTGAACAATTTCAGCCCAAAAATCAACGATGAATTCCATTTGCCTCAATCCTAGTGAAGCTCGAGCAAGATGTAAGGCTGCCCGCCTCGTGCTGCTCGCCTCGCGCCTCGCTCCACTTCATCCGCAACATCACCGCGCTGCACTACTTGCGCTTAGGCAGCTAACGCAAACATTTCCGCGCATTTAATTTTACGATTAATGGGAACATTTCTGTAAGGTCGGATTTCCGTAGGTCGGGTATTCCGCAACCGGGGGACTGTCTGTATGTGAACAGACCTCCGTTCTGTATCACCACATGCAAAGAAAATATTTTCCGATAAACATTTTGTTTTGTTTTGCCAAACCATTGGACTGTTGACTTTCCACAAAACAATATTACTCGGGCAGCGTTAATTTAAGCAGGAAAACCGAATCGATTCTTCGCCGTGGAGCTAATTTTTAAAATTAAAGTTACGATAAGTGAGCGGAGGGGGGGACAAGAGGAGGGGTGGGCAAGTGTCCCTGGCGGCACCTGAGCCGGGAGTTACTCACGCGGTCCATCAGGAGTTGCACCGCTTCCTTGGCCATGCCGAGCTCGTAGAAGAGGCGACACACCAGAGGACCGAACTTAAAGTCGCCCAACAAGAGATTGCTGTTCTCCGCGTGATATCTGCCGAGAATACCGAGCCAACGATCGCGCCAGACACGGGGTCAATGTCAACAGCACTGGGTTCTGGACCGCAGTCGACGTGGAAAGATTCACCCACCCCATCGTTATTCAGTGAAGCGAGGAGTGCCCTGGACAAACTTGATAGCCCATGCACACACATGTATTGTACAGATAGCCCATGCTAGTTTCATTGGAACACTTTGAAATCCCCTGTTGATAGTTTTTATTGTGTCATTTTCCCACAGATGGTCGCACATTGAACTTAATATTTCACTTTTTCCATCCATTGAATCTGCTTGCTCCCAACAAACACCACCTGGTGGACAAACATATTTTGTGGGTTATTAAGTTGTATCCAGAGCATCCCTCAACCGTCACGATTTAAAGTCGCGATTCAATTCAACATCGTTTGTTTCGACATTGTGGTGATAGTAGTGCCTCTAGTGGCTGCAGGGGTAACCACACATCCTATTACATACGGCACATGTGAATAAGCAAAATATATCCATTTTTACACGTACAATCTACTGCATGCAACGTGAGTGTGATAATCAATTTTAATTGCATGCCTTTGTAGGTATACAACTAGCGGTATGGAAACCGACGGTAAGTTGTCAGGGGAAAATTCATTCGCATGTCCTACTCTGGTTTGTGTCTCAAAATTTTGGGGGAACATGTCACTAATTTGGCCGGTTTTCTCAGAAGGTTAGACCCTAAAAGCAACACAATTTTACACTTTAGTTTGGTAGACATTCGATCGTCTTTACAACAGTTATCGCAAGCCCTCCATCACAGACGGACAAACAGAAGAACAGAACCAATGTGCAAACACTTCCGACCATGTTTGGGAACCTATAATAATTTTCTTTTATATATTTTTTTTTATAAACAACTGCTGGCCACTATCAACTGACCTGTATATGAGCTTGATGATTAGCTGTGCGTCAACTGGCGTCTGACATAAATGAACGGCGGTCTTTAAATCTTCCGTGAGGATCAACTGGTGATTGGCAAGCTTCTCTTCCATCAGCGCCATGTACGAATCTGCACAAGGTGGTTTAGGAAATGCAGTGTATCTTTTTCATGAGTAAACATACAATAAAGGTTTCGATTTAAAGCTTTCGTGACTGCGTGACTTTACCGAAAGAACCAAGAATATACAATAAAGGTCTTACACGAACAAAAATTACTAATGAAAAAAACTTCGCAAAAATTTATTAATATTTTCTTGCCATTAACCAGGTGATGAATATTGACCACTGCACCGTTTTTATATTGTTGTCCCAGTTATATTCCAATAATTCTGTCACTTGTCATCAGAGGAAGGCATCTCTATTCTGAACTCACACAGCAAGCAGTGCATCACCTTGTGCCAGTAGAGTTATTTAACACATCACTTCAACAGAACTCTTTAACCACATTACAGCGTGCAGATCCAGCATAGTGTTCATCAAATGTAAATCAGTGATATTTGTTCTACATGTCAAATCTGGAATTGTAGCCAATTTAAGTGGAAAACCAAATTTAATGACATCTTTTTCGTGTAGCCACTGATGTGACCGACTTGAAGACAAACAATGTGCCTCAATTGAAAACTCGAGTACAGTAAAACCTTGGATTGCGAGTAACTTGGTCTACGAGTGTTTCGCAAGACGAGCAAAATTTTTAAATAATTATTAATTTGATAAACGAGCGAGGTCTTGCAATATGAGTAGTACGTATACGCTTCGTCTGCCGAGCGTCACGTGATCACAACTGATATACGAGTGCTTTGATATACGAGTGCTTTGGATTACAAACACGTTTCCGGAACGAATTATGCTCGCAATCCATGGCTTTACTGATTCCCCCTTACAGACAGCGACTGGGAATGCCAATAACATTTCACATCACCTATGACCATATCACTCGGAAAGCGCCCGATGACATCAGATCTCGAAAGCTAAGCAGGGAATTTGAGCCTGGACAAGACTCGGATGGGTGGGTACCAACCAGGCTGCTGCCAAGCTACATGGTGGGCAGCAAAGGGCAGTGCGGCAAAATCCATTGTTGTACTGTACCACGTTCCAACGCCTCCATGCTGTCCACCTTCACCAACCCCGCACTGCCCAGCATGGTGAAATGTGGTGAACAATCACCCACGACCCGCACGGCAATGGAGGAACCCTCATCCAGGAGTGGACCGACACGAGTTTGCGTGCGTGCACGAGGCACGTGGTAACGTACCTCGCTTCCCGTAAATGAGGCAGGCTGCAGCGATCTTCCTCTGCTGAAACTCCCTCAACCGGAGGACGTCGTCGGTGAGAAGATGCCTGCGAGCTAAAAAGAAGATGCAGGAAAAATCGCGTTCATGCGTGCATTTTGTAACGCTTTCCACCACGCCTTTATTTTGCAAAGTGATGAACTACTTTGCAAATAACGAATTGGAGTGCTCACAAGAAGCAGTCTGTCCGCTTTCAATCTCGGAAAGCGTTAACGAGACCTCTTTGGAGTGCGGCAGGCAAGTCCCTGCCACTGCAAGTTAGCACCGCGCTTAGCCTTATTTATCATAATCAGCCATGGCCAATCCACTGCTGGATAAAGGACTCGCCAAACGGTGACCATATCTCATGGCTCTGCGATTTCACCTCTCCATTTCCACAGCGGACGTCCCTCTCAGACGAATTCCCTCTTGTGGCTACCACTCCGACGTTAGTCTCGACCACCAACCATCACGCCTTATCAGCGAGGTGTACTACCAAACCCACGTACTTTTCTTAAGTCAATGACGGATGTCTCTGCCCTGCGTGCGTATAACCCTCGTTCATAGCTGTCATTCGTTATGCACACTGCCTAGGGTTATGTAATACAACGCAGGGATGATCCATTGATAAGATACTCCAGACAATGACAGGAATTAGAGAATACACTTCATATCAAAGCCTCGAACATTGTCTACAATCTGAATGTCTCCGACCGATCTCCACGCGTGTCCATGCCAACCAGTGCTTTACGCCAACCCATGGGCGCTGTGTCGATGCTTTATACCTTCACTTGCAAATTGCATTTCAGATACATCCGCTTCTCTTTACATCTCATATAAGAGACACCCTTGGCCTGTTTCAACAACAACATCTCACACTATAATGGAGCAAAAGTGTGCGTTTGTTACTCTATCCGGATTTTTTTTATTTTTAAAACCCATTTTTTTGACCATGTAACATTTCTGAAACATTACTATTCAATTATATATTGGTTGTATGTAGTTTTAAAAGTCAGTAAAAAATGCCGATTTGAAGTTTGGGAAACAGAACATCCGGTTTACGCCAGTCACTTTTGAGACGTCTATACAGGGACTCCTCTACTTACGAACATTCGACTTACGCACTTTCACAGATACGAACAAAGCTGGTTTGTAAGTCAAGTTGCCTTTTCGGACCGAGAGTCAAAAGTTAAACCGCCTCGCAATAGATGGCGGTGGTGGCATCTACATCTGCAGAACGTAAGGAACCAGTGGCATCTACATCTACAGGAGATTATACAACTTTTAAAGCCATTCACCGTGTTCAGTGTACACGCCGTACAACGTGTTTGGAATCGACAGGGGTAAAGTTGGACTTCCGACCAAATCGACTTACGAACAGCCCTCTGGAAGCTTACTCGTTCGTAAGTAGAGGAGTCCCTGTAATCAGGTCGTCATTGATCGTTTTACGACAGAAACAACTTCCAACACGGCTCGGAACACATTTGAACAAGCGATGTTTCTACCGTGCAACGCAGTAGAAAGTGAGAGGGGTTTATATTTCAAAAGGTAAAGCCACTCAAGCCGAGGAAGGAAGGAGACAAGAACAAATTATTTGAAACATTTAGAAAAATAGCTTTGTGTTAATTTCAGGTAAAATGTCACGCTCTGTACCGCACATGCACACTTAACGCTCTTGGCCTTTCAATTTATAGCACTAAAATATGTTCCGTGATGTTATTGTCGATTCATTTCTTAATTAAGAGTATTTTATATTTTACGACTAATAACGTTAGACTTCATAGGTTCTAATTGAAGAAGCCCTCCAGGTAAAGCTCACTGAGCTGTATAGCTCTTTGACAAATGATAGCTCACCAAAGTGGCTTATCATGTGGAAATGTATAGCAACCAAATACTATAAACCTCACGTTTCTAAATGTGGAGGAAAAAACCGGAGGACCCGGAGAAAAATCCACGCGACTACGGGGAGGCACATGCAAACTCTAAATATACAGCAGTAGCAGGCGTCAGGATCGAACCCACGACCTCGTGTGTACAAGGCGAGGTAGTAAACATCTCGCCACCGTGGCACCCACCAAGGAGATGAGGGCCCACAATCTTCTCGTAATTGTGCTGATGGGTCTAAAAACAATCTGCTCCAGCTGCCTTTGATTACAAGGGATTTTTTTTATTGTTAACATTGTGCAGTTATCTTCGATGTCTCTCATGTGACGCAGTTGTTTTGCCGCGATATATATTTGCTTAATTGCTCTATTTTGTTTTACTTTCATGTCAGCGACCCGGGTGGGTCGCTCTTGCAAATGAGATCCCTATCCTGGTCCCTTGAGTTCCCCATCTGCTAAAAAAACTAAAACTTGAACATGGTCAAGCGATGCAATTACTGTGAACCTGCAAAACATCCAACCCAGTTCTGGGTCGTGGTGAAAGTTGGGGACAGCATTATGATGGAGAGGACACCGACAGTTACAGGTTGAATTGAGGGTTATGGTGAGGTCGGATTTAGGGGCTAATGCTGGGTTTACAACAGGAGGGTTGGGGTTATGGCTAGAGTTGGGGCTTCGGGCGATTGTTGTGTTCGGAGCTCTAGGAAGGGTAAGGCTTATACGTCTAGTTACCGATGAGCACGAGAGTAGGATAAGAGTTTAATGTAGGGCCAGGGTTGAGGCGAGGTTGGTGTCACGTTCAGCGCTCGCGTTGAGGTCACGGCTCGGGTGACGGCAGTTGTAATGTTTGAGTTATTGGGTTAAGGCTGGCGGTGCGTGGATACAGGTTTAGATGACGGGGCTGGTGTAACAGTAGGTGAGTAGTGTATGGTCGTAAATGGTGAGAGTTAGGACTAGTGTCACGGCATGCGTTAAGGTTGTGGTTGGGATCAGGGAAAGTAGTCAGGCTTCATCTTCTTTGGTTCTTTCGGTAAAGTCACGTAGAATGAGAATAAAATAAGACGATAAAATTCTCACGACGTTTCGGCCACGACACAAGTAGCCTTTTTCAGGTGAAAGAACAGAACTGTCGGGACGACAGAGCCCTTACCGCCTGCCGCACACGACCAGCACGACGGGGTCGTGTGCTTGTCGGCGTCCCACGGAGGGCCCCGGGCACGGGCCCCGGACGTCAGGAGACCCCGAAGCCCGTGGTGCCGAGCGCCCGAGGCCAGGAGGCTCATCCCGGGCCTTGCAGTCCTCAGCAGCGTCCCCATGGCGTCTCCCGCAAAACCCCTGCTCAGAGTGCGGGCCCGGTATGGAGACGAGGCCTCGGGTCTCTCTGGGAGCCTCCACGCGAGTGAGTTGTAAGTTTATCCGCTCTCGCTGGCCGCGGTGATGATGGTTGTGGTGATGGTGAGCACGGTGGCGCTGTTACCGGGTGCATGCGCCATGCCCTCTACGATCGCAGGCGGCTCGAAACACGTGTTACCGTAAACACGCCAAGCGAGACGCATTACCGTAAACATGCCAAGCGAGACGCATTACCGTAAACACCACAAGCGAGACGCATTGCCGTACACACCACAAGCGAGACGCGTTACCGTACACACCACAAGCGAGGCGCGTTACCGTAAACACCCCACGCGAGACGCATTACCGTAAACACGCCAAGCGAGACGCGTTACCGTACACACCACAAGCGAGACGTATTACCGTAAACACCACACGCGTAATGCATTACCGTAAACACGCCAAGCGAGACGCGTTACCGTAAACACGCCAAGCGAGAGGCATTACCGTACACACTACAAGCGAGACGCGTTACCGTACACACCACATGCGAGACGCGTTACCGTAAACATGCCAAGCGAGACGCATTACCGTAAACACTACAAGCGAGACGCATTACCGTAAACACGCCAAGCGAGACGCATTACCGTACACCACAAGCGAGACACGTTACCGTAAACACGCCAAGCGAGACGCATTACCGTACACACCACAAGCGAGACGCATTACCGTACACACCACAAGCGAGACGCGTTACCGTAAACACCCCAAGCGAGACGCGTTAGCGTAAACATCACAAGCGAGACGCTACCGCACGCTGCCTACTTGTGCAACGTGTTAGAAAGTCGGTGGATTTACTCTCCAACACATCGGTGTGCTGTACTAGTGTCGTGGGTATTGTGAGCGTCACGCGGTTACCACGACTTACCTGGTGTAGCATCAGCCATGGGTCAACAGGGGGAAACGGCGAGTACGGCCTGGATCAAGTAACGCCCTTAGGCCAGGGAACCCAGAGGGCGGTTGGGAACCGGAGGGACACACCCCAGGCCCCCAGTAGGGGCTGGGGGATTACGCAATAATCCATGTCCCTGCAGAAGGTTCCAGAGAGTAGGCGTGGCCAGAGGCGGAGTGACCCTGGGAGCTGTATATAAGGCGGACCCCTGAACGGAGATGCCAGTCGTCGTCAAGCTGAAGACTGAAGAGCTGAGACTAGGACCCTGGGAACCCCCAGGGCCAGACGTCCTTCTAAGGGCCGGGACCAGAGGAGCTTAGCTGGGTTTGGTCAGCTAGTCTCCCCTAGGTCCCCCTAGCGGGAGGGCTGATATATACTGTATAGAGGTGGTCCCAGTGATTAGGACACGCTCGCCCGGAGGCGATACCTCCCCAGGGCATCGGCTAGAAGGGGCCGATACCCCTTTGTGTCAGGGACCTTGTGTTACCGTTATAAATAAACGCGTTGCCTCCAGAAAAGACCGAGTCTCCATCATTGCCACTACACTAGTAACGAATTGGCATGTTCTGTTTACGTGACAAATCTTACTAAATGGCTGTCGGGTGGTGGCGGGTTTAACAACACATTTACGCGATCTCACTCAAAAACATGTGTTATGGATATTGGTCGCGAAAGCCTACGTGTTCAAATGTTATAGCACGAGGGGATTGTTTTCCAACATGTTTATATCATTAAGAATGGTTGGAGCAAGTGCACCAATCCATGGAATGTCGTTAAAGAAATGCAACAGAAGAGCAGCATCAAGCCCAGTTGCAAAGACATCGACAAACTGATAAATCGGCAAAGATGAAAAGACCCAGAGCTCAAGCTCCTTTGCTGCAAGAGCCAATGATACTCCTCCATTGCATCATAGGTTACAATTGATGACCGAAGGCACCCCAAGCCCTCCGCCAGACATTAGAGATGAGGTCCCACAGGGCCCGAAATTTTCTAGTCATGGTTAATTGAGCAAACTACGGTATACAATAAAAAAACACGCAAACGAGAAGTTAAAAACAACAATGGATTATTATTTTTAACCCTGAAGCGTGGTGATTCGTTAAGACTCTCTGTGCGGCTCGTCTTTACTAAGGATATTCTCGCCAAGTGTCAACTTTTATTCAAGAGGGTCCTGCACGGGAATCTTTGGATACAAAAATCCAGTCACATTGAGACCTCTCACCATGTTGGTCCCCCCCACCCAACACCGTGTCCATGATGACAGTTGTTTAACCATTCTTTTAAAACACCCTGGTCAGTGTGGATTGGCCAGGTTCAGATATCGGTCGTAAATGATGTAGCCCTGACAAGGAATCGAACTCGAGCCATCAAGTATGTAATACAGGGTGCGAACCACTACACCAACACTCCCATATCAAAACCTAAACATCAAATAGCGCCAAATAAAGCATCGACACAATACGTTGAATGCATTTTCTTATTTATACACATGGGCTGGTACCATGCAAAATGTGAACATTTTTTGTGTAAAATTCGGGGCCATATACAGATTACAATACGGGTACTTTCGATTACTACTTTTAAATGAATCATTCAAAAATATTTTACATTCAAATGTATCAAAACAATATAACCTATACACGTACAAGGATGCATTTTAAACAGAACTCTAGAGAATTTGCATAAAAGTACGTTTTTTCTTCTCTCCCATTAGTTTTCACATGGCATCTGACGATGAGACCGGACGACATTCATCCCCTTCCTACCTTGCTTTGGTCAAGGCGATCGCTTCCTTGAGATCTACAGATCTCTCAAAGCCCTCCTCATGCTTCACGCCATCAACTCGTTGGTCTCCATTATTTTTAGACATCAAATTTAAAATATTTTTTTTTGCACCAAAATCTTATGCTGCTTTTTCCCCTTATGGTCTCATTACTTAGTTTTTTTGTAGTCTCAGTATTCCACGGATCCTCTTCGAGTTGATTTCTGCTACAAGTATCCTTGATCCCATCACCCATGTGTCCAACATTCGAATGAGATCACTAATGCCCCTTTACAGCCCGGCTTGTTTTCGTTTGGTCGTGGGATTGCCTTCGATTTCCAGATTTTGGTAAATTATGCCAAGTGCTGTCAAGGTCAATCGAATTTGTTAGTTAACATAAAATTGCATGAAGCACCCTTGGTCACTTTCCTTGCTAGAGACACACAAATCTGGCTCTAAATCCTAATTTACTAGCTTGATTGAGCTCCTCTCGATGTTTCCCCGTCATCCCTTTATATGTTTAGTTGGGCTCAACACATGAGCGAACAGTTGCACAACCAAATCACTAAAAATAGCTTGCAAATAGAGGTTGTCTCTATTGTGAGCAACCAGTTGCTCACAAATGGTTCAGAAACAAAGTACATCCAAGCGTGTTTTGTTAAATACTTCCCAGGATAGAATACAAAATGTACTTCCAGCATTCAACTGCATGTTTACAAATATACAGCGTTCCTTAATTTATACACAATAGACGACATCATCAAGTTTTCTTTCCACTCCCCAAGACCCACTGGCCCTTTTTAGGAGGATGACGAGTAGCAGCTTTGCTCTTTTGCGTCGTGAACGATTCGAATCGCTCCCGTGCCTTTTCCCAGTTCTGGGCTCGGCGGCTGTTTCCGGCCGCCAGGAGGGGAGAGTCCGCAGGGAGTTGAGGAGCCGAGCCCAGCCCTGCCTGTTTGTTCATCGCATGCGGCTTTATCTGCAGCAAAACAAAAGGGGGGGGTGGGGGGGGGACGCAGGGGTCACATTTCCCAAATGGCAACGATAGAACACGAAAAATGTCAGAAGACAAAAAAACACGTGCAATAAAATGTTATGTCATACGTTATGAAGTTAAGCATCCATTTCATCACGATTGTTGTATTGTCGGACCATAAACAATGACAATGGCTTGAGGTCTTCAACCAGCAAGGGGACTGATCAAGGCAAATGATGATGAAAGTTTCACAACAGTAAAAGCTTAATTATGCAGCATTGTTCCACTTAATATGAATTTAACAAATAAAGCAGTTTAATAAAATGTTGTACTGTACCGGCAAGGGCGATATTTTTGTTACGTCAAAGGTAAAAAAAAATCATTTTGCATCAGCATGCCAGTGTGATAACTCAAGTACAAGGTGTGACAAAGTTGAGTAACTAGTGATTTCAGGACCACGCTGTGTTTATCGTTTACTGCATAATGAGCCAAGTGTGTTCAGACCAATGTGGACATGTTCAAGCATCCTGTGCGAAACGGATTGAGATGTGTCATCCACAGTTGGCGCATCTGTTATAATGTACTGTATCGATGTATGGTTCCTGCTTTTTGCCACACCCTGTACAAGTGTGTGTGTGTGGTGGCACCAACCGGTTCCTTAATGCCAGCACTGTCCCTTCCCAGGCCCTCTCCGTGCTTCCACCCCATCTTCTCAAGCAGCTTCCGCCCCTTGTTTCCTCTGTCGATCTCCCTGTAGGACAGAATGGCTGTCAAGCAGTAACATGGCTGGGCTAAATGCTATAAAACTAAACTTTTTTTTTTATTTTACCAGGTAAGGCCCACTGAGTTATATACCTCCATTTTAAGAAGCGACCTGGCCACAAAAGATAGCTCAACTAAGTGGCTTATCACGTGAACATGTATAATTGTCAAATGCTCTAAAAAGGCATGTTTCTAAATGTGAGGGAAAAACCGGAGTACCCGGAGAAAAAAACAAGCAACCACAGGGAGTACATGCAAACTCCAAATATACAGCAGGCATCAGGGTCGGGACCGAATCCACGACCTCCTGTATACCAGGCGAGGTAGTTAACATCTCGCCACAGTGGCGCCCCTTTCATAATTTCATTAGATTGTATCCTTGATGCATTTTAATAGTGGTTCATAAACTGCACTGTGACCCCAGCAACCACAGTTCGATTCCTGGCCATGGCTACCATTAGTGGCGGGTCCAAACTGGTCCAGGCAACCACGCTTTGTCTACCCACACTGACCATCGGGGTCAAATATGATCAAACAATTCCCAGAACTGACACAGCCTTTATCTAGCAGTGGAATGACAAAGGGCAGTACATTAAGCTCGAGAAAACATTTATAATATCGCATGTGCTTTTAAATAACGATGTTGTTAAAGCGTAACCAACAGATACACACTTTCAAACTGGTAATTTTATTGTCAACGCTGCTTAGGGGCTAACGAACAGCATATAATGCTTTCCACACAAGGTGGTGCTCAGGACATAGACCCCCCCAAGTGTGTGCAGCTCACACACTCGTGCAAGGAGGCTGGCGCGTCGTCCTTGTGGTGGGGGTGCTCGCTCCCCACGGTGCGTCTGCGCTGCTCTGCACGGTTCGCGTACTTGGAGTTGTTGAGCACCTCCTGGTCCTCATGCGCACTCCCCTAACGCACCCACACAGAGGTACGGGCCAGAGACAGTTAACCAAAGGAAAACTCAACTTACATGTACAATTAGGTAAAGGCGCAGATCTGCAATCGCTTGCTCGTGCCACTGCTGGCAGAAGGGCCTCCAAAAGTGAGCTGTAGGATAGCGCCTCCAGAGTGTATTTGGCCAATTCTTCCACACAAGCCAGACGTCTTGGAAGAGATCAGGAGTACCCGCAGTTTTCTCCACTACACAAGACCTGCCGATCTAACTGTAGTGTACTCATGTGTGCTGGTGAGACAGAGGTGGATTTACTAAACATGTCCCTTTGTTTCAACTGGATATACAGTACAGGCGCGTCTCACAAAACCAGTGGTCTTTCTACAAGAATAATTTTTATTTAGCAATTTGAATGGGTGGCAGCGTAAATGATTTGCGAACACCGAGGACAGGCACCTGCAATCACAGTGGTTCTTCGTGTGTGGCAAGTGTTACATTTGATGTTGTATTACTTTATATTAAAATAAAAAATTCGTATTTCTCACATAAAAAAAAATTGTTCAAGATTGGGAAATTTTGGGGCCGAAACATATCTCAGCTTTTAATATGGGATCAATGGGAAAACGATGATTGTTTAACGAGTCTTCGTATCTTCTTGGTTCTTTCGGTAAAGTCACGTAGAAAGAACCAAGAAGGTGAATCCCTGCAGTCACGAAAGCTTTAAATCGAGTCTTCGTATTTCACAGAATGTTTTTATGTTGAACTTCTTTCGTATCTCGCTCGTTAAGCAATTCACGCCTGTATAACGTAGCAACACATGTAAAAATATCTGATTCGAGAAAAACCTATAAAGAATGAGCCACAACATGCAAATACAGGTTACTGGACAAAAATAATGCACAAACTGCTATAGACATGGCGAACTGCTTTGCTGTGCTTCAGAAGTGAATGTACATGATATTAAAAACGCATTACTGCGTGTGAAACGATCGAATTGTGAACATCTGCAGAAAATTAGTGACACCATGCACAGAGCGGATAGGTTACATTCAGATCTGACTTTACACTACCGAGTGCAGATTTACAGATTTAAATGTGCTTGTTGTTGTGTATGGTCGTTTGGTCCTACGATGACAAATACTGCAGGAAAAAAATGTCAAGAATGTAATTTCAGGAGTCGCGAAATGCTACCAATACCTGAAGGCCATATTTCGCTTTCATCTGTTTCAACTCCTTGAGGCGAATTTTCTCCTTCTCTTTCTTGCTCAGCAACGAAAAACCTTGTGTCGGTACAGTGATGCACACACAACTTCAATTCTGATGATTGCATTTTTATACAGCCAATTTCCAGGCAATAGCAAAATATAAACAAACCAACATCAGGGAACCCACTCCCCCCAGACAACACTGGAAGCAAGTTGGGGGCCTGCTGTGTTAATCATTTGAATGAAATAAGTAAAGAAAATATTTGTGAAGTGGGTTTTTTTGTGAAATGATTCAGCGAGTGAAATTTATCAAACTTGACTATGATCTAAGCAGGACTATGACAAGTCGAAATTAACTAGTCTGAACAAAGAAAACGGACTAAGATGATTGATGCTATTAGAGACTGCTATGCACCGAGGAAGGCAAACAAAATGGTAATTGGCAATATATACAACAAACATTTTGTGAGTTCATTGATTAGCTCATATTCGGAGATTGGGGAAATTGCCTACCCTCACACCAACATTTCATAACGAAGAGAAGGGCTACTTTTTTTTACTGGTTGAGCTGACTCGACAAAGGGAATGATGACGAACGAGATCCACAAAGAATGTGACTAAAATAAAAAATATGATGAATGTAACACTGGTAAGGCTATTAGCTAACCAGCAGATGTGCGTTTGCCGTGCATGCTAGCTCACCAGTCTGTGGAGCTTGTTTCTGGTTCAGACGCAGGTGCGCGATTACTTGCCCCGGCTCGCAGCCATCGCATGTCTCGGAGGCAGGGTGGATGTGGAAGGAGAGCACAGTCTCCCCAAACTTCACCTCATCACCATGGTCCAGGGGGTGGGGGTCGCTGTGCTCTTTTGGCTGAAGGGAAGTTCGGATAGGTTGATCGTTAGTCTGCGTGTTCGACTTGCATAACCTCATCCTGGTGTCTGATGCTTTCTTCCCCCAACCCTGTGGCCTAGAGCCCTAGACAATCAATTGTTGTCTTACCAACCTCATACTTGGCTGGTCGTGCTGTCAGATTCAATGCAAGATCCATGTTGCCAGGTCGGTTGGTCAGCACATGGCTACACTGCTGCAGCAGGGTCACAGCATTCCCAGTGCTGTACCGGACCCAACTTCGGATCCACAGACACATATAAGCCCATATCTCCCTTCCTCCTCCCTCTCTAGCGCTGTTCACAGTCCGTTTTATATGCTGCTCTCTACACAATAGGTGCCATACCAGGACCTACTCAGGAACTTGCTTGGCCTATTAAATTAATCACCACCTGCTGTAAATCTGCCGCCCTCCCCCTCAATTAACTCACCAACACAATGCACATCAATTTCACCCGTAAGAGACTTGCATAAGGAATCTTTACGAGGTGGGCTGGGTGGCACACAGGACAAAGAGCTGAGCTTCCACCCAGAGATCATGGGTTCAAATGCAGGCTGCCACCTATGATTAAACAGGGAGCTGAAGGTGTAGCAAGTCGATGATCTAATTATGGTAAAAATTGACTGCACACAAATATACATCACATTAGATTAAATCTGACTCCACACGTAATGTGTCAAACTGTAGTAGAACGGGTGAAAAATTGCTGGCCTCCAAGGCATGGACCAGGTCACTTGAAAGGCTCTCAGAGGTAGCTCTGTGATATGTTTCTGTCGGATCTTCTCTTACACAAAGGCTTGAACTGTTCTGCGAGAGTTCGAAATAGATTATTTGTCCCGTGACATAACGCCGATAACGCAATCAGGCTAATACTGGGGAAAAACGTAAAAAATAAGGAAACTTTACAATCCTACTCACCTTTAACATGAAAGTAACTGAAACCACTATCATGTGTCACTGTTACCATCCCATATCACCTCCGATTAGCACGACTGGCTCTACATTTAGTTGTTTTCATTTATTTTTATTTTATTTTTTACCTACGTGACTTTACCAAAAAACCAAAGAGTACGATTGGCTACGTATGGTGCGGAAGAACTTCAACATACTTACGTCACCAGAAATAATCAGCTTGTTTCCAACTTGCCAGCTTTTAAATATTTAAGATTGTGATTGAACAATATCTTAAATAATTTCTTTGTTTTGCTGTGTGTGCAGTACCTGCAGGATTCTGTTTCCATTGATGATAGTCCCGTTCTGGCTGCCCTGGTCCATGAGGACATACTTCTGCCTCTCAGGGTCAAAGTGCACTTCTGCATGAAACTACCGAAAGGAAAAGAATATACAATGATAATGCAAACACTGAAGGATAATTGCTTATATTCTATAAACAATGTGCTCCATTAGCTTCATACCTTGCTGACACCCATTTCTGGAATGCTGATGGTGTGGTCCATGTCCTTTGCCCTGAAATTCAAAATATATGTATCTGTCAAATCAGGACATCCATCTGTGTCTTAGGGAAAAAAAAACACCTATAAAAGAGGGGATTACTCAAATGTCCGAGTGTCAGTCACTGATGTGGGAGGGATCATACCTGCCAATAGTGGCGATGGTGTCCGATGTGATGATGAAGAGAGTGCCCGGATTGAGAACTGGAGAGCGAACCACCATCACCCTGATGCAGGGTGGCCACTGCTGCTCTACTTTAGCACAAGAGAAACATCAAAAGTGGTTAATTTAAATACCAATTAACCAGCAAAACAACACCAGTACTAGTCTGGCAGTTTTGCATACAAATTAAGTGTTGTACTGTGATTCTACGCTCCTACATTCATTCTCCTTGCATCAGCAATCAGGCACTGACCCACACTGGTGAATTACAGTCAAACAACACACCTTGTGGATCGTGGGGAGGTCCTCATCCACCATTGAATTGACAAAATGGCTTTACATGTAAGTATCTGTGACATCCTAAGTATGGTAATAATAGTGCCACTATTAACATGTTCGTTCACGCCCCGAATGACACTTGCAATATTTATAATATTGAACATGTATTCACCTTCCGGGTCATCGCAGACGTTACTTTGGGTGCTGCTATCGGAGGAGCTGTGGCTACTGCTCGAGGCAGAGTCTTCCGAGTCCGATAACTCCCCCTCCTCCGTTTCGCTACCGCGCTCTGTGGAACTACTCCTCCGCCTGCGCCTCCTCTTTTCCCTCCTTTCCCTTTCCTCATCTTCATCGTCCGTGATACAGTCGACGGCCTTTCTGTGGTGCCGCCCCGATGTTTTGAGCCGCTTTTTAGACCTCTCCCGCTCTGCCTCCCGGCCACGTTTCCGCTCCCTGCTGCGCCGCTTTGTACTACGGCGAGCTTTTTCTTCTTTCTTGAAAGCCAAAACAGAAAATGTCGACAATCACTATGTTTTGCTTTCAAGAATTATCGCTGTGTTAAAATTCAATTTGCGAGGTTAATCAATTGAAGGAATCTGTCAATACAAATGAGTAGTGACATTCATTGCAATAATAGTTTACTGCAGTATATTCCAAATGAAATGCGTGGCTAATTATAAAGGAGATTTGCATGTAAACCAAACAGCAGTTAGAGCGGAAACTTTGGTGCTAAAATAATAGCCTCAACTGCCTATCTTGCCACACTATGCAATTCAATAAGATGTAAATCAATCAATCTTTATTTTATGTGCTAATATCGCCCTCAATAAAGTAGGCAACAGTGCATTTTCAAAATTAACTGAAAATGAAAAATATATGTATTGCAGTTTAAGCAAATAAAAATTGTACTGTAGTATGTGTAAAGAAAATGATATTGTTTACCATCAAACTGGCCAGAGTATCCAGATAGGTTCAGATTTTTCAATGAGCCTGTCACCTTATAGAGCTCTGCCTAATCAAAACAAAAAATACAGATATAGAAATCAATACTCTGAAGAATTTGTTATAAAATATCACGTTTATCATGTATATTTATAGTACTACAAGCACATTACTTTTGTTCACAAAAGCTGCTGTTTGGTTTGCAATACCTTCCATGCTATTAATAGTGCACAATTAGACTTGTTCAGAACCAACAGCAATGAACAGTCAAGCAATGTAAAGTTCTCACCTCCAAATCCTTTTTCTTAGTTTTTTTCTTCTTGGTTTTGGTGGTGCCCTCTGCTGGCTGGAGGTCAACCGACGTGTAGTATTCATATGTACCCTTTTCGCTGTCGAAGTAATAGTAATGCCCGTTGTTGGGGTCATAATACATTTGTGTGGTCTGTAAAAATACAAAATACAAACGTATATATATCTGGAGGAACAGATTCGATAGTTTAAGCAATGGTACTAAACACGTGTGTGGAAGGCCCAACAGTCAACCTACAATAAATGGTAGGAATAGGTTTTACCCTTTTAATTGGCACAAAAACTGACACCTTTATTCAAGGCATCATGTTTGCAATAACCACAACACAAGCAGTCAAAATGCAAACAAAAAAGACAACTCTGATAATAATATGCACTGTCCTTGAATTTGATTGGTCCACACCCGAGACAGCTTTTCTTAGAGCCTAGTCTCCATTGGTGTTGGACCAGAAGACTCCAAAAGGCGTACAACTCAAAAACAGCGCACTATCAGAGTATTGAGGGCTCAGGGTGAGCATGTACATTATGAGACCTCCTTTGCCAGTAACAAAATATTGCAAACAAAGGAGGTCTCATAATACAATAAATGGTGTTCAGTCTCCCAGTTAAATTAGTTAAAAACTGCCAAAAAATATATTCAGCCCTCTTGTTAATCCGCCGCTGGATGACGGCCAGCTCACACCGTATCAGTCAAAGGGTTAATGAACCACAAACTGCAACACATAAAAATTATTGGTCTATAAGCGCAAATAATTTATTTTAACCAAATATAATTAGCACTGCATTTGCAAGATAAAATTGGTATGTTAATGTTTGGTACAATTACCCTTCCTTGCAATAGAGGACAGCAATTGACCCGATTTAAAGAGTTGTAAATCCCATTTTACAGCAACAGGCAGAGAAAAAAATAATTCCACTTAAAATTACATGGGGGACAATGTAGGAACGGTGTGGGCTTACAGCGTCGTAGTAGAACCCGGTGGTGTAGTCGTAGTACAGTCCCGTTCCCTCGTCGTACACCATGCCCGACTGCTGCATGGCGTCCTCGGCCGCCGCTCGTAGGCTGTCCGCCAGCGACACCCCCTCCGCCTCCACGGCTGCGACTTCCACGGTCGGCTCTTGAATCCGTGATGTTGAATTTTCCAGAGGCTGCTGCTGCGGCGGCTGCTGCTCAGACTCCACCGCCTCTACTGATGGATACTCCGAAACCCCATACTCGTAGCCTGCGGTAGAACAATGAAAAGCGTCGATCTTGTCAAGGCATGCGATGCATCGCTGCGCAAAAAAAAAACCCAACAATAAACAAGCCAAAGCGTCTATTTACCAAGCTGGGCAGTGTCGGCAGTGCCATCAGTTTGGGTTTCCGCATCCGTCTTCTGCCTTCGACACTTCTTCAGTTCGTGCACCTGCTTACTAAGCACCTCCACCTGTCAAAACAGAAACATGCCACCAGCACTATGTGAAATATAAACACATCATTGCCAAAAATGCTCTTATTCAATTCAGCTTATGAATATTCACGTGTCAAAGGCAAGCGATTTTCAGTAACTTTCATTACAACTGGCGACATGTTATTTTTGTGTAATAATTAAGCATGTGGAATAGTGAGAGGAGCAGTGCTATTATATGGTGCAGAGATGTGGGCACTGAGGAAGAGTGCTTGAAAGAATAAAGGTGAGAATGCGGAGACGGATGCTGGGAATAAACAAGTACCTCCGATTAGCACGGTTGGCTACGTATGGTGCGAATTATGTTATACATGCATATAAAGGAGGTGGAATGAAGAAGTCATAGCCTTAGCAGACGTTGCTAATATTTTCTAAAAGGAAAGGGAGGCTAGAGAAGAGACAAAGAAGATGCAATTAGAAGGGCTATGTAGATTCCAGTGCAGGACAGAACAAGTATAAGGAGACAAAAGGTGATGTAGAATGATGTAGTTGAATGAGATATGGCGGTGGATGTTACGAGATAAGAGGCGCAGAATAGAAGTACAAAATGGCCATCTAAGTAGCCGACAGCATACTTTATAAAATGGAACACATGGCTTTGAAGAATGATTTGGCACCTGAGCACGCAGATCATCATTGTAGCGCTGAACTGTGCCGTGAAGCTGCTCAGCTTTCTGCAGCCGCTTACGACACAGAAGCAGCTCTCTCCGCAGGATCTCTGCGTCCTCTGGAAGGTCTGAGAGCTCCTCTGCTCTAACACCATCTTCCTCAAACTCGTCATCGGTGTCCCCCCGTCTCCCACTCTCCGCCAATGCGAGGGTCTCCTCTCCTCCATCCCCCTCCTGTGTCTCCGCACTCTCCCCTCGCTGCATCGCCGTGTCGTCTTCTTCCTCCTCCTCCTGCCACGTTCCGCACGGCGGTGGGTCTTCTTGTAAAGTCAACTTCTCACACTGGACACCCCCCCCTCCACTTCCATTTTCTACATGCACATTCTCTCCGTGCAAGTTGTTCTCATCTATGCCGCACACGTCGTCCATCTCCTGTTGCTCCATTTCCTTCAAGTCTTCGTAAGCCCAGGTACAATTCTCTGCATGCACGCAATCAATATCATTGAAATTAATAATTTAAATTGCAAATTGATACAAATTATGCAGCGTGCCATATTTTACACTTGTCCACGAGAGTCTGATTAGGTTAATGTGTAACCAGTGTGGACACATTTTGGCATCTACACTGTTTGCATTATTTATCATTCGCACATGAGCATTACAACTCATCTTCCAAGGTGACAGTGCGATTAGAAAGCTTCACTCACAATAGAAAGGTGAACCGTTCAAATCTCTGATATATCGAGGGTCGATAAACTTAAGTAACACTTCGTGGGAAATCAAGGTATTGTCCAATGGGATAAAAATTATCTTGGCATAGGAAAGTGTAAGTTCCATCACTGTCCTCAGGGTTGCCAACGAGGACGAATACCACCCAATGCTTGCTTGAGCATGGAGTGTTTACACAAGTGCTGATAATTGGTTCGTATTCAGACTGGTTACTTTGCGACGTTTACAGACTGCTGACATTGGTTAGCGTGTAATGGTCATAGTGGCCCAGCGATTACGCTCGTGTTTAGTGTGTTTAATGTCAAAGTGAAGCTGTCAACGTGGAATTTCCACACGACTAGAAGTTGAAACCGACCTCCAAGCATCTGTTCTCTTTATGTAGTATCGCCACCATCTGTAAATTTAGGTCTTCCAATTGGTCACCAACCTCTGGGTGTCATTCCAGTGTCTGTCTAGGTGACTTGCACTTCTTAGTTCTGCACAAGTAATCAACCCACTGCAACCTACTCTTACCAATCACATCCAACACCGCTTTCCCATCACGTTCTGTCCCAAGTCCACATTGCTTACGCAAGTCTGAAATTGATTTCCTAGGATCATCCACGTGCACCTATATTCAAATCTCAATATTCTTCAGTCACTTTAGTTCAAGTCCAGTCCTCTGCCCTAACCCATGCAGTAAAACAGACTACCCCTGCCTCAAGCATATCGACATAATATGCCGACATCTTAACTCGTCCTGTATCAAGCACACGACTCCCTAGACAAAATAAAACCTCTACTAACCTCCACATTCTCACTTCCTACATGGGGTTTAACGATGCATGTGACCAACTGTAGCAATTTGATTAAAATATATACAGGGCGGCCCATAAGTCCGGCATCATAGGCAGGGGCAGAGCCAGGATTTTGACTTTGGGGGGGCTGACTTCAATATTCTGAGATATCCAGTGTTTATGTTTTCCAATGGGCGCCACAAATGTATAAAACAAATATTATTGGATTTGAACGCGGAGTTTATTAATAGGTCGGAGCCGCTGATAAGTTCGAAAGGCTGCCGCTCAAGCAGCCTGCAGGGCAGCACAAGGTGGCAGCCTGCAGGGCAGCACACAAGGTGACAGCCTGCAGGGCAGCACAAGGTGGCAGCCTGCAGGGCAGCACACAGTGGCAGCCTGCAGAGCAGCACACAAGGTGGCAGCCTGCAGGGCAGCACACAAGGTGGCAGCCTGCAGGGCAGCACACAAGGTGGCAGCCTGCAGGGCAGCACACAAGGTGGTAGCCTGCAGGGCAGCACACAAGGTGGCAGCCTGCAGGGCAGCACACAAGGTGGCAGCCTGCAGGGCAGCACACAAGGTGGTAGCCTGCAGGGCAGCACACAAGGTGGCAGCCTGCAGGGCAGCACACAAGGTGGCAGCCTGCAGGGCAGCACACAAGGTGGCAGCCTGCAGGGCAGCACACAAGGTGGCAGCCTGCAGGGCAGCACACAAGGTGGCAGCCTGCAGGGCAGCACACAAGGTGGCAGCCTGCAGGGCAGCACACAAGGTGGCAGCCTGCAGAGCAGCACACAAGGTGGCAGCCTGCAGGGCAGCACACAAGGTGGCAGCCTGCAGGGCAGCACACAAGGTGGCAGCCTGCAGCATTTTGCAGCAGCCGGATATCCGGGTATCCCGATTACCGACTTAACCAAAATTTCAGGGGGGGGCTGAGCCCCCCCCCCCAGCCCCCCTGTGGCTTCGCCTCTGATCATAGGTAACAATAACTAATTCATACGGTTTTGTTTCTGCAGGCCTAAGATGTCTCTGAGTAGTAAGGAAGAACGAGTCCAGATAATTCGCCTCGTGGGAAATGGAGAGTCAGAGGGAGGTCGCTGTTTAATTTGAATAAAAGCGATATTGTCTTAAAAAAAAGTAATTTTCCTATCATTCCAGACTCATGGGACATCCTGTATTCGTGTATATATCTTAACATAGTCGTGAATGTTGCGGATACTAGTGGCTAGAGAGGAGACGCGTGCAATACACGTACAGTCCGTTCGCCGTACACAGGCCCCTTCGTCAGATCCACCGCTGGATGAGCGCTAGAGCGACCGGCTCACAATTGGAAGCGTGTGAGGAGCGGGGTGTGTGTTGGTCTCGGCCCACCATCCCTTCGAGGGGGTCGATAAAACGACTACCACTTTGTTAGGGGGTGGGGGGTGAGTACAAATTGAAGGCGATGGCAGAGACTCGACAGCCCCGGGCATCCGGACAAGAGCCGAGCCAGCCACGAATCCTCCACGCCCGCTCAACTTGAGCGGGGGAAATCACCGCGACTCTCGACTATCCGTCAAGTCAAATAAAGACGACAACTACGTTAACATGTTAGACGTATGTAGCGGCGTTTACCTGGTGCCGTCTCCTCGCCGCCGCCCTAGCCGCCCTAGCCGCGGAGTGCGCGAGTCGCCCCGACGACCCTCCGGCCCGACTCGAGCCGCACCTGCGAGACACGGACGACATGAGGGCGAGGGGGGGGGCGAACAGCAGCGTGAGGGAGATCGACACGACCGGGGGGGGTCTCACGCTGCCGAGGAGGAGGCGGCGTGGTTGTTGTTGTTGTGGCGGGACGGGGGGGTGAGGTGTGTGCTGCTGCTGCTGGTGGTGGTGGAGGAGGGAGGCGGCGGGGAACCTGAAGCGGTTACAGCGGCGCGGGACCCGACATCTTAGGCCGGCTCGTCAATTCGATTCCGCTACTGAATGCGATTCGATTCGGGAGCGGATCGATTCCTTCTTGGTCGATTTTGTGGGAACTCTTTTTGGCCAATATCGAAAGTATGAAAAAAATAAGAATTTTTTAAAACGTAACAAAGTATGAAACAATATCAAAGGGTAAACCCGATTCTTATTTTTTCAAGGATCGATTTTTTTTTTTTAGAAAGTGAAGTATAAACAAAACGTCAAAAATTATCCTTGATAAAGGTTTTTTTTGTCCTTGGATTAGATCGCGTACATATAGATGTTGTTAAAGTCTTCACAATTCTGGCTAAGGGGCCGTCCATAAATAACGTCACGCACCTGGGGGGGGGAGGTCAGACATTGGTGACGATGTGTGACGAGGGGGGAGGGTTTGAGAAATGTGACGTCACATCAAAATGCGCAACTTTAAATAAATATATAATTGTTTTAACAACACTAATTGTGATAACTCCTACAACATCAGAGTGCAGCGCCACATTAAATACGCACTACAATGGCAATCGTTTAAAGCGATTTTAAGCATATTCTTGGTTCTTTCGGTAAAGTCACGTAGAAGGGAAACAATAAAATAATAAAAATATAAAACAATAAAATTCTCACGACGTTTCGACTGCAACACAATCAATCATCAGGTGTGAGCCCACAGCAAGAAAATTTGAAAAAAGTGGCGGTTTTTTTTACGTTAGCACCACGGATAGCGATTTGACCGTTTGTTCAGATGGACGAGTCCATCTATGTCCAGAAAAGAGGAGGGGGGAGACGAAAATAATGGATGCGGTCTGAAAGCCACCTTAAGCGTGATCAATCAAGACCCGAAATGGTTTATCAAATCCTTCCAATGATTGCTAAGCCAGAATCCATCTTCTCGGTTGAAATTGTTTCTGTAATTGTATATGTGGATAGCCTCATGAACGAATCTCTCATGGTAGCCAGATGCCTTGCAGAGAACCTCTGTCTTGGAAGCATGTTTTATTTCCAAAATGGAAATATGGTTTGGGGGGGGGGGGGCAGAGTTTTGTGACGTCATATTTGAGGGAGGGGGGTCTGACTTTTTGTGACGCCGTGTGACGAGGGGGGAGGGGGTCAAAAATCGTCCGAAATCGCGTGACGTCATTTATGGACGGCCCCTAACCGCCTGATGAAGCTGGTTGTAATCACCGGCGAAACGTAGCACTCGAATTTAGTGGCGGTTCGTGGCATTGCCACGAGGTGGCGCTGTTGTGAATGACCTGAAAAGATGGTGTTCTTATAAAGAACAATCTCGTCGTGTTATTGGCCTTCCGGTGAAAGTGATGTAACTGTGTTATCTACCAACGGTGAGGCGTTTACAAACAATACGAAACAAAGCAAAGCACTCAAATGCCTTCCCCATGACCCTCAAGTCCACACTACACAACTTTGACACTGCCAAAAGCCTAGAGCGTGTAGACCGTGACCTGCTTTATTTCCACAGTGCCACCTCGCGTTGTGACATCGTCTCTCATCAAAGCCACGCTTTTCACCACCCAGAATGGGTCCTCAAACGGCGTGGCTACAATGCTATAAGCTGATTGCAACGATTGAACGGAAATTCTCTCACATGGACGCCTTCACAGCCGCCCCGAGACCTCCCCGAAGCACAATTCAGACCGTGGCGTTGCAGCGGTTTCTAACACGAACAACTTCAAATGTCATCTTCATTAGGCAATTCACGTTGAAAGAATCAAAATATTTTATTGGTTTTAAGGGGCCGTCCATAAATGACGTCACGCGATTTTGGACGATTTTTGACCCCCCCCTACCCATCGTCACACGGCGTCACAAAAAGTCAGACCCCCTCCCTAAAATATGACGTCACAAAGCTCTGCCCCCCCCCCCCAAAAAAAATATGAAAACATGCTTCAAATCGCTTTAAACTATTGTCATTGTAGTGCGTATTTTATGTGGCGCTGCACTCTGATGTTGTAGGAGAAAACATTTATTAAAAATCTATTTAATTAAGTAGAACGTGTTGTCTATATTTATTTGAAGTTGCGCATTTTGATGTGACGTCACATTTCTTACCCCCCCCCCTCGTTACACATCGTCACAAATGTCTGACCCCCCCCCCAGGTGCGTGACGTCATTTATGGACGGCCCCTAAACACAACACTTTTTTTTTCGAAAAGTATTTTTTATTTGAAACTAATTTATGATCTCCAGCTACTTGGTGGGGTGGCGCCCTAACGCCAATGGCATACCGTGTCAACCCATACGGTTTACCAGTATTATTGTACAGGGAAATTGAGTTTTCAGGTCCATAAGGTCTGAATTGGTCTGTAATAAGGTAGGGCATTGATAAGGGGTTGACAGGTATGAGAGTGTGTGGGTGAGTGTAGTAGTGGTGATTGTCTATTTGTTTGTGTTTCTTCCTTGTGATGTGACTTTGTAGAATAAACGTTGAGATGTATAAGGGTGACCAGTAAGGTCTGAATTGATCGATAATAAAGGTAGGGCACTGATAAGGTGGTGATCTGGATTACCAAGACGACAAGCATAACCCACGAATGGAACAAACTCCAACGAAGTTAAATAGAGATCGTCAAAAACAACAATCATTCAATCGCGAGCGAGTTCACAATGAAAGCAGAATCTACAAATTTCGAGATAAAACGAAGTATTTGTTGATTATTTGTTTGAACAAATTCGTCAATAAAACTGGGGCCTGACTATATACAGTAATAGGCAACGTTTCGGGTAATGGCCCTTCTTCATAGCACTTAGGCCACATACATTGGATAACAAAAGTCTGCGACTGCACGTTACGTCGCGTGGCTTGATGATAATTGACATTTAAAATTGTTTCCTGGTTAACAAGTTATTGTATTGGCGTATGAACAGTTAAATAATTCGTAACCGGTAAACCCGTGATCGATTTCAAATTAAAGATTATTTGGGGATACTGCGGTAGACCCTGGTGTACAATGACAGATACTAACTCAAGATATTCATCAAACACTTATGTGACATTAAAAAATTCACTCGAACGAGTGGCTACAGAAGTAGAACACTGGGTTTCAAATTTTATATATATACATACTAGCGGGAAGTACCCGGCGTTGCCCGGGGGAAATGTATATATTAAAAAACTTCTAAGAACTTAAAAACATAACAACTACAAATGAAAAGAAACTTTTATCATTACCTCATTAATAAAAAAAATAAAACCCAACGCGCGGTGGAGAGAAAAAAAGCGCCAAGATTCGATTCTTTAAATCGCGCAGAGGAATCGAAGGTTGTAGGTTCCTTTAGAATCGGCCTATTTCCGTTTAATCGATACCATAAACGCTGACCAGATATCGATTCTCCGCACACGCTTCATGATCCACCCCCGAAAATACAAAATTAAATGTTTATACGTTTTACATTGTGTACAGTATGGGAGCTAGCCACGTGGCAAATTAAAAGTTTGTGACCTATTTCCCCCCACCCCAGCCGCGCATTTGTGCGGGATACACGGCCGACGCGGAGGGTGACGTTTTAGTTAATTTATTATTTAGTTTCATTTATTTTGGTATAGCGCTGTGAGCCATTCGGCTCTTCAATCGGGTGCAACCGCAACAAACAAAAACATGAACAAGAAAACATCTTAAAGTGACTTTGTGTGACTGTGCAAACAGAAAATCCAGGAAAAAAAACATCAAAATATTTCTGAAAAAAGCACCGTACACCAACGCTGTGTGCAAAAATCCCAGTGGGATGCAAGTCAAACAACAAGAACAACCACAAGACAACTTAGATTAAGGCCATCAGTCTAACTCCGTACTACAATAAACAAAAACATGGCCAAAACAAAAAAAACGTTTTTGAAATCACCAAAATAAAAGCCATAAATGCAATGTAACAGTGATCATAGGGACTGTGACCGAATTTTTAACAATAAACTACATAAATAAATTATAACACCAAAATCTAGAGCCATATTTTAGGCCAATAGCAGTGGCAGCTAGGGGTGTACAACTCCTCTAGAGCAGTTTTGAGTGAAGATCTCATAGGTAGTGATTCAAGTTGCAGTTTATTGGCAATAGCATTCCAGACCCTGGGGGCATCAATAGCAAAGGCCCTTCCTCCAGTTTTTGTACGGCAATAGGGAATGTGCAGCTGGTAAATGAGCGAAGACCTGAGGTCAAATTTGTTCTTTGAAACAGAGAGGAGATCCAGTAGGTAGTCTGCGGACTTTTTGTAAGTACATCGTGAATAAATAAGATCACGTCAGCACGCACACTGCGTCGCGCTGCCGCTTGCGGGTGACATGACAGAGGTGTGACGTCACAATTCACTTGCCGTGCAAAATAAACTGTATCCATTTTTGCGCCCCCTCCCCCCCACCAAAAAAATATAGAAAAGTGTATTTTTATATTTTTTGCATGGTGTACAGTCTGGAAAGTACCCACATGGCAAATTTCAAGTTTGTTGCATGTCGGGAAGTACGTTAAACATTTTGAACAGACACACATTCACAAATTTCCCTTTCATATATAGATATATATAGATACCTTCTCTGAACCTTCTGGAAGGTCCTGCCAAGTTTTCACAGTAGGGGGCTCTGTTGCTACGTGTTTGCATGGCGCTGGCCCACAATGGCCTACTTCGAATGACATCACGGGATATTTTTAACGACGACTGAGTGAAGCGGACGGCACCGTCTTGCATGGTTAACACACCCGCAGTGCCGTAGCTGAATGTTAAAGGCGCAGCCCTGCAATGACTTGTTCACCCCACTGCTGGTTGAAAAGGGCCATGGCTGGAGGGAGCCAGATGTCTTTGGTTGGAGTTCCCACGCTTTAGCCCACCGTTGGTGTATGGTGCTGTTTCAGGACTATTTTGATGTTTTTTTTTCCCTGGATTTTATGTTTGCACAGTCACATAATCACTTTAAGATGTTTTCTTGTTCATGTATTTTTGTTTGTTGAGGTTGCACCCGATTTCAAGAGCCGAATGGCTCACAGGGCTATACCAAATAAATAAACTATGAACTAACTATGAACTATGAACAGTGATCTGTTGACAGACTGTGGTGTGACCCATGCACACTGCTGGATGGAGAGAGTCGGGGTAGATTTAAAGAAAGTTTCTCCATTGTTATGCGCTGCCGCACCGCGAAATTTAATCGAACAGGCGACCTCTGCTGGACTGTAACTTCGCTTTGTTGCTACACATTAACAAATTGCGGTGGTTCGCTTCGTTGACCATACTTCACCATGCTGGTCAGTGCGGGGAGGCACAGGAACGTGTTGGACATCACTCGCCACTGATGTTAGCCGTTGCAGGGAATCGAATTCAGCTGGCGCAGTTTATATGACAAAGTGTGCATTCCGCTTTGCTACCGTTTCGTCCGATGCCAACATATACGCGTCAAAACATGCTTGCAACAAAAATAACGTCCTTTGCAGTGATTGACTATACGTGAAAATAACATTCTGTTAATGAGTTAAAATACAAATATGCACCTCCGATTAACACGGTTGGCTATGTGAGGTGCGAAAAAAGTTTTTACATACATATAGCTTATATTGTGTTCTCGAAATACCGGATTATTCAGGGGTGGGATAGCCAGATATTATACCACATTCTGGACAAAAAAACCACGTAATTTCCATGAACACCAAATTCAGCACTTTTTCAGCCTTATTATTTATTATTCCATGGGCATCTTTGCAAACGAGATGTTCCACCACAAGGGATTATCCAGGTGTTACAATTAAATACGTAATTGCACAATTAATGCTTAGACGTCGATTTAAATACGTATAATGTAAGGTGTGAAGTAACTTAAAATAATATTGACTTAAAACTGTCGTGACTGCAGAAATTCATATTCTTTGATTCTTTCGGTAAAGTCACGTAGATAGAAACATAATAATAAAAATAAAGTGAATAAAAAGAAAATTTAAAAAACTAATGTAGACTGGAGCCTGGTTCTTACTCGGAGTGAGTGCACTGGCAGTCTATAATGTAGACTGTAGTCTGGTTATAACGCTCAGTTGAATAACCATTGCTACAGCCTACATCATAGACCGCCAATACGCTCACCAGCTTAAAAACCAGGCTACAGTCTACATTATAGACTGCCAGTACACTCACCGAGGTTAAGAACCAGGCTACAGTCTACATTATAGACTGCCAGTACACTCACCGAGGTTAAGAACCAGGCTACAGTCTACATTATAGACTGCCAGTACACTCACCGAGGTTAAGAACCAGGCTACAGTCTACATTATAGACTGCCAGTTCACTCACCGAGGTTAAGAACCAGGCTACAGTCTACATTATAGACTGCCAGTACACTCACCGAGGTTAAAAACCAGGCTATAGTCTACATTATGGACTGCCAGTACACTCACCGAGGTTAAGAACCAGGCAACAGTCTACAATATAGACTGCCAGAACACTCGCCGAGGTTAAGAACCAGGCTACAGTCTACGTTATAGACTGCCAGTACACTCACCGAGGTTAAAAACCAGGCTACAGTCTACATTATGGACTGCCAGAACACTCACCGAGGTTAAGAACTAGGCTACAGTCTACATTATTGACTGCCAGTACACACCGAGGTTAAGAACCAGGCTACAGTCTACATTATAGACTGCCAGTACACTCACCGAGGTTAAGAACCAGGCTACAGTCTACATTATAGACTGCCAGTACACTCACCGAGGTTAAGAACCAGGCTACAGTCTACATTATAGACTGCCAGTACACTCACCGAGGTTAAGAGCCAGGCTACAGTCTACATTATAGACTGCCAGTACACTCACCGAGGTTAAGAGCCAGGCTACAGTCTATATTATAGACTGCCAGTACACTCACCGAGGTCAAGAACCAAGCTGCAGTCTACATTATAGACTGCCAGTACCTCTGCTCCCTTAGCCTCGATGTATCGATGTTTCTGGCTGTGTGATGGGCTGTGTGTCTCACTGGTGCGACCACCGTTGCGGTGGTTCTCTTGCGTGGACGCGCTTGCCTCTCACAGCGCAGTTGGCAGCGCCGCAGCTTGTGTTACACATAGACATGACATTAACCTGCTAATCCCCCTAATCTCTCTGCCTAATCTCTCCCATCAACACAGTGCTAAATTCCCATTAACACTGCCGTTGTGCGCATATGCGGGGGCGATACTCTTATGCGACGACGGAAGCTCATTTCATGCTAATCTCTCTCCCTAATCTCTCCCTCCCTAATCTCCCCCATTAACACAACTGACGTGCTTGCGTGCGGGGATGGAATTCCTTTCCAGCTCAGACCCCGCCTGCTTGCCCTTCGCCACATATAGAACCTCTTGTTGTTGTAACAGCTCTCTCGCTGTGTTTCTTCCTGGTTCACCAGTTCCACTGATGGATTATTTTTTCCGCCTGAGGACGACTGCTTGTGTTGCGATCGAAACGTCGTGATATATTTGGAGTTTACGTGTTCCCCCCCGTGGTCGCGTGGACTTTTCTCCAATGTTTTCCCTTCATGCGTTTCGAGTATTTGGCTGCTATAGATTTCCACACGATAAGCCACATTCGTTGAGCTATCATTTGTGGCCAGGTCACTTCTGAAAAAGAGCCGTATAGCTCAGTGGGCCTTACCTGGTAAAATAAAAAAGGTTTAGTTTAGACTGAGGTGTTCTTAAAGAGATATGAACATCGTAATCGGCCCAAAGTAATACAATGTTCCCACCCCTGTGTATTTAGGACATCAACTATATTACAGGCTCTACTGTATTAGAGATGCCACCATACATAGTCAACGGGCAGCACATTTTTTAATTGCAACGCCCGTGCACTTTATTACTATTTTGACTCCTCAAATAGCGTGCATGGTGTGATGCCCTTGTCCCAAACACTAAATTCGCCAGGATGTTTGATTTTCAAGCTCAGTTGCGTGATATTGGTCCATATTTTGTTACGTCCCGAAGGTGGCAACGCCTGTGTCGCGTTTGATTGCGGCGCATGAAGACATGGTGACGATCATTCTCGCACGAATAACAATGGCCTGGACGTCCAGCACCGCTCCGTTCTGTGTATTCTTACGGGATAAAATAACAATGGGACATAGAATGTCAATGGCCGTATTTTATGTTTATCACGTCAGCGTTTATTTGTTCATTAACAGTAAACAATATCCAGGATACAGAGCTTAAGGGAAATGTGTGTGTTTGGTATAATTATAACTTATTCATAAATACAGCATATCTCCAAGCGTGAACATTATGACATACAAGCAGCGTGCTCCTCCCAACCACAGCCATGCCTCGGTATATCAGAGCTGGGGCTACAGAGGCTGTACATATCGAGGTCAGGGTCTCGGGTAGATTTTCGTTTGGTGCCTAAAGGCCACTTATTTAAAATGCATCAGAATGGCCGAGGATAAAACATGCAGGTTGACTGACCAAATCCCTTGGGATGTGGCCGATATCATCAGATTTTGGAAGCTAAGTAGGGTTCAGCTTGCTTAGTACTTGGATGGGAAACTACCTGGGAAACCAGTTGTTGGAGGACGAGTTGGCCAGGTGATTGCCAGTACAGCAATAGATTATTACCTATACCTGTGCAGAACGTGGAGTGTTACCCCATCATATGTATGGGTTTTCTCCAGGTCCTCTGGTTTCCTTCCCACATGAAGCGAAATACTAATTCGTGGGATTGGCAAAACATTCCAATGCAGGGCCTTCCTTAAAAAAATAGTCTTGAGACTCAGTGAGGCATTCTTGGCTAGGGAACGCTAATTATTATTATTATTGTGTTACAATACTGGTGTTATTGTTATACCTGTGCAGGTTTAGAAACATCAACATACTGTATGTTAGTAATATTGTTTTTTTTAATGGACGGTATGTCACCATGCATAATTATATACGTATGCTTCAGTAATAATAGGAAAAACAACACGTTTTAAACGAGTGGAAACCACATATAACTGGAACAACGCAGATAAAACCACAATGAACCCTTCAAAGCGCAAGCTGCTAACAGCTGTGGATGCCGTACGTGCCTATGAGGGCTGTATCATTGAGAGCACAATACTGCATTGATTCGGAAGGAGAGGTGGCTCAGTGAGTTAGTGCACTGTGCTCTGAACCCAGTAACCTCAGTTTTATCCCTGCCCAAGACTAATATCAGTGACGAGTGATATCTGTACCCTTTCTGGGTATTTTGGATGGAAACTAATGCCTCTTTCCCACTTGCACATCCAAGCTGTTCCGGAGCTATACCGATCCAGCGCGGCACTGGTTAGGAGAAGTGCGGGTTGCTTTTCCACTGCACGAGCTTAGGCATGCAACACGTGACTTCAAGACGCATGTACGTGGCGTGGCGATGCTGTGTTGTGACTAAATGTGCTTGTGACCCTGTTTTTATACACAGCTTGGCCCTCAGGCAGATTCATACGTCTTGTGAGGTCAGCGTAGCATGGCTCGGTTCCGGCTCGGCTCGGTAAAATACCAGTGGAAAATCATCCGCATCGTGCTGGCCCCTGTGCTAGCACGGCTCGGAGGTGCAAGTGGAAAAGCGGTGTGTGGGCCACTCTTGGCGGGACCCGCTCAACCGGAGGGCAGCAGCTGGCGGCTTGACCTGGAGCTGCCGTTGCTGTAGGTCGATCCGCTGGTGGTGTGAGTGCTGAAGCTGCTGAAGTATCTCCGCGACGTGCTGGAGACGCCCTTGGCCAGCCCTCTGACCTTCCAGCTCAGCTTGCGGCGACACTCCGTGGACATGAAGTAGTAGACGAAGGGGTCCAGGCAGCTGTTGAGACTGCTGAAGCTCAGGCAGAGCATGTAGACGATGTAGAGGTCGCTTGCGCCCTTGTACCGGAGCAGCGCGAAGTGCAGCAGCAGCACGATGTTGCTCGGCGCGAAGCAGAGGACGAACGTGAGGAGGACGAGGGCGGCGAGTTGGATGGAGCGGGTCCGCTTGTTTCCGTCGCCGTCCCTGAGCGTGCGAGCGAGCGAGCGGATGATGAGCGCGTAGCAGGCGACCGTGACGAGGAACGGCACGAGGAAGCAGAGGACGCAAAGCGCCGTGTAGTAGTAGAAGAGGAACCCCGGGAGCGTGTCGATCGGGAAGACGTCGTAGCACGTGGTGATGTGCAGGTTGTCGATGTACGCCAGCGGGTTCACCAGCTGCAGCGGCACGGTGGACAGCAGGACGACGACCCACGTCCCCGCGCAGATGCCCATGGCGTAGCGGTTGCGTCTCCACTGCAGCGATTGCATCGGGTAGACGATGGCGAGGCCCCGGTCCACGCTGATGCACGTGAGCAGCAGGATGGAGCAGTACATGTTGCCGTAGAAGGAGGTGAGGAAGACGTGGCACGCGATCTTACCGAACGGCCAGTCATTCCCTCTGAGGTGGTAGGTGATCTTCAAGGGCAGCAAGAGGATGAACAAGAGGTCGGCCACGGCCAGGTTGATCATGTATATCGTGGACGGTTTCTTGGGTTTGACGCGGAAGCACAGCACCCACAGGGCCAGCGCGTTGGAAGGGAGGCCCACCACAAACACCAGGATGTAAATGGTGGGCAGAAGGACCGTGGTGATGGAGCCAGATAGTTGCTCTTCGACTTCATGGCTCACCTCCAGCCATGCGGAGCCCTCGAGGCGGGCCTTCTCCTGCGACTGCTGGTCGCGCAGCACGCTATTGATGTCGAAGTCTTCGCCGTTCTGCGAACCGTTGTGTCCCACCTGCTTGTACGTGCCTCCGAATGTCCTTAGGAAAATGGTGTCGTTTCCATACATCTCCCGACCGTCGGTCATGTGGTCGCCTGCAAATACGAAGAGAAAGATCATGCGGTGGTTCAGCGCGCTGCGCTACGAACCCAGAAACCTGAGTTTGATTCTCAGCCGCGGCTAACGTCAGTGGTGGGTGATATTCGAATCGGTCCTGGTTCCTTCCACATCTTCACCAAACCGCACTCACCAGCATGGTGAGCTATGGTCAAATTAACTACACGATGGCATTTCATACTAATACAACTTTATTTAGCGCTTTTGTCAATCCACTGCTGGATAGAGGCCTCCTCATGCCGTGTCGGCCATGAGGTTTGTTTGATCCTACTTCACCACGCTGGTCCTTGTGAGTTGAAGCGGGCAGGCCTACATGCCGTTCGCTCTGAATTACATGTACATGACGTGTCATTTAAATAAAATGTCGTTACATTTGTAACTTGTAAATTTATATTAAAATTAGACACCCACAAGTAATCGGTCATTTCTATATAAATGACACAACAAAATGAATTGGTCATTTGTATCTACATTAAATTGTTCCTGGAATTTGTGGTTTTAATGTATTTTCGCCAACTCTATATGGAGATAGCCCATGACCGGTTCAGCCATCACTTACCACTGACATTAGCCAAGGCTGGGAATCGAACACGGGTCTTTGGGTCCGTAACAGAGTATTTAAACGACCCACTAAAGCCGCTGCTCTCCACGACAGTATTTAACCAATTTAAATCGCATCTTTTGCAATGGAGTTAAATTTAGAAAGTGAATTCCAACAGCGGCATTGGCCATATATTCCGTGCGTTCGAACCACTCACCGCTCTGTGCGCCCACCGTCACCAACAGCAAGGCAGCAAGCATAGGCGCGCATCTCCGATCCATGTCTCTGCAGCTCACGGCGTGACTCCTGAAAGTCACAAGAGGGTTCTGGCCGGCCGGAAGCGTGTCTGCAGCTTTTTATTCTTGCCCGGGGTGGGGTGGTGACTGAGGAGGAGGAGGAAGGCGAGCGAGTGGGAAAGTAGCAGGAACGTCCGATATGGACCTTAGAGGTGGACAGAAACTGGATGGAGCCGGTCTGCGTATAGTTGTATCCTGTTGGAGCCAGCCAGCTTATTGTTTTACACTATCACCGCAGGCTCAAGTAGGCATCGGAACCATCAAGGGGATGGAAGGAACGGGAATGGATCGTTAGTGTACATCGGGATTAACAATCCTATCCGAAGGCCACTGTATTTCAGATAGCCATGCAAAAACTACGTTGAATACATTTCTTGTAAAATCTTGTAATCGCCAGCATCATCTTGTTACGTAAAGAAAATGCCAGTATGCCACATCTATAACAGAATGAGACACACATTCGCATCGTGTGATTGTTAATTGACCATATGTTGTACTGTTTTCATGACGCACGCCTTTCTCGAAAACGGGACTTTTATAAACAAACACATCCTGTTTGGCTAAGACACATCACGCCGGTCATTTTGTTCCACTGCAAAATTAATTGTTTAGCTTGTTGGCAGTATGTGTTGAGGTTTCGTTTAAAATCTAGTTGTTTTTATTTTCCTCTTGTTAGATTGCACATTCCCTGGCTGCAATGTCCTGTAGCTTCTGCCACTGCTGACGGTCTTTGGCTGTGGTTGTACTTGTAGAAGGTCCAAAAAGCACAGCAACTTTGCTGAATAGATTAATCTACCAGCGTGGGAATTGTTTCCTTATATGTTTAGCAGGTAAAACAGAGGTTGGAAATAACCACAACATTGGGTTGATGCCACAGAGAACTGAACTAAATCATGAAAAGCAGCATACCAGTGTGCATAGGAATGACGTTTTTCATCAGCGTATATCACCTGCTACGACGCGTGAATCAGAAACACGGACATTGACAAGAAGATTGGAACAAATGTTGAACATTTTTAAATGAATCGTGGAGTGGGTGCCAGCTTGTAGTTTACACTGAGAGACGAAACGAGAAGCACTTCGATGGGAAAACGCCAAGTTAGAGACACCACGAGTTAGAGACACCACGAGTTAGAGACACCAGGAGTTACAGACACCACAAGTTAGAGACGCCACAAGTTAGAGACACCACAAGTTAGAGACACCACGAGTTAGAGACACCACAAGTTAGAGACATCAAGTTAGAGACACCACAAGTTAGAGACACCACAAGTTAAAGACACCACAAGGTACAGACGCCACAAGTTAGAAACACCACAAGGTACAGACACCACAAGTTAGAGACACCAAGTTAGAGACGCCACAAGTTAGAGACACCACAAGTTAGAGACACCACGAGTTAGAGACACCACGAGTTAGAGACACCACAAGTTAGAGACACCACGAGTTAGAGACACCACAAGGTACAGACACCACGAGTTAGAGACACCACGAGTTAGAGACATCAAGTTAGAGACACCACAAGTTAGAGACACCACGAGTTAGAGACACCACAAGTTAGAGACACCACGAGTTAGAGACACCACGAGTTAGAGACACCACGAGTTAGAGACACCACAAGTTAGAGAGACACCAAGTTAGAGACACCACAAGTTAGAGACACCACGAGTTAGAGACACCACAAGTTAGAGACACCACGAGTTAGAGACACCACAAGTTAGAGACACCAAGTTAGAGACGCCACAAGTTAGAGACACCAAGTTAGAGACACCACAAGTTAGAGACACCACAAGTTAGAGAAACCAAGTTAGAGACACCACAAGTTAGAGACACCACAAGTTAGAGACACCACAAGTTAGAGACACCACAAGTTAGAGACACCACGTTACAGACACCACAAGTTAGAGACACCACGAGTTAGAGACACCACAAGTTACAACACCACGAGTTAAAGACACCACGAGTTAGAGACACCACAAGTTAGAGACGCCACAAGTTAGAGACACCACAAGTTAGGACACCACGAGTTAGAGACACCACAAGTTAGAGACACCAAGTTAGAGACACCACAAGTTAGAGACACCACGAGTTAGAGACACCACAAGTTAGAGACACCACAAGTTACAGACACCACAAGTTAGAGACACCACAAGGTACAGACACCACAAGTTAGAGACACCACAAGTTAGAGACACCACAAGTTAGAGACACCAAGTTAGAGACACCAAGTTAGAGACGCCACAAGTTAGAGACACCACGAGTTAGAGACACCACGAGTTAGAGACATCAAGTTAGAGACACCACAAGTTACAGACACCACAAGTTAGAGACACCACAAGGTACAGACGCCACAAGTTAGAAACACCACAAGGTACAGACACCACAAGTTAGAGACACCAAGTTAGAGACGCCACAAGTTAGAGACACCACAAGTTAGAGACACCACAAGTTAGAGACACCACGAGTTAGAGACACCACACGTTAGAGACACCACAAGTTAGGACACCACACGTTAGAGACACCACAAGTTAGAGACACCACAAGTTAGAGAGACCACAAGTTAGAGACACCACGAGTTAGAGACGCCACAAGTTAGAGACACCACAAGTTAGAGACACCACGAGTTAGAGACACCACGAGTTAGAGACACCACAAGTTAGAGACACCACGAGTTAGAGACACCACAAGTTAGAGACACCACGAGTTAGAGACACCACAAGGTACAGACACCACGAGTTAGAGACACCACGAGTTAGAGACATCAAGTTAGAGACACCACGAGTTAGAGACACCACAAGTTAGAGACACCACAAGTTAGAGACACCACGAGTTAGAGACACCACAAGTTAGAGACACCACGAGTTAGAGACACCACAAGTTAGAGACACCACAAGTTAGAGACACCACGAGTTAGAGACACCAATTTAGAGACACCAAGTTAGAGACACCACAAGTTAGAGAGACACCAAGTTAGAGACACCACAAGTTAGAGACACCAAGTTAGAGACACCACGAGTTAGAGACACCACGAGTTAGAGACACCACAAGTTAGAGACACCACAAGTTAGAGACACCACAAGTTAGAGACACCACGAGTTCAAGACACCACGAGTTAGAGACACCAAGTTAGAGACACCACAAGTTAGAGACACCACGAGTTAGAGACACCACAAGTTAGAGACACCACAAGTTAGAGACACCAAGTTAGAGACACCACGAGTTAGAGACACCAAGTTAGAGACACCACAAGTTAGAGACACCACAAGTTAGAGACACCAAGTTAGAGAGACCACAAGTTAGAGACACCACAAGTTAGAGACACCACAAGTTAGAGACACCACAAGTTAGAGACACCACAAGTTAGAGACACCACGAGTTAGAGACACCACAAGTTAGAGACGCCACAAGTTACAGGCGCCACAAGTTACAGACGCCACAAGTTAGAGACACCACAAGTTACAGACGTCACAAGTTACAGACGCCACTTTATCCCGCACGTAGCATGGCTCGGTTCCGACTCGCACGGTTGGCTACGTACGGCGCGAAAGAAGTGCAACGCGCCGTCATGCACATTTGACTTTTTTAAAGGAAAGAAAAGTAAAAGTGGGCTTTGACAATCCGCGCCACCCGCAGGGATGATGGCCGGTGGTGGTGGTGGTGGTCACCCAGTGGCAGCTGAAGGAGGGAGCATGCGCGGGAGGAATTCCTCCAATGGTGGCGATGGAGTGATTAAATTAGCTCATGTGCAGGAACTAGCCTCATTGATGCATTGCTTTACCAGCTTGTGGAGGCCTTCATCGAGCAGTGGATAGATCATGGCCGACGATGATAATTACTTGATGCCATATGTTGTGAATGTTATTGGCAAAAATATTGTTTGATTGCTCAAGAATATGGAATTTTGAGACTGAAATGAGAGCATCTGCAACATATATGCGAATAATCAATGTCTCTACCTTAAAATACACCATTAAGGTTTTAAAGTTACGCTTTGCTCAGCCTTCACTGGATCAAAATTTGTTTTTTTGAATGCCAATTTGCCAACCGATTCCCATTGACAGTCGCTAAGTGTTCCTTGGTTCTTTCGGTAAAGTCACGTAGAATGAGAATAAAATAATAAATTGATAAAATAAAATAACACAATAATATTCTCACGACGTTTCGGCCACAACACAAGCGGCCTTCATCAGGTGAAGGGACGAGACTGTCTGGTAGGACAGCGCTGGAGTGAAAGAGCCACATTCAGATCACGGCCTTTAAGCTGTGTGAGAGGAACAAAGCACCTTGACAAAGGAATTAGCATAAAATTTAGCATTGAAATGGCTGAATGATTAGCTTGTGACTGGTCACAGAAAGAGCTATGTTAAAAGTTAAAGCATACACATCCGCAGAGGCACCCATTGTTAAAGGAATTAGCATAGAATTTAGCATACACATCCGCAGAGGCACCCCTTGACAATGGAATTAGCATAGAATTTAGCATTGAAATAGCAGAGTGATTAGCTTGTAACTGCTCAAAGAAATAGCTACGTTAAAGTCAAAGCATACACATTCACCGAGGCACTTAGTACAAATCAAACAGGAGAATTTAGCATTGAAATAACTAGGCGAATTTAGCATTGAAATAACTGAGTGATTAGCTAGTGACTGGTCACAGAAATGACTACACATCTGAGCTATTCACAGTACTATATAGTGAACCAATAAAAAACTAAAATATAAATTACCTTAATGTTATCAATACACTCTATATTCTCTATATTCTCTAGCTATCTCTAGCTATCTAGCTATCCGTGGTGCTATAGCATTGTGATATATAACCACTTATTGTTGGTGGTTTAGCTGATTGGAGAATATAGAGTTTATTGATAACATTAAGGTAATTTATATTTTAGTTTTTTATTGGTTCACTATATAGTACTGTGAATAGCTCAGATGTGTAGTCATTTCTGTGACCAGTCACTAGCTAATCACTCAGTTATTTCAATGCTAAATTCGCCTAGTTATTTCAATGCTAAATTCTCCTGTTTGATTTGTACTAAGTGCCTCGGTGAATGTGTATGCTCTGACTTTAACGTAGCTATTTCTGTGAGCAGTTACAAGCTAATCACTCTGCTATTTCAATGCTAAATTCTATGCTAATTCCATTGTCAAGGGGAGCCTCTGCAGATGTGTATGCCTTAACTTAGCTATTTCAATGCTAAATTCTATGCTAATTCCTTTAACAATGGGTGCCTCTGCGGATGTGTATGCTTTAACTTTTAACATAGCTATTTCTGTGACCAGTCACAAGCTAATCATTCAGCCATTTCAATGCTAATTTATATGCTAGTTCCTTTGTCAAGGCGCTTTGTTCCTCTCACACGGCTTAAAGGCCGTGATCTGAACGTGGCTCTTTCACTCCAGCGCTGTCCTACCGGACAGTCTCGTACCTTCACCTGATGAAGGCCGCTTGTGTTGTGGCCGAAACGTCGTGAGAATATTATTGTGTTATTTTATTTTATCAATTTATTATTTTATTCTCATTCTACGTGACTTTACCGAAAGAACCAAAGAAGATGAATCATTGCAGTCACGAAAGCTTTAAATCGAAATTTAGTCGCTAAGTGGTCTCTTACCACCCAATTAATTAACTTGTGCTAACTTATTCCAAGAAGCTCTCAACAAAGCTACGTAATTACATTTAGTAACATGAACAGTAAACGCATGTTCAAGGTGCAATAGGTAGAATACTGAATCCCATTATCAGATTACAAAAAAACATTAAATCACTACATGAAGTCAATTCATTGAGACCGTTGAACCAAAATCATGCTCAAATTATATCACTCCAACAGATACGGCACGAGCATTGTATAGTCAAAACAACGCTTGGTTGCCGAGGTAAGGTCCAAACAAAACAATAATATCTGGCACTGTGTGCCGAGGCCCTTAAAGCAGCGGTCGACTGACAAAAGGGGCATTGCATGCACGCGGACGAATGCGGCCCAAGCTCTTCGTCACGAAGCGAAGCGTTGCTGAAGTCGCTCTGCTGCAACCCATTGTCCATTGAACGCGATGCACATGACCCGCCCTCGTGCAGCTTAAACATGGCACGCGCGTTTTGTATTCACGGTGGAGCGGACACGCGTTTAGCAGACGCCGCCCGTTTAATCCGGCGCGCTGCTCTCACGATAAGGACGGGGGGCGGTGGTGTTGGTGGGGGGTGGGGTGACCGGTCTGTGGGGATCGAGATAAGACATCCCCCTTCCCACTGGGACCACAAGGGCCCGACCCCCTGGCTCATCCCACCCTGCTCGCGGGCGATAGCGCACGGCGAGCCTGCTGGCTCATGTGCGTGCCTGCGTGCGTGCTTGCGTGCGAGCGTGCGTGCGTGTGTGTGTCCCCAAGATTATTCAACTTTGTACCCGACTCATATGGCTGGCCAGATATGTTGCTTTTTTATTTATTCCGCGGTTTGTGTATGTTTTACGCTTGTTGCGTAATTGAGCATGCATCATTATGGGCACGGACGTCTGACGAATTCCAAACTCGCATCCGTCTGGTGCTTAGACTTTGTGGAAACATTTTGTGCAGCATTCCTGCATGGCTGTTACTCAACTTGACGTGTAACGGCCATGTAGGGCCAGGCGCGGAGCGTGTGCTTTCCCAAAAAAATTGTAAACACGCTGGTGGCTCGTGTGGCAGCATCGGCGTTTGTCGCGTGACGCACGGACGATTTGGTAGCGGGTGTTTTGGCTGGCCTTACCCCCCCACCCCCCCAGAGTTGAATGATTTCGAGGGACGCGTGTATGCATGTTGAACTTATTTCACACGGTACGTAGTCAACCGTGCTAATCGGAGGCGTGATGGAAGGACAACAAACTAAACACAAAAAGCAGTTCTAAAAAAAATGAGTTTTCAATCTAGATTTTTAAAGTGCATAGCTCCAGTGGCTTCCTAACGGCTTCCGAGGCGCATCTGCAAGCGCGCGTTGCGGTGACCGTCTTTGTTCGATGGCCGACCAAAAGCCGCTGCTGCTGCTGCGAGGATGACCGGAATTCAATGACAGGGCAGGACCGTCGCTGAACCAGACGACTGTGTGGACTCCCAGAGGGCCCCGAGGTGGAATGAAATTTGCTTTACTGCAAAACACCGCAGTGTGAGGACCGTGACTGGGCCAAGTACAGGATAGTGATTATCTCAGAAGGTGTACTTAAACGTATACGCATAGACAAGTAGGTATAAAAGTAAAAAAAATGTTAACATCAGGTTCAATACAACATGGGCCAACATGTTGGCAAATGTTTACTTTTGCCACGTTCTTCTAACATTTAACATCAGGTCATGTAAGTATGAATCGGTACTGCCCCTGTGCAATGGTTCGCACGCGAAAATTTTCAATCGCAGAGCTCGCCGAATGGTTCTCCCGGTGCGGCATTTGAAATCGGCAAGGTTTGTAAACCCCCCCCGCTCCCCGACTCAGCGGTAAAGCTGGGTAGAACCGTAGTTAGTCTATCGGAAGGTCGCGTGTGGTGGGGTAAAGTGTGGGAACTCCAACCTCTTCCAAGACATCTGACCAGCGTGAGTGAGTAGGCCATATCCCCTGTTTGGGGCTCCCTCGAGTACAGGGGTCGGCAACCAAAATAACAAGAAGAGCCATTTGTTTTTAGTCTCCATATATATAAAAGGCAAATTTGTGAATGTGTGTCTGTTCAAAATGTTTAGCCTACTTCCCGACATGCAACAAACTGGAAATTTGCCATGTGGGTACTTTCCAGACTGTACACCATGCAAAAATTATAAAAATACACTTTTTTTTTGGGGGGGGGGGGAGCTCAATAATGCATAGATTTTGCGCGGCAAGTCAGCTGTGACGTCAAATCTGTCACGTGACCCGCGCATGTGGAAGCGTAACGCATTGTAGTGTAGCGGTTAGCGCGCTGCGCTACGAATCCGGCGACCCGAGTTCGATTCCCGCTCACGGCCACCACCGGTGACGATTATTTGAGCTGATCCTGGGCCTCTCCCTAGGTCGACTCAGCCTCAAACAATTAACTGGTGTGGTGTCTGAACATCGCCACTGGGGAGGCAGAGGCGGCCGGGCGTGGTGCTGTCACCCCACCCCCTCGTGTGCCGTGCCAGCCTTCATAGGTGCTCGCTAACAGCACTTGCTCATACAGTCTCTTCTTCTTTTCTTTTTCTCTATGTCTCCATATATATAAAAGGCAAAGTTGTTAATGTGTCTGTTCAAAATGTTTAGCGTACTTCCCGACATGCAACAAACCTAAAATTTGCTATGTGGGTACTTTCCAGACTGTATGCCATGCAAAAATGAAAAAAAATACACTTTTGTTTTTAATGCATATTTGTTTTTGCACGGCAAGTGAGCTGTGACGTCAAATCTGTCACGTGATCCGCGCATGTGGAAGCGTAACGCATTGTAGTGTAGTGGTTAGCGCGCTGCGCTACGAACCCGGCGACCAGAGTTCGATTCCCACTCACGGCCACCACCGGTGACGATTATTTTAACCGGTCCTGGGCCTCCCCTAGGTCGACTCAGCCTCAAACGAGTAACTGCTGTGGTGTGTGAACATCGCCACTGGGGAGACAAAGGCGGCCGCGCGTGGTGGATCCAAGTCCCGGGCGAAGCCGGGTAGTACAGCTAGTTCGGTTATAAAAAAAAAAACCTAAATATTTCAAGCGCCGCAATCCATGTAAATACGAGACGGTGGTAGTCCTTAATAAATAACGTCGTGAAGCAGCAGCCCTTCAAGAGCCGCGCGCGGCCCCAGGTTGCCGACCCCTGCTCGACTCGAAGCCCTTCCGCCAGTAGCTGGTGGCACCAAGAAGCAATGGAAGGGCACCTTTACCTGTGACGTCTAAGCGATGTTAATCTTTCGATTTAAAGCTTTCGTGACTGCAAGGATTAATCTTCTTTGGTTCTTTCGGTAAAGTCACGTAGAATGAGAATAAAATAATAAATTGATAAAATAAAATTCTCACGACGTTTCGGCCACAACACAAGCTGCCTTCATCAGGTGAAGGGACGAGACTGTCTGGAGGACAGCGCTGGAGCGCTCCAGCACCTTTACCGCGCTCCAGCGCTGTCCTCCAGACAGTCTCGTCCCTTCACCTGATGAAGGCCGCTTGTGTTGTGGCCGAAACGTCGTGAGAATTTTATTGTGTTATTTTATTTTATCAATTTATTATTTTATTCTCATTCTACGTGACTTTACCGAAAGAACCAAACAAGACGATGTTAATCTCTCCCAGTGTGCAACGCGCGATGCGATGCTTTCCTTGCGAAGGACGGGGGTTGGTTTTGTCTGTTCAAAACAAATGAGAACGCCGCAGGTGCACACGAGAGAAGAGGTGGGGTGACGGACGCACCGCCTCTTTATTTAGCACATTCACGCGGCACACGAGGACACTATGAAAAACTTACATCACGGACAGCTACTGACCACGAACACAACACTCCGCGAAGAGCGCACGGGGACACTTGAACGCGCGTGCGCGTCGCGCTCGCGAATTCGACAGGAAACAAGCCGGGCACGTCGCGCTCGCACGCCTGCGCCGTTGGAACGTGACACGCCGCGACACTTAACACACACACACACACGAACACCATCCCTGGCCACATTCCCACCGGCCGCCCCTCCCTTCCTCCCTCCCCTGATTGGTAGCATCATTGCATTCGGAGAAAAGTGTTATTCGCTTTGAATGCGTTGCATTCTGTGGGAAATCGCCCTTTAAAAATTAGACAAACGTTAAGAACCAGGGTGGCTCAATTGCAGCCCCTGGGACCTCATGCAATCGCTTACGAGTTCCACACGGCCCCCCAAAGCTCTGCACAAAGCACACGGGAAGAGCGATGCCGGGGTGAGAGTGGGGGAGTGGGTAACAACACGCAAGGCGGGTTACCCGCGATGCGCGGAACCTCGTTGAGAATCTTGGACGGTTCAGTGAGAGGTGTTCAAACTGACAGCCGTCGGACCGCTTGTGAAGGCCGACGCAGAGACGTTCACAAGCACGCCCCCCCCACTTCCTTGGCTCAGGATAGGTCAGCCGTGCTTCGCGTGGCCCTCAGCATCTCACTTTCTGATCCCTTCCCGGGTAAGAACGCTCAGGAAAAAAACGCACGTTTCTGCAACCAAAATGTGTCGGCAAGCATGATTGACGTGGGCTAAGTTTGTGGTAGGGTTTCCACCCGCCCTGGTTTTCCGTGGATCGTCGTCTTTTTTTTAAAGGTTGATTTCCCTGGGAAATACGTAAGATGTTAAAAGTCCCGGTTTTTGTCAGTTGCGTAAAAACACATTACTCAACGCAATTGACATGATGCTGTTCAAGTGTTGTGGGATATTCTTCTTCTTTCCATGAAAATGTTCACAGTTTTTTTTGTACCTTAGAGGAGGTGGTAACCCTAGCTCAGGTCCAGAGAAGGAGGGGAGAGGGAGGGGAGCGGCCCAAGGGGGCCTTCAGAAAGGGCTGACGTGGCCTCAGAGGAAGGCCGCATCTGGCATTTCCCTCCAGGCCTCCAAAAAGCTCTCGGTGGGCTGGCCTATACTCACACAATTTGTTTTGGATTCCGCCAAGTTTCGCACCGGCTGAGGGCTTGCGGCCTCAAGTAACACGTTACGGACACAGTAGTTACAGCACACCTAGTTCTCCACTTTGGCAGCGCAGTTGCTTTGCCGTGATTTCGCATGCACAGTAAGGAAGGAAGCAAGGTCACCCTGACAAAAGAAAATTGCTCTTGGGCAGAGGAAGACGGAGCAAGCAGTGACTCGGAGAAGGAACAGCGAGGCCATAGGACGATGGCTGACCTCTCTGCACATTGACCCCGTCTTTGAGGTCAAACCCAGAGGTGTCACCCCTCGCCTTGTTGGGATTACCGCAGCAGGAAAGGCGCCCGGCCCTCCCAGACTTCCAACCTGGCATCTCAAGGCCACTTAAAATTGCTTCTCAGTTTCGTTGTAATACACAAATTAAGGTCGATGCTTTTCGTTCCGTTCGTATGGTATGATTAATTTGTATGTATAAGTGATGGCATTGAATTACAAGAGGATGTTTTGTTTGGGGAAGGCCACCGAGCTGATTGCAGCCATGCTGTAACGAAGGCCCCTCTCTGTTGAGGAGGCCGAAAGGTAATCATTTTAAAAGGCCTTTGAGTGGAGATATAAGCTTGCATTTCACTTTGAGTGAAAATAAACATGCGACCATTTTTATTTGCAACTATCAACAATATTAATAACTTGTGATGTACAGTATTCCCCATGCCATATTGGCAACAGGTATCTGATGCGATAGAGATTAAAGTTATTGCATTTTTGGTAATTTATGTACAATTTCAGGGGATATGCCAACAGGTAAAACGTATTTAACCTCGGAACAGTAAACTAAACAACTCGAGAGTTATGAATACAGGAGCTCAGGCTGAATTTTCTCTGTTTTTAATACCTCAATATAATTTAGATTCACACCGTCGCATTTGGTCCTAATTGTTTTTCTCTATGAAATCGCATTTTAAATACTCTACGTCTATATACGGAAACTGGATTATTAAAAATGATTGACAATTACACATTTTCAGCTGCCTTTGATATTTTGTTATTTCAATTGCCTAACCTCTCCCTGTTCTTCCCGAAGAATAGCGAGCAAGCGCACGCACACACACACACGAGCATGGCTCACGCAGAATCAAAAGCATTGAGCACAGTAGCTCACAACTACGGCATCTGGAAAGCCCTAGCAATGGCACGGAGAGGGGTGGTGTTAAGGACGGGTGAGAGAGGAGTGTCTGCTAGAACATGTAAACACGTGGATCCATCGAGTCATCTGGCTCATGCTCATCTGCACGTATTAGCAACAGGGGAGGTGGGGGGCGGGGGAGTTTCTCTAAGGGGAACGCTTAAGGAAAAGAAACGACGCAGAAAACACAATCCTCAAATCACGAAGGGAAAAAACGGGAGGAGTTTGTCGTAAGAACCACCGCGCGGTAAGCAGCCGACCCCGAGCTGCGTCGTTCAAACGATCGACGGCAGGAAGGGCGCGCCACGTGGGGGTGGTGGCGGGTCGCAACGCAGCCGTCGTTACGGACGCGAGGGACACGCAGGGCGGTCAACGCTGGCCTCGCTTTGCGTCAGCGGCACGCTGGGCGGACACTGCCGCCCCCCGCGTCTCTCCCTCCCTACCGCCACCGCCACCGCGGTCGCGCCTACAGGGGTCACGATGCACCAGGGCAATTTTTGGGGCAATCGCCGCCAGGAAATATTCGCCGCACCGTTTCCTAGTACGAAAATAGAAGTGGTCGCCTCGATGTGGAACAACTCTCATCGCTGCTCGCGTGGGAGGGTTACTGCGGAATGTCAACTTCCGATCAATTCACGGATTGACACATCACGCCCGAGGGCTCTGCGCTCTGTCGGACCAATCGTCGCTTATTAAAAGCACTTTCCAACAAACTCTCCTCCTCACTCGCCGGGCGGAACCGCCACTCTCCGCCACTGCAGCACCAAGTTGCAGCCGCTGTCCCATCGCAAAAGCTTTGCTCGGCGGCGAGGTTAAGCCGATGGCTGTTGGCGTGATCATTGCCCACGGCGTATCGTCGACTGCCCCTCCACTTGCTGGACACTCGGAGAGTGTAGCAGCTAGCAGTTCCCGCGGCTCTGCGTCCATGAATGCGCGCGCATTGGCCTCGACAGTGGCCGGAAGCAACGGCGATAATTGACGTTGAACTTCTTTCGCACCGTACCACGGCCGAACGCGCTAAACCGGAGGTGCGATCGTTGGGAAGTTTAACGTCGGGAAACCTCCCCCCCCCCCCCACCCCCCCACCGAGTAGAAGCCAGCGAGTACGCCGTGCGAGGCCACGAAAAAAAACAAAAGCGGGATCCGAGCATTTGAATGTCAGCCGTTTGAGCCTCGTCGACAACACACAGCTTGCCCGGCTGGCGGGGATGAGGCCCGCCTGAGATAAACTTTTCGAGGGTGGCGTGGGAAAATGCTTTATTCCAGGCGTCGCCCCGGCACACGGATAACACGGTGGGGTGCGGGGGGACATCGCACACCCCAGCGTTATTGCTGTGAAGCAAAAACATCGAGCTGAGGCTTTTTAAAAATTATTTTACTATGTATATTAATATAGGTCTTAGAATTTTTATTTTTTATATATGTATGTACCGTATATATATTTTTTACAATTATTGTTTAGATGTACTCTGAGTAGCATGTACTGTTTTATAGCAGGCTGAAATTCGCCCGCTATTTTGTCAAATTCTAAAAGCCACATCGGGCCACAAACACTCGCAACGGCGCTGAACGTAGGGCAAATAAATAATAAATAACTTAATAAATAATGTGCACACTAATCGTACAAATTTTCACACTGTACAACATCTAAGAATGACCAATAAAAAGTCGTGAATTAAATTTCCACACGTGTCCAAGTCACGCCTCTGTATTGCAGTAGAAATGACTGGTCCCTCGGGCAATTCCCAGTCAGAGTAAATTTCACCCGACACTTTTTCTTCCTTTGCACCCTCGAAACTAAAAGTGACTGCCTAACATTCCCCTTCAATGCGGGAATGTCCGCACGAGCGTTGTGTTCCTGTCGAGTTTCCCCCTGCGGCTCGACACAGCCCTCGTTTTTCCACCTCATCGTGTCTAGAAATGTGTTTGTTTTACCATCTCGTTCGGTAATCTTTATTCACAGAATTTCGGTGACAGGCATAAGAGTAAGTGCACAGGTCATCCTACTAACCTTGCTGAACGGAATTTCACAACGGAGGATGAATGAGTGCTCCAGATCATCACCTCCAATCCATAATATTCAGGTTGTTCCACAGCAATTAAAACTGCATCATCATCATCAATGCCCCACCCACCCCTCTCCCATCCTAGAACGAATCAACATCCTCAACAAAAGCCATAAACGAATGCTGGAGTCACTTGCGATCGTATTATGTGGCACATTGCGGATTCACAGTTGTGTGTCTTTGAGACCAGTTGATCTGCGTTTGGTCTGGGACCTGGGACCTTGGAGGCACACGATAGTCCGTGATGTCAGCCACCTTGACTCACTGCCCCTCGCGAGCGTTGGATCCACACCAAACATGAACATTTATTCTCCGAAGTGCATATTCTTCTCTCCCGAATTAACGTCCATATATGTATGTCTATGATATATATTTTCAAGTATATACTACAAAATAATTATTTAAATATGTTTTGGCACCTGTATATTTCTACTTTCTTCTGAATAAGCCAGATTCGGATGGCATGGCCACACAAAATGGAACAATTGGCGTGGTCTGTATGTTGAACTTATTTCGCAGCGTACATAGCCAACCGTGCTAATCGGAGGTGCAGTGTGTGTGCACCGATAGATTCAATTGGTCCTGACCTAAGCCTAGGCTGTGCTGAAACTGTGCTGCATTAGGACTGAGATCGCTTGTGCTTGTGGGCCGTGGGCTACGCTTACAAATGTCAGGGGTCTCAATGTGTAAGCACTATGGTCCATTTAACAAAAACAGAAAATGCATCCCAACGTAACTTGAAGGTGGCTGCGCTCTTTACGCAATTATGGAGCTCAATGGTGACCACGCCAGCAGTGGCGAGATGGTAACTACCTCGCCTGGTACACAGGAGGTCGTGGGTTCAATCCCCTACCCTGTCGCCTGCTGCTGTATATTTGGAGTTTGCGTGTTATCCCCGTGGTTCGATTTTTCTCCGGGTCCTCCGGTTTAACGTTCCTCATTTAGAATCGGCATTCTTTTAGAGTATTTGGCTGAAATAAATGTGCACATGATAAGCCACTTTCTTCAAGCTATCGGTTGTGGCCAGGTCGCTTCTGAAAAAGAGCTATATAGCTCTGTGGGCCTTACCTGGTGAAATAAAACAAAATTGTTTAGTATAGTTTATGAGGAGGTGAAATGACAGGAGACAAGAGGAGGCACCGGGCAGTGTTAACTTAGTCGGAGTTTGTTATAATTTTCGTCTTAGCAGAGTTGATGACGACAACCTGTACAGTTTAGCCTTTTTCCGTGGATTTCATATACCCATTCTCGAAGTCTAGCTGACTAAATCAACCGAAAATGTAGTCCCCACTCTGATTTATTAAATATTGCTGTGAGAAGCAGGCAACTTTCCCTCTCCCAATGTTATTAGGTCAGCGAGCCTAGTATATATACACACACACAAACACAACAAATGACCATGTTGCTGCAGCTCGGCACACTGCGGTCGCGAACAACGAATGATCTTATTATCTTAGTCTGCGTCTTCATTCCGACACGTTTATTTCGTCTCGTCACTGCGAGTCGTGCCGCGGTTTTTCAGTTGGTAAGTCGTCATCGTCACGCTCGATGATTTCCAGCCACTCGCGGTCATCATTGGCTCAAGTAAAAAAAACAAAAAATAAAGTTTCGTGAACAAATTTAACGCTGGTCCCGAGTAACTGATGGCTGCCCCCTCTCTCCGCACGGTTCGGTCCTCGGGCCTCAGTAAACACGTGGTGGGTCGCACGCTCACTCACGCAGCCCTCCTCGCTCCGGAAGATGAATTCAACGACACAAGCGGAGAGGCCTTTGTCTCCCCCCCCCGCCACTACCACCCACCTCTGTCGACTCAAGCGCAAGAGAAACCTACGAAATCAATCAAAGAAAAAACTCCGAACCTCCTGGACACCAGGGACATACGCTCTCCAAAGATCCAGTCGAGGGGAAGCAATTTTCACAAAATCCCATTTGGTTTAAAATGGTGCTTTGGTTACGGTAGTGTCTGACTACCTAGTATACACCCAGCTGTATGCATTTCATATTCCTCTTTTAACTCATTGACTTAGGGAGACGGGAGACTCAATATAACGTACACCTAATAGCACTAGCAAGGCCCCGATGAGCACGCCAGGGGGGGCAATTCAATCAAAAACGCCAACGTTGATCACGGCAGTCAGTCGGACTACGCACACAGGCACGCGCGTGGACGCTTCATCATCGGGGCCGATATGAATCTGACAAAGCACGAACGTTCTCGCTTCGGCCGTGGCTATTTCTTACGGTAACAGCAACAAAATAAACCAGCTCTCCTTTAAACAAAAAAAATTTACGTGAATATTCATATTGCAATTTACCGCACTTTGATGCCACCTACCTTCGCAACGTTACAAAACACTACCAGTTCTATTGTTGTTTTTTTTATGCACTAAATGTAACTACTGGACGGAACTGATCGCTGCCGTCTTTTCCGCTCATCGCAGACGATGCGGGCCCGGGTGTTTTATCAGCCATTAGCGGTAGATTCGTGCGCGATGATTCTACCTTTGGCACGGGGCAGCGGATGTCTGCAGGGGCCCAAACGGGCCCCAACCAGCCCTGACCCGGCCTATCAACGAGCGGTCTGCCACGCGGCGTACGCGAATCCACGCGCTCGGATGCACAACGCCTCCTTGCATATTGAACCCACTCTTCTCACTGGCAGTTGATAAAAACAAAAACGGCTATATTATTTCTCTACCTATCAAGGAAAGCCTCGCCGATTGCCTCAGCACTTTTAATTTAAAGAAGATCCTTGTTATTGCAATGTTTGGCCAAAAAATATTATTGGAATGTTTCTTTTGTGCGTGTGGGAGAAATCGGGGGGGTAAAAAGGTCAGCGGACGAACTCTTGACCACCCATCGCGTATGCGTGTGCATGTGTGTGTGTGTACGGGCGTGGTGCTGGCCACCCACTCCCTCGTGTGCCGTGCCGGCCTTCATAGGTGCTGCTCGCTAACGGCAGTTGCCCAACAATCTGTCAAGGGTATACGGGGGATTTTTGTCTTTGTTTGTGTACGTGTGTCTCCTCTAAGCTGCCTGCAACTGACTTCCATTCCTATAGCTGCCCTAAGCCACGCAATGACCTCTGTATATACAATGCATATATACCCACACGCACGTGTGTGTATATATGTATACATGTCTGGGCAGTGTGGAAGAAAAGGCCAACTTCATGGGACCTCCTTTTCCAGTACCAAAATATGAGAATAGGGTTTCCCCTTTTGTTTTCTGGCAACAAAACAGGTGTTAAGATGTTAAAACACCATGGTACGGACCATTCAGTTTCAAAGACAATGCATATATTATCAGTGTATATTATTTGTTTGCATTCATGACCACAAGTTGTGGTTAATGCAGACACGATTCCTTGTAAAAGGTTTCAGTTTGATGTTTTAACATCTTAAAACAGCTGTCTTGTTGCCAGAAAAAGGGGAAAACCTTTTCTCATAATAGGCCAACGGCCCTCTGGGAGGGTTCTCCGTAGCTCCAACGAGCGGATGCCATTTCCCCAGCAGTGCCGTGAGCAAGGCACTGCAATGGGATGCACCTCCACCAGCTATGACAAACGCCGTACGTTGCATACATATATATACCCCGCTGCCTCTTTGCATTCGTGTGGGCATCTTGTGATTGAACAAAATAACCGTCGTAGTAATTTGGAGTAGCAGCGCGTCGTCAGGGCGAATACAGAGGTGGGCGCCGAGTGCTGAACATCACCGACAAAAATGCATTTCACGCTTGTGTTGGCTAACGCACGCACAACACACGTTAGTGGTGCACATTTGCAACTCTTTTGAGATTTCTTCCCCCCCCCTCCCCCCGCCCCCTTATCGACAACGTGCGAAGAGCAACAGCGGAGCGAATCAATGTCTCGCTCCTCGGGGTTGTCCAGCATCAGACGCAGCCTCTCTCTGCGCTCCCCGGCGAGGCTGGCAGTGTCTCGCCAGCCCCGTAGTGGCTGGGGGTAGGGGGGGGGGGGCTGGAGGGGGCTGAGCCCCCTCTCTAAATTGTGACAGTCAAGTCAAGAACTGTTGGTTAAAGCCTCTCCTCGTATCCAACACTGGGGGGCGAGAGTGCGAGCAGAACTCACAGTGGTCACAAGCCGATCACCACCACCACCACTACCATGGAATACCCTGCAGGTGTGGCAGCTCTCCCCGGGTGAACACAGCACCGGCCACCAGGTGGGCAGCAGTCTGCCAGAAGGGGAGCGATGTTGCCGTTTGGTCTCACCAATTCAGCAACTCTGTGAGCAATTGACCAAATTTTGGAAAATCGTATTAATTCACTCGTTGTGTTTAGCATCTAACGTTTGTCTGACATTGACTGTGTCATGCACCTCCTTCCCGCCCCCGCCAAGTTATCATAAGTCCCACCCCCCCTACCGCCCCCCCGCCCCCCCCCCCGCCCCGTCACACAAGATCACGTTGCAGGGTTGCGTCTCGCGATCGCCCGCTCGCCCGCTCCCTGCCCTCGCCTCCCGCGGGTCGTCGGCTTCACATGAGGACCTGGTTCCGCGTGTCGGGCAGTCGCAGCGAGACGAGGCCGCCGCCCACGAGCACGCTGGACGCCAGCAGGATGGGGATGGCCTTGGTGATGGAGACGAGCGAGCCGAAGATCAGGTTCCCCATCACCGTGGCCGCTCGGCAGAGCGCGTTCAGGAACCCGAACCCCGTGGCCCTGACCGTGCGCAGACACAACCGCGGCAGCAGCGACAACGACAAGAACAGGTGAGGTTTGCTGGCCTAGGGTGCGCTGTATGCGCCAGGTGTTACGGGCCTCAAGGCGAGCCGTGCCTGCCAGCTGTGCTCGTTGGAGCCAGCCGTTTCTGGTGGCCTAGGTGTGCCGCACAAGGATAACAACGTCCCGCCGGCGACGGTGGAGGAGTCGTGAGAACGACTGAGGAGCGATGAGAGAGGGAACCAACTCCATTCGAGTGGTGACCGAGCGAAGCGAAGAGAAGCAGAGAGAGACAGCGGAAGGAACGGCAGGCGACATCGCAGAGTTCGAAGGTCGCGAACGGACATGAGCAGCTGAGGCAAGGAAGGAGTGGAGGGGTGAAATGGGGGGGGGGGGGGGAAGGTCCTTGTCCCAGCGGTGGGGAGTTTCAGGGCAACGACGTCAACGGTGGCGTCTGTGGGTCGCCGATGGCGGGGCACCTGCGGTCGGTGGGGAAGAGCTCCACGGTGAGGACGTCGAGCGAGTTCCAAGCGGAGATGGTGAGGCCGTTGTAGAGGCACAGCATGCCGATCATGGTCGCCTCGCTGTTGCCGAACCACAGCAGGAAGCAGCTGATCCCCGACAGCACCATGGAGCCACCTGGCACACGGGGCAAGGAATTGAGCTCCTCTCGGCCCATTTGTCTCTACCGGGCACTGCCGTCCCCTGTAACCTGGCTCAGTTTTTCTACATTGTTGATCACGAAGAAATATATCGCAGCCAAGTACTCTAAGCACGTTTCTAAATGTGGAGGGAGAAACCGGAGGACCTGGAGAAAAATCCACGCGACCACGGTCAGAGAGACACGCAAACTCCAAATATACAGGCGTCAGGGTCGCGTTCAAACTCATGTCCTCCTGTAAACCAGGCGAGGTAGTTAACATCTCGCCACAATGGCACGCTATATGAAGGTGTTATCGACCAATTCATGAGTGTTAACATGTGGGCCTTTAACCGGAGCACCTGGAGAAAACCCACACAAATGCTAGGGGGAAACGCTCTATCCCATACCCACTTGGAACATTTTTGCAGCGCTGCTCGCTTCTGGGTATGGACAACCTCGTTGACACTGACGGGAAGGGAGTTTCCCGACATTCGCGCGGCGATCCGCCAACCTTCGCCGCCCCCCCCGCCCCCCGACGCAGTGCCAGAGCACGTGCCACGTGCCACGTGCCACGTGCGTAGCCGCCACCACCGCCAGCCCCCCACCACCGCCCCTCCCCGGCTATAAATTCACGTCGACCTCCGCGTTCAGGACGCGCGGTGCGGGTGAACCCTGCGGCGGCGGCTGGAGGCGCTACCGAGCATGTTGAGGCGGCCGATCTTGTCCATGAGCAGCGCGGAGACGATGTTGCCGGGCAGCACGGCGAGGGTGCCCAGGAAGGTGACGAAGTAGACCCAGTAGGCGCTGTAGTCGCTGCTGAAGTCGATGTGGCAGCCCTTCTTGTTGTGGAGGAACGTGCTGTTTATCAGCCGGCTGTTCACGAACTTGAAGTCGTAAAGATCTAAGGCAGCACAGGCACCAAACGGCAGTAATAATAATGCAGTCTAAACAGGTCCCTGCAGGGTGGGCTGATAGGACAAGTCTCTGCGCTGTCTATTGCTGATTTTACACCCAACAGCACGAGATTTCACTTCGTTAAAGTATTGAAAGGGGACGGACAGACGGACGGACGGACGGACAGACACATTAATCTATTGCAGGCTGGTACACTCAGTTTACAACTTCGTTCCTACCAGTAATAGTATTCTCATCAGCAAGTCACTCTGAATGCGCCTGATCTCATCAGAGCTCTGAAAGGTGCGACGACGAATATGGAAACAACGTAAAGCAAAGGGATTCACAGGGTATGTGGTGGAGGCGAAGGCTGAGAGGCGACAGATGACGAGAACGGACGGACGGCGCTGTCAGCGACGTGAGCGTGGCGTTGAGGCGACGCGAATTGGGTAGCGATAATAATAATAAAGCGACGATGTATTCGCGAAATGACATTAAACGGGGAGATGTACGTCGGCGTATAACTGTGCTTGGATGGGAGACTGCCTGAGGATAGCAGGCCGGGGAGCATTCCTCCTCTGCGCGTGGCTGATCGTGATGAAGAGCAACGACATTCACTTTTCCACACCGAGGTGGTGGGGCGAGATGGTTGTGTCAGGAGTAACGGAGTGGTGCATTGCTGCTGCGATGGCAGCTCCTCGAAATTTGCGAATGGAGCATCGCTGGAGACTCTACCTGTGTTGTAAAACGTGGTGCCGATGAAGGTGCAGTTCTTGAAGAACGTGTTCGTGGAGGTGATGTCATCGAAGTCGCAGTTCTTGAAGAGGGAATTCTCGAAGATGACGTGCTTGAACTTGATTTTGACGAACCTGCGAGGCGGAACGCGTCGCGACGATACGGAACAACGCTTACGGCAAAAACAAACCGCACCTAGGGTTCGAAATCGAAGCACCGAGCACGTGCGTCGGAGGCTTGAGAGGGGTGGGGGGGGGGTGAAGGGGCTGAGTTGCCGGGGCAACAGTGGCATCTTAATGAGTGCTCTCAGCAGAGTCAGACTCCAGCATCGTTCCCGCACTAGGCTGACAATCCCTGCCTCCAGTGGCCAAATTATTAACAGGCGATCAGGGCAGCATTCACCTACAACATCCATCTACAGCATTCACCTAAAGCATTCACCTACAACATCCATCTACAGCATTCACCTAAAGCAACCACCTACAGCATACACATACAGTGCCCACCTACAGAATTCACATACAGCGTCCATCTACAGCATTCGCCTCCAGCAGAGGGACAGCCACTGTGAGTGATCGACAACAACAACCGCCATTCGCCACTAAGTGGCGGCGACATCAACACGACGCTTGTGCCAGGCTAGGTGCACTTTACGGCCACGTGAAGTGTGGCACACCCGCTGGCAGGACGTCATGGGACAGACCCAGGTGCCATGGGTCGACTGAGATGACTGGCCGATGCACCACCTGTGCCCCCTACTGTGCCAACTTGCTGTATTTTAGCCACCCGGCGCTCCGCTCGTTGTTGTGAGCGTCGCTCCTCTCCCCTCCGTGGTTGCTGGAGGGGCGACTGCCTCCAACTGCCCAGTAGCGTCCTTCACGAGCCTCCTCCACAAAGACCGATCTTGACACCGCTGGTACCGGTCTTCAGCAAGACCACTCAGCTCCCCCATGCCCACACACACACACACGTGGCCAACACACACACATACACGGATGTACTCCCCGGGCACGCACGCACGCGCTCACCGGTCGTTGATGTACTCTCCGTCGCGGTGAACCTGGTTCTCCAGCGTGAAGTTGAAGGTCTGGTCGGTGACTCGCTCCTTGTCGAACTCCTTCAGGTGCGACGCGTAGTTGTCGGCCTGCAGCTGCTTGATCATCTCGGGGAACCACACACTCAGCCCATAGTACCTGGTGCGGGGCAAAGTGGGCAGCGTGTCCTCGGGGTGTGCGCGCAACACCAGGTCCCCACAATTTCTCCGCCCGCACGTTTCGTTGTTGTAGAAACTCAACATCATCATTGGTAGTAGCAGCCACTGCGGCGAGATGTTAACTACCTCGCCTCGTATACAGGAGGTCGTGGGTTCGATCCCGACGCTGACGCCTGTATATTTGGAGTTTGCGTGTCTCTCTCTCTCTCTGTGTTTGCGTGGCTTTTTCTCCGGGTCCTCCGGTTTTTCCCTCCACATTTTGAATCAACGTGCGTTCAGAGTATTTGGCGGCAGAAATTTCCCACGCGACGATGAGCCGCTTCGTTGAGCTATTATTTGTGAAAAAGAGCTGTGTAGCTCGATGGTGCCTTGCCTGGTAAAATAGAAAGAAACAGAATAGAAATAGAATTCTCACCCAAACGACAGCAGGAGCCACACGGCGACGAGCTGCATCATCGTCCGCTTCAGCTGCGGCTCGAAGCACTGCTTCAGCGTGCGCCAGATCTGCGCGGGGGGGGGGGCGGGGGCCAAACGTCGGACATCGCGCCGAGCAACGCGCGCGCATCAGCGCAACCGCGGAAATACTCCGCCGTCGTATATATATATATTTTATCATCGTCCGATGAGTCGGGGTTTAATCGATGGTGAAAGCAGGGGTTGGCAGCCTGCGGCTCCGGAGCCGCATTTATTTGTTTATTTTTAATGTTTTATTTATCTGAACCTCATGGTGGTACCCCGGCTCTCGCATAATGTCCGTGACGCAGTCATTTTTAGTCTGTTGATGGTCGGCGATGCGGCAATCGACTCATCTCGACGAGCTGTACACTACGATGCACCACTACGGTGCGTGCGAGCGTTCAGGGTTTCGCAATCATCGTCCTCGCTGCGTTTCGACATCGCAGAGTGTGGCACTGATTTCAGGACTGATTGGTACCCCAGTCACAGAGTGAAGTAACACCCCTGGGAAAAATAGTGTCCCAGAAATAAAATATTTAATTGCCTCGGCCATTTTGTATTATTTGGTACCCCGGGGTACCGCCATAAGGATCATCTATCTATCGTGTTTTTATTGGGGGCTATTGTGAACAATAGCCATATCAGACATTAGTACATCTAATCGGCGTAATCATTGGTGTCACTGCAGGTCAAAGGCTCAGTCCCTACATGGCGTGTGGCGAAGTTAGGAGATGCCCCGTGTGTGTGTGAGCTCGGCATCCGAAGGCCTGAAGACCAGAATCGGTGATATCGCCGACAATGTGTTCAGGGAGGCACTTCCATATCCGGACAGCCGAGTGAAGAAGGGAGCTTCTGTCCAGGGAGCAATGTTCTGGCAACAGCTACTTAACGCCTGCTTCGTAACGCTGTTTATTAAGGGCCACCATCTCGTACTCGCCGCATGCATCGCGCGGCTCTTGAATAATGAGTTTCTTACCGAATTCGAACAAAAGTGGCTTATTATTATACCGACCCCCTGGCCTAAAGAGTCAGATAGCCCGGCTCTACTCGGAGTTGCTGCTGCTCCTCCTGCAGCCCATGGTGACGTGGCCCCACAGTAATCGAGCTCCATCGATCGTTTGCAGAGGTCGACGGTTCGAAGTACAACGGCCGTCCCGATTAATACGGCGGCGGGGCTCGGCGGTGGGGTTGTATTGACCACGGAAATACACGCCGTCTGCTTCAGGGCGGATGTCAGAAGACCCTGTGACCTCATTTGCAAGAGTCCAGCCATTTGCGTGCCGTCGTCGTGGTCCGAATGTGAAAAATTACTTAATTTGGATGGCATGCGGGGAACGTCGCAGCCTCCTATCATTAAAACGTGTCGGGACCCTTCTGCAAAAAAATAGTCATGGGACTTTCCTGGGTAAACAAGCAGACTAATAATAACCACACAACAATAACAACAACAGCAACAACAGCTACCATTCGCCATTGAAGTGGCGGCCACGTCGCTACGGCGCTTGCGCCAGGCTGGGTGGACTTTGAGGACACGTCAAGTGTCGAAGGCTCGCCGAGAGAAGGTCACCGGGACAGACCCGGGGGTCACGGCGGGGCGACCGCGCGCGACTCACGGCCTTGAGCTGCGAGAGGACGCGCGCGATCCAGCGGCGGTACCAGATGGCCGTGCTCGTCTCGATCTCCACCATCTCGTCCTGCTGCTTCAGCATCTTGATCTGGGTCACCTGCACCACGAGCGCGCGCACGCTGCTGAGAGGCGGGCATCCACGCGCGCAGCCGCCACTGCCGCAGCGGCCACGCGCTCGCAGCCTCGGCCACGTGCCTGCACGCAGACGACCGGAGGCGAGCGGCTCCCAGTGGGCGCGCGGGAAGATCGCAGACGCAACCTGCAAAGTTTGCTACCCCGTCCCCGCCTCGCCCCAGCACCTCGCGAGAGCCGAGAGGAGTTTCCACCGCACGGCGATCGCATGGCCACCGACCCGGCGCCGATCGGCCCGCCCTTGCGCCGCTGAGCGTCCAAAGGCTCCGTCGTCGGCACGATCGGCATTCCTGTCGATCGTGCCACGTGCCTTGGGTTGTGCGGGCAACCACGACGCCTAAAGCGGTGCCGGCTAAGCAGGTTCGAGAGCCCGGATAGTGACCGTGGGGGATCTGTGCCGCGTGGGGGTCAGCAGAGGGCAGTGCAAAAAAAGCCACGTATGGTACGTCCGTGCTTCCCTGCATTTACCAACCAGCACCGACCAGCAGTGGATGGACAAAAGGGCTGCGCGTGGGGCTGTATTTAATTGGAGGCTGCGCCCCCCTCCAAGCGCTGTGAGCTCGGCGTGCGCGCGCACTCTCCCCTTCTCATGACAAACGCTTGCCGCGACGTCACTAAATAAGCGTTCGCACGATGCAGCCCTCGGTGAACTAAAAATAAACACCGAGACGGTACATGGTACAAATATTTACAGGCCGCCCCGCCCCCCCCCCACCTCCCCCCTCCCGGCATCGTGCATCACCAGCGACGACCGATAAATTGATTTTGAGCTAAACGAATGAAAAAATATGAGGCTGCTGCGACCTCGCCGTGACCCCCATTAGCGGGACGAGGCGGGCGGCTGCTCTGGAAAAGTGACCGCCGCACGAAGCGCGGGGGGAGGGGTGGTGGTGCGCCCTCGTGCAGCGGGAGATGCGCTGTAATTCGACACACTGAATACCAATTATAAACTGCTGCACGTTAATTAATCAAGGCCTATGCGTGGAGTAATTGGGGAACTGTCGGACGGAATTGCGCGTCGCTTTCAGATGCGGCTCTGTGACCGTCTGGAACGCTCTTCCTTCTGATATTAGGAAGCCACTGGAGCTGTGCACTTTTAAATAATCTAATTGAAAACTCATTTCTTTGGAACTGGCTGCGCTGGGCGCGTGCATCGGGCTGCGGTCGCGTAGTGGCTGGGCGCGATGCGACCCGAGTTCGATTATCTGAACCGCTCCTGGGCCTCCCCTCGGTTGACTCAGCCTCAAATGAGTACTTGGCACGACGGCTATACGTCGCCAATAGGGAGGCAAAAGGTAGCAGGGCTGCGGTGCTGGCCACCCAGCCACTTCGTGTGCCGTGCTGGCCTCAAATAGGTCATCGCCGACAGCACTTGGGGGTGGGGGTTACTTACGGTGAAGACCTTCTCAGACTGCTTCTTGGCCCTCATGTTGGTGTCGTGGACTTGCTTGAGCACCATCCAGGCCTCGTCGTGCCTGCCCATCTGGAACGCACGCACACGCACATGGCACGGCAGTGCCACATCGGCATCATGGCAGTCTACGCGATTGATTGCCTAGGCAATGGAAAGCGGTTTCTGTTTCAAGAGGTGACACCTCTGCCGATGAGGCTCAGCAAATCAAAACCGGTCCACGGTTTTTGCTTGCTTTGACAAATGCTGCTGGGTAAACATGGTCGAGAAGGGCCTTATTAGGCCCGTTGGACCGAATAATGTGTATTTTTTAGGAGGAGAGAGCCCTTTTATCTGCACCGGAATATAAGAGACAGCTTAAATGTTCATGTTCTTCTCACAACCCTCCTGTACTCGGAGCACTAAAAGTAATCCGCTTTTTTACGTCGTAAAATGGCAAGATAATGTGTACCATGAGGTTTTTTTTTTTACGTTCTCTATCATTCAAATAATTTTCTGGTAAAATAATTAACGCGTGTCAGTCTTCTGTATTTATTACTCCCACCTCTTCGGTGTCGCCGTCTATAATATATCTCCAGAACTTGTTCACCCCTTTAATTCAGTGCTTATTTGTTACACGGAAAACTCCGTTTGGCCAGCTAACCCAGCTAGTTTCGGTGGCAACGGCCCACAGCAGCCACTACCAACAGTCATCGTTGGAGTGGAGAGAAACCCAGCCAGCAGCCAGCCAGGAAGCTCTAGGCATAGATTATTGATGTATGTTGAACTTCTTACGCACCGTACGTAGTCAACAGCGCAAATCCGGAGGTGCGATAGTAGATGTGATTTCTGTGGTGAAACTGTCTTTAAAGTTGTCTATTACTCCCCCACAATCCGCTTTGACAGAGGATCATAAATTCCGCGCAAATTAAATCACTGCCAGGTGAATAACCATAACCTGCACAGAGGTCACTGATGGCAGCTCGCCCCCAACCATCCGTGTTTTGGCTTTTGTAATTTCGGCAAATGAGACGCTAATAATCCTGGTCTCTTGCGTTCTCGCCTGGTCACACGAAATCAACTTGGGATGTTGAAACTGGCTTTTAGATCTTCCCTTGGTTACGTATTCAACAAGTCTGGCAAGGACCATGCTTGCAGCCTCATCTCCGCCGTCAGGGATGCCCGCGTTAGCAAGATGTTAACTCCCTTGCCTGGTATGCAGAAGGTCGTGGGTTCGATTCCGACCGTGACGCCTGCTGTAGATTTGGAGTTTGCATGTCTCTCTCCCTGTGGTCACGTGGATTTTTCCCTGGGTCCTCCGATTTATCCCTCTACTCTAGAAAACTTAGTTCAGATTATTTGGCTGCTATACATTTCCACATGACGAGCCACTTCGTTGAGCTATCATTTGTGGCCAGGTCGCTTCTGAAAAAGAGCTATATCGCTGAGTGGGCCTTAGCTGGTAAAATAATAAAAATAGCTTCAAATAAAATATAGCTGAATAGTTTTATAGTTTTGGATTGGCTCTTCACCTTGGCTCACCGACCTCTGGGTGCCACGATCTATAACATTAACCCACCATCCTCCTCCTGCACCCTGCTTACTGATCTCATTGAGGAGCATAAACCACCATCACGCAAATTCCGGCCATCCTCGCAGCAGCGGCTTTTGGCTAACCGTCGAACAAAGATGGCCACCGCATTGCGTGCTTTCAGATACACTTCCGCGGCCGTCTAGAATGCTCTTCCGTCCGACATGAGGCGGCAACTGGAGCTATACACTTTGAAATCTAGATTGAAAACTCATTTCTTTAGAACTGCTTTTTGTGTTCAATTTCTTGTCCTTGCCCCCCGCACCTCCGATTTCCACGATTGGCTACGTATGGTTCGAAAGAGGTTCAACATACGTACAGACATGTCCATTTCACCCACGGGAGCAGCGGTGTTCAAAGCAATTTGGAACAACCTTTAAGCGTAGCAAACAATAATGACTGCAACATTTAGAGCTAAATCAATGATTGTTAAAAGGCTTGGCGTGGCACTGCCGAGGCAAACACGTAATTATTTGCAACATCAATTTCCTGAGCAGCCCTGAAAAGAGCGGAACACTAAGAGGAGAGGGAACAAGAGAGTGGATTACTGATTGTGAGGCTTTAACCCTTTGCACGCTCGAGCCTCCTGCAACACACAAGCTGCAGTGAGAAGCTCAATATTTGCAACAAATACAGGTTTTTCTGTCGTAAATGTCCGCATGCCGTCCATCTCATTATTTAAATCACTTTTATATTCATCGTAATAATTAATTACAGAGAGTGACGACCGGCACGGTTGAGATCATAAGTTCAAATCCGGGTTTCAGCCACCTGCTATAAACCCGAGTTTCTCAAGTGCAGGGTGGTTGTTGGCGTCAAACCGGTGACCAGACTACAACAACAACAACAAAAAGCTCCTTAATATTCAATTTGGCTCTGCACGTAACTTATCGAAATTATGTCTCTGAGACTTAAAACGATCGGTTCGACTGTCACGCGATGGTCACTTCTCTCCAGAGCAGCGTGCGTGCGTGCTTGGGGAAGTGCATCGCCTCCCCAGTTGTGGACCACTCGTCACTTGCAGGGACGTCAGAATTAGTTCTGTGGTGCCTGCTTCTGTGGGGGCTTTCTCCAACACAAGGCACCGCACCAGTCTGGATTATTCATCTCTCGACAAAACACGGATTACACGATTCGAATAAAATCTTGCGGGACAAGCTAAAGAATACAATGAGTAAGTAACAGACGATATTTTATTGCGTTTGGCACTTAACCCTTTCCTGTTCCGATGACTTACGTACATGCACGTCATCAAAACGGAACCGGAAAAAACGAATAGATAATACGTTTATTGGTACCGAGGCTTCCACAAGGCCATGCAGGAGGGCGTGTGGCACAGTTTTGCGCCGGCTATCGTAGAGCTCGATAATGTCGCTACCATTCTCTGCGGTAAGTACAACGTCTTAAAATATGGTGCTACGCCTCTCTAAATAAATGTACCGCTGAGCCGCTTGCGTGTCCCGAGATTCAGTGGTGAACAGGACACCCACCCACTCACCCTGCAACTTGCATACGTCTCGGAACGGTGGGAAATTGTTAAAGGGGGAGAGAGCGAGAGGGGGCAAGCGTCTATTTGCGATGCGGCAGCACCAGGTATGACCATTCACATCGTTCCCCATCAAAGTGCTATTGATTGTCCAATTAACCGTGATCGCCTAGCAGGACCCCGGACTGCCTCGCCCATCCACAAATTGTGTCGCGTAAATTGAACCGTTGTCTGAAACCCTTTCCCGCCCCCCCGCCTCCCCCCCCCCCCGACAGGCTCCAATCGATGAACAGGAGTGGCAGAGCACCCCCGCAACACCGATTCGTCCAACAAAGATGAAACAGTGGCTAGCCGCGAGGGCAGCAGCTGAGGTGGCCGAGCGCAGAGGCACACTGCGCCAACACCGCTGTGATTCCCCGAGGTCGCAAAGGGATTTCATCTGCCGGTGGAAAATAAACGATTTCTTAGCCCGATTACCGGAGACCCATTGACTTAAATAGAGACCCACTTACCCACAGACTCACGTAGAGACCCACTGAGTTACACAGAGACCCACTGAGTTACATAGCTACCCGTAGAGCTATATAGAGACCCACAGACTCACATAGAGACCCACTGAGATACATAGCTACCCATCGATAGAAACCGATAGACTTGGTCCTCAGAAGTAAAGCGTTCTCTCGCCCCTGGTGTAAAGGATCAAAATGGCACTCGAAGGCTTTTTCAGAAGTGCCTTGAAAATGATCTCTTGGCTGGGCTGCACGCTCCAGGGACCACGCACGCTGCCCCTGCAAAAGTGCCGGGGTGGGATCGTCGCATCATCACGGCGCAGCGAGAGTAAAAAGACAAAAGGCAAAGAAACGATCGGTGTGGGGGGGGGGGGATGGGGCACTACCTCGAGCAGGTATCGCGGGCTCTCGGGCATGAAGGTGAGCGCCACGACGGAGGAGACGGCGGGCAGCGCGCACACGATGACGAACACGCGCCAGCTGTGGAACTGGTACGCGGAGCCCATGCTGAAGCTCCAGCCTGCACGCACGTACGCACGCACCACACACGCACCATGCACCCACCACGTACGCACGCACCACACACGCACCATGCACCCACCACGCACGCACCATGCACCCACCACGTACGCACGCACCACACACGCACCATGCACCCACCACGTACGCACGCGACGTACGAGCACACGACAACAACAATAACCACGGCGCTTGTGCCAGGCTAAGTGCACCTCGAGTCCGCTGGCAGGCGGTTGACGGGACAGACCCTGGTAACCACGCCAGTGCTGCCCGCTGTCTCCGAACACCGCTGCCCTTTCTCAATGTACACCAGTTGTGCGAACGCCACAATTAAACATTTACTTCACTCACTACGCCCCTCATCTTAATCCCCGCTTTGTGCTCCAACAATGCCACCAGATCCGAGACCATTGGAATTCGTCACGGCTGTGGACGAGAACGCCCAATGGATCCGTTTACGGCAGCTCCTTTCACGAAAAACCCGGCCGCGTCCATCACCGCCGGTTTTACACACGGAGGGACGTTTCAACGGCGCACACGCGAACAACAACAACAACAAACCACCCCCACGCGGAAGGCGCTTTATCGACCGCACTCCACCGTCAAGCCACTCGGACCTTGGCCAAAGAGAACTTCAGCGGACCTCCAGCCAGCATGCGCCTATCGCTCACTCTCTCCATTTGCACTCCCCTGGAAACCTCCCGCGTCGCGCTCCCCTACCCTCCTTCTACCCCGGGCCGTGCAAAGCGGCGGGCGCACGTGGGCGCGCGGGCTTGAACGGAAGAAATCGATGGCGTATAATCACATCCGCGGAGCAGACGGGAAAATCCATACGGCCGGTAATTGTGTTCCGTCGGTGTTCCGCAGTGTTTAGGGACAAGCCGAAAGTAAATAGAGGGGGCGCTCTTTAGGACCGGGTGGATTCAATTAGAGCTCCTGAGTGCCACGGCACCTCGGCCGAGCGCTTTGTTCACAACCGGGCCGCCGCTTCTCGCCTTCACGACGGGGGAATGCGGCGCTGCACAGACCGCGCGCGTGTTGGATGGAGTGCACGTGCACCTGCTTAGGACCACGCACGCGTTGTGTGGATGGGGCTGTGCGCGTGCCGGGGTCGGGGGTAGGGCGCGTAGCCCTAGAGGCGAGGACACCGCGCTGCGGAACCTGGCGACCCCCTAAATCTGATGCCGGCCATGGCCAATATCAATGGCAAAGCAATCGGAACCGGTCCTCGGTCTTCCCTAGGTCGACTCGGCCTTAAGCGAGCACCTTGTGTAAATATGGACACTGGCCGGGCGCGGTTGCTGGCCCCGCCAACCAACCTCCATGTGCCGCACGCGGCCTTCACAGGCGCTCGCTAACAGCACTTGCCCCCCAACGGTTTAACGCGTGGCGGGAGGCTTTCGCGACCAAAAATATCCATGGGAGGTTGTTTTTGGGGTTAGAACGCGTAAATATATAAATGCGTCGTTAAACCCGCCACCACCCGACACAGCCAATTAGTAAGGTTTGTCACGTAAACACAAAACATGCCAATTCGTTACTAGTACAGCACACCGGCGTGTTGAAGAGTAACCCCACAGCATTTACAATTCGTATCACCAGTAATGAAAACTAGCATTGTACGGGGGATCTTTGTCCCCCCATGGAGAAAGGCGGCGTAGTGGTTTGTGCTCTGCGTTATAAACCCTGTCACCTGGGATTTAATACCAGCCACAAATGTGTCAGCTATATGGGAGGGGGGAGGGGGGCGGTGGGGGGCAGGTGAACTTTGGCTTCGTTATCTACACGCATGTGTTGAACTTATTTCGCACCCGACGTAGCCAACCGTGCCAGTCGTAGGCAAATGAGCTTGACGAGATCTGCGCAACGCGTTGGAGGGGTGGTGCGTGCGCTCGGGTAGCTGTGCGCCGGCGTCCGTTACCGTAGTGCGGGATGATGGCCCAGGCCATGGCCGATGCGTAGATGCCTCCGATCATGCCGAACATGCACAGCCAGCTCAGGTGCTCGCCCCGCTTCTCGCGCGACAGGAACTCCGCAAAATAGGAGAAGACGACCGGCGCCGTCCCGCCGATCCTGGTGGAGCGCAGCGAGCCAACAGACGCGCACACGCTCGACACGGCGCGCCGACACACCGGCCACTCCAGTCGTGTGGCGTTGCACGGCACTTGGGGCCACGCTTAAGGCAAGCACCCCCTCCCCGGCCCCGCTATATGTGCCCGCCCCGCCCTGGTCCCCGTGTTGCGAGCGGAGAGCGAGCGGAAAGCGAGCAGAGAGCGAGCGGTACCCGATGCCCGACAGGAAGCGGCAGAAGAGGAAGGCCCCGTATCCCTGCACGAAGGACGAGAGGCAGGTGAAGAAGCCGTTGAAGGAGAGCGAGATGAGCAGGCACTGCCGGCGGCCGATCTTGTCGGCCAGGCCGCCCCAGAACACGGCGCCAAGCATCATCCCCACATACACGAATCCGCCTGGTGCACACACGCGCACACACACATGCGCACACACATGCGCACACACACGCACACGCGCAAGACAAAGACTAAGACAAAGATCCACCGTGTAGCCTTAACAGACTGTTGGGATAAGTGCTGTGAAGGCCAACACGGCACACAAAGCGGGTAGGTGGTCAGCTCCACGCCCGGCCGCCTTTGTCTCTCCAGTCGCGATGTCCACACACCGTAGCAGGTGCTCAGTTAAAGGCCGAGTCGAGCTAGGTGAGGCCCAAGACCGGTTCCAATAATATAATCGTCACTGGTGTCGGCCAGGAGCGGGCATCGAACTCGGGTGGCCGGGTTCGTGGCGCAGTGCGTTAACCACGGCGTCGCCGCTCTCCTTACACGTGCACACACGCGTACACATGCGCGCACCGTAATGGATTTCATGCAATACAGCCAAAAGTGATTAAGACATCTCCATCAATTGGCGTACACTTGAGAACCCCGCTTTATTCCCAGGAGGGCGACACGTGGCATTCGGCCCGGAGTCTCGGCTTTGCCAGCTCAGCCCTCTAAGCCCCCCCCTCCCGAGCCTCTCGGTTACCTCGAGAGCGTTGCATCTATGCCCCCCCCCTGCCCCGCCCCCGAGGCTACGTGCGTCCCCCGTCGCGTGAATCATCTGTCCGACGTCGCGTGAATTCCCACTCGGTCAACACTGTGGCACCGTGCAATTATAAAGCCCCCGAGCCATTGTTTAAAACGACAGAGGATCGTTTCAAAGCTGCCCACGCCTTTTTGATCCCGCCATAATGCGTGACTGATTAGCGATTAACGCACTCTCCCCCCCCCCCCCCATTATAAATCCGAAATTCCAGACATTATAATTGTTCGTGCTCATCGCAGCCCGGCAATTAAAAGCGGCCTGCCGGTGAGTGACGTGAAAATTGCACGATGATGAGAGAGGGGGCACGCGGCACCCAGGGGCGAGGCTCCCACTCTGAGGGTGTCGTGATGGTGGTGGTGGTAATGGTGGTGGTGGTGGTGGTGATGGTGGTGGTGGTGGCGGTGGTGGTGGCGGCGGTGGCACAGCCTAAGGGATAGACTTCAACACCACAGCTGTCAACCCATACGGTTTACCCCGTATTCTTGTACAGGGAAATTGAGTTTTCAGGTCCATACGGCATACAGCCGTTTCAATACGGGCAAACCAATGTTTTATCTGTTTGTGTTTCTCACCTGTTATGGGACTTTGTAGGATGAACGTTGAGATTTATAAGGGGCACGGGGTGACCAATAAGGTCTGAATTGATAAGGTAAGGGCACTGATAAGGGATTGACAGGTATGCACCACGCAAATGGCAAGCACAATAAGTGACGAAGTTCTCACTTGATCGGTGACCAGCCTTAAAATAAGATTCGCGGGAAAAGAGAGGGGAACTACTTTTAATTAAACGTCAGGAAACTTGACTTTCTGGAATATAAAAATAAAATAAAAATATATATCTCCTGATGTGCCCGACAAGGGAAATGTTTAATGTTCATGCAGTGTTTAACAGGAGCAGCGCAGTAAACTATATTTATATATTTAAATATTTTACCAGGTAAGGCCCATTGGGCTGTATAGCTCTTTTTCAGCATCGACCTGGCCACAAATGATAGCCCAACGAAGTGGCTTATCATCGTGTGGAGATTTATAGCAGCCAAATACTCTAAACGCGTGTTGATTCTAAATGTGGAGGAAAAAAATCGAAGTGCCCGGAGATGACACACTCAGAAACACACAACAGGTGGAGTCACCGTGGGGAGGCGACCGTCTCCCGCCTTTATCAGCGGAAATTTTTTCAGACGACGCACAGGAGTGCGATTGTGGACATGCTAACCCAAAACTATGGAGCGTATCGTGAACCTCACTGTGGTCGGCATCCTTTCAACTGAGGAGGAGGAGCGGAGGAAGAACAAGACTATACGAACAATCTCTCTCTCTCTTCTGAAACCCTCTCGTCGTGGCCGGCAGACAGACCTCGGCATTCGCATCTAGCTCCTGAACGCATTGCCACCACACGCAGGAGTAGAACAGAGTCTCGACAGGAAGCGATACTCCCGTTACATCCACTGCGTCACAAAAGGCTGTTGGCGGCATAAATGTCTGGGTCTCGTGGAGCGGTGGAGAGATGCATCGATTCATCCTTATTCCTAACCCCATGATACATACGTTGAATCACGTGCGGGATAATCCATGTGTTGCAATTTAAATGTCACGTGCAAAAGGTTTTCATCAAGCCTACAACTGCGAGACCGTTCGTCGCAATAATAGTAGTAAAGAAGAAAACCAATTTTTTTTAATCATATCGTTACGCGGAATCGTGACAATTTAACAACTCGGCAGGTGAGGGCAAGGCACGGTAAATCGCTGCCACCGTAAGCCTGCAGCTGCGTGGCTGCATTGCAGCAGTGGAGCACTTTCCCAGGGCCGCACATCTGTGTGTGGAGGGCACGCGGGGGCGCCCAGAAAGGGAACCTCAGAGGAGCTCTCAGAAAGGGTCACAAATGACGACCTCAACGGAGGCCTTCACCTGTCATACTGCCTCGCTCCTCTAACAACAACAAAAACAACTAAAACAACAAAAACACCTTTCCGGCGGGTTCTACGCTCACTCACCGAGCCATCCCTTGTTCTGGCTCGAGAGGCACATGTCCTTCTCGGCGCTGGGCAGGACGAACCCCACGACGAACATCTCAACGCCGTCAGCCATGAGCGCCAGCCCCAGCGTGAAGAAGAGGCTCCACTGGAACTTGCCGTGGGCACATTCCTGCAGGATGAGCTCGTACTGCTGCGATAGCTCCTCGCGATCGCTCCGCCTGCCCGCCTCCGTGTCCCAGGACGCGCTCTTGCTCGGCTCCTGCACACGTATGCCGACAAGGGGGCAACCGTGTTCCACAGATGAGAAGGGGGTTTGTGGGAAGTAAGAGGACGCTGTATTTGAGCGCGTGTGCGTTGTACGTGTGTGTGTTGTGTGTGTGCGGTGGTAAGCGCGCTGCGCTTACGAACCTGGCGACCCGAGTTCGATTCCCGCTCACGGCCAACACCAGTGACGATTATTTGAACCAGTCCTGCCCCCCCCCCTCCTAGGTCGACTCAGCCTCAAATGAGTACCTGGTGCGGTAAAACATCGGCACTAGGGAGACAAAGGCGGCCGGGCGTGGTGTTGGCCATCCACCCCCTCGTGTGCCGCACTTGTCCCAGGAGTCTGTTCAGGCTATATGGGGGATCCTTCTCTTGTGCACATAAAGACGAAGATCCCCGTACAACCTATACACATCTTTTGGGGCAAGGGCCAGAATGGCACACAAGGGGGTGGGTGGCCAACACCACGCCCAGTCGCCTTTATCTCCCCAGTGCTGATGCTTACACACTGCACCAGGTACACATTTAAGGCTGAATTAACCTAAGAGCGACCCAGGACCTTTATAGATATATGGAATTGATGATGGCCGTGGCCTGGAGTCAAACTTTGGCACTGGGTTTTCAGTGCAGTTTGCTAACCAAAGACAAGTGTCCCCCATATAGCCATAGCAGACTTGTAGGGGCAAGTGCTGTTAGTGAGTAACAACTATGAAGGCCGGCACGGCACACGAGGGGGTGGGTAGGCAGCTCCACATAGCCAGCCACTTTTGTCTCCCTCGTGGCGATGTTCACTACCCACCGCACCGGATATTTTGTGTGAATGCCCCTTTAGCCGAGGTGGGGGTGATTCACCATTATTTTTGATTTCACCAGGTTAGGCACACTGAGCTATACAGATCTTTTTTTCGGAAGCGAAACCGGAGGATCCGGAGAAAAAAAAAAATCCGCGCCATGCCCCCCGGGGCGCCCGCGACTTCGCTACCGTGGCGTGGGCGACCTTGACCCCGTCGGAGGCTCCCTGGTACTCCCCCTCGTATCCCTCCGCGTCCGCCTCGTCGTCGTGCCCCTCCGTGGCGTCGCTCGACCCCTCCTCGTTGCTGTCCCCCCTCGCGCCGGGAGGCGGCGGCTGCGGCCGCCCGTCACTGCGCGCGTTCCTGGCGTCCGCCCTCCAGTCGTCGTCGTCGTCGTCGTCGTCCTCGTCGCCCGTGAAGTGCGAGTACGAGCGCCGCGTGTAATGGTCCTGGATCTGGTCGGAGCCGCGGCCGACCTTCTTGGCCGCCTGCCGCTTCACCTCGCGCGCGATGTCGCGCGCCCCCTGCAGGAACGCGGGACGGTCCCTCGCCTCCTCCATGACGAGCCCTCCGTGCCCGACGCCTTCGTTACTTCGACGGATCGAGGGGGGGGTTTTTTTTTTTTCCCGATGCTTTCGCTACGGGTCTCAACGAAGGCTTTGGCCGAGATTCGAGTTGTTCTGCCGCCGCAATCGAATTTCAAGCCGCCGCTAAAGTTACGTTAATTTGGTCGACCGAGCGGTGGTTCCGAAAACTGCTTTTCCCGTCGCTTCGCTCGCCAAAACCTTCGTGGAATATGAGGCAGCGACCGTTGTCGTGAGGGCGATTGCTTCGTCAGCAAAACAGCGGTGGCTTGGGTTGCGATGCCTGGGCCTTGCTCATGCCTCTCCCGACGGCGATCCGAGGCCCTCTCGCAATCCAGAGGGACGCTCACTCCCTGAAAGAGAGGAGGCAAAATACAAAAACAAACAAAAACAATCCCACCACCGTCACGGGCAATTCGCCCACAATGCATCCACGCTCAGCGGATAACTCGGCCTTCCGTGGGGCACCGCAATGTGACGTCGGAGCGAAGTATGTGAGGGGGGTCGATCCGCTCCCGGGTTCCGGCAGGGGGCAGCGCGGAGATCCGACGAGCTCTGCTGCTCCGGACATTGTGCCGCTCCTACTTGGGGGGGGGGGGGGGTGAGATGGGGTTGGGGAGGGGATGAGCGAGGGAAGTGCGGAGCGAGTGAAACCCCATGCCGCCGATGGGCAGCATAGGCGGCCAAATTACGAGGCTCGTGGCTGAGCGAGCTGCAGCTCGCTGAGCCACGCGAGCTCACGGCTTGAGGGTGGCGACGGAGGGGGGGGGGGGGGCTCACATTCACGAGAGGCAACGATCGTTACGCGATTACCACTGCCGGTCTCGCTGAACAAACATGAAAACGGCCACAGCACCGGCCCTTGTTTGGTTATCTCGCTTGGCCATGAGTAATCACTCTCGTAGGGAGAGCGAGAGGATGACTCAGAGGCGCCGCGAGGAGCGACAGACGAGCAGGAAGGCAGCCAACGCAATGAGCCGGTGCCAACAGCTTCCCAGGCTCAGCGGTCCTCTATATATTAAGGTGTTATTAAACAAGTCAATGAATATTCTTAGTTTTTTCGGTAAAGTCACGTTGAAGAGAAACAACAGAATAACAAAATATATATAAAACAATAAAAAATTATCACGACGTTTCGACCATAACTCAAACGGTCATCATCAGGTGTGTCGGTTTGCATATGCAAACCGACACACCTGATGACACACCTGATGACACACCTGATGATGACCGTTTGAGTTATGGTCGAAACGTCGTGAGAATTTTTTTTTTATTGTTTTATATATATTTTGTTATTCTGTTGTTTCTCTTCAACGTGACTTTACCGAAAAAACTAAGAATATGAATTACTGCAGTCACGAAAGCTTTAAATCAAAATTTAAGTCAATGAATGTTTACATTTGAGAGGAAACCGGAGCATCCAGTGACAACCCACACGGCCGAGGGGGAAACACTATAGCCCATACGGACGGAGCAGGTGGAATCGACATTTATTTCCCTGTACCGCATTCTCCTGGCGAGCTGGGGTACGGCGCCTCCTCGAGTCCCACGGGAAGGGAGTTTAGCGTGTGGTCCACTAATAATGTCAGCGGGTAAATGAAATTAATTATTTCAATGACAATTTCAAATTGTGCTAACTACAGGAAAGTATTTTTTATCCCCCCCCCCCTCCGCATCTTGATAATTGTAAAAACGTTTCCAGACAGCAGGAATCCATCACCTCGCAGCCGGCGGAAAACGTCGGGGCTTGCGTGAGAGAGAGCACGACGCAGCGTGCATGCCAATGTTCGGTTTCCACGGCGATGATGAACGTGGTTAAACGCCACATTCATCACCAAAAAAAAGGGTTCAGCGCCGTTCCATTATCACGCGAACGTTTGCTCTCATCACGGAGTGAGACTTGGTTCGTTTGTTTTCAACGCCAGCGTGAAATCTGTCAGAGCTGCGTCTCGTACAGATTTGTTTGATAAACCGTGCTTTTTTTTTTTACGCGTGTGTGTAGTTTGATGTCCCTACCCGCTCCGCACCTCCGATTAGCGCGGTTGGCTACGCACGGTGCGAAAGAAGTTCAGCATACGTACATATATTATGCATTACACTGCTACATTACTATACTCTACACTGCTATTACACTACACTAGTGTATAGTACACTACACCTCTATACTACATTGAAAACTCCTTTCTTTAGAACAGCTTTTGTATTTTCAGTTTCTTGTCCTTCCCCCACACCTCCGATTAGCGTGGTTGGTTACGTACAGTGCGAAATAAATTGAACGTACATACTAACGTTAGATATTGAGACAATGTAGTTGCACCAGGCTTGAAGGTGTCCTTTGTCAGCCGGATGTAGAAGGGTGTACGACACACATTGACGTTAAACTCACGTGGTGATCTGATCCGGAGAAAAAAAAATAAAAACATACAAATCATAACGGCGAACACAATCAAAGAAATGACACACTCACAAAGACACAGATTCCCCGTTTGGCCTCTGACAGACTGTTGGGGGCGAACTGCTGTTCGCGAGTAGCAGCAGCAGCACGTACGAAGGCCGGCGCGGCACACGAAGGGAGTGGGTGGCCAGCTTGCTGCACTATGGTCACCCGTGAGACCCCGCAAGAGCGAACTTCAATCGCCGCGCGAGGAAACGTTCAAAGCCGCATGGGGCCGTGGCAGCGGGGCCAGATCTCCGCGCGCACTTTCAGCACCGCGGACAGCGACGCCGCGGTGCGCCCGGGGCGGTCACGCGTCATCATCCGAACTCCGCTCGCTCGCAGCAGCAGCAGCAGCAGCACCCCCAACGTTCACAGCTGATGACGCAGATTATTACTATTTTGGTTTTCTTTCCCGTGGCTATTGGGGGGGGGGGGGGGGGGGGGGTGAGGCCGCCTGTTTGTCGCCCGGCCGCGCCGCCAGGTTCGGCGACTGTAAAAGCGGGGGCCGGCCGAACCGACCGCGGCTCACTCCTCGCCGCCGCCGCCGCCACGCAGAGGGGGACTGTCCCTTCGTTTACCTTCCCTCTTTGGCGACTCTCCCGCCACCGTCCCCCCCGACGGCCGACCCTGCGGCCCAGCGTGGGGGGGGGGGGGGGTTAGGGTGGTCCCGAGGGCCGCGGCGCGCACATTGAGTCCTCGCCAAGACGCCACTCGGACACAGCGGTGACATCAACGGCGTACCCAGGGCCGATGGAAATAATGGCGAGCGGGGTGGGGGTGCGGGGAGAGAGCACACGGCGCTGGAGGCAATCCCGTGGCCGGCACAGCTCCCTGCGTCGGACGTATAATTACGTTTGACAGCATTGACGTTCCCATCGCGGTGATTGCCTCGGCGCTGTGCACGTGAGGTCACTTCGCATCAAGCTGCAGTTTTTTTTTATTGACTGCACGGGGTTCGGTGTATATCGTGCCGCATCGCCGTGCGTTTCAGAGCGGCGCAGTGGGTTGGCGTAGCGGTCAGCTCGCTGCGCTGCCCGCCGCCAGGGCTCACGTCAGAGACGCTTCCCTGAAACGGGCCTTGGGTCTCCCTGTAATATTTAAGCCTTAAATTAGTCCCCCGTGCGGCGTGGGAGCATCGGCACTCTGGAGACAAAGGCGGACGGGCGTGGAGTTCGACGTCACGCCCACCTCCTTACGCGCAGTGCCGACCTATAAAAGCTGCCCGCTTACAGTCCTTGGCCCAACCGCCTATTTAGGCTGCACGGGGGGATCTTTGTCTTTGTCTATGTGAAGCAAACTAGCTGGATGGTGTTAAAGTTATAGGGCAAGACCCGCGAGTTCAAATTTAGATCGAGCGCTCAATTTATCCATCGATCTCTCTGGGATTAATGAGCTCCGGCTCTGTGGTAGTTTCGACGACCATCGCAACTGACTCATAGTTCATAGTTCATTTATTTGGTATAGCCCTGTGAGCCATTCGGCTCTTGAATCGGGTGCAACCGCAACAAACAAAAACATGAACAAGATAACATCTTAAAGTGATTATGTGACTGTGCAAACAGAAAATCCAGGAAAAAAAAACATCAAAATATTCCTGAAATAGCACCGTACACCAACGCTGTGTGCAAAAATCCCAGTGGGATGCAAGTCAAATAACAACAACAACCACAAGACAACTAAGATTAAGGCCATCAGTCTAACTCCGTACTACAATAAACAAAAACATGGCCAAAACAAAAAAAAACGTTTTCGAAATCACCGAAAATAAAAGCCATAAATGCAATGTAACAGTGATCATAGGGACTGTGACCGAATTTTAACAATAAACTACGTAAATAAATTATAACACCAAAATCTAGAGCCATATTTTAGGCCACTGAATAGCAGTGGCAGCTAGGGGTGTACAACTCCTCGAGAGCATTTTGAGTGAAGATCTCATAGGTAGTGATTCAAGTTGCAGTTTATTGGCAATAGCATTCCAGATCCTGGGGGCGTCAATAGCAAAGGCCCTTCCTCCGGTTTTTGTACGGCAATAGGGAATGTGAAGCTGGTAAATGAGCGAAGACCTGAGGTCAAATTTGTTCTTTGAAACAGAGAGGAGATCCAGTAGGTAGTCTGCGGATTTTTTTGTAAGTACATCGTGAATAAATAAGATCTGGTGCACAAGCTGTCGAACTTTAAGAGATGTTAAGTTTGACCCAATGTAGAGATCACAGTGGTGAGTCCTATATGGGCAGTTCAATGCAAATCTTAAGGCCGAGTGATAGATGGAATCAAGCTTCTTCAGTACAGTACTTGGGGCTGATTTATACACGATGTCACAGTAGTCAAGTAGAGGCAGTATGGTAGCTTTTATCAATTCCAAACGGAACATTGGGGGGAAGCAGTGCTTGTGTCGATACAGAAAACCAATTTTTATTTTTGTGTTTTTACCAAAATAATCAATGTGATCTTCAAAATTAAGTTTTGAATCCAGGATGACCCCAAGATACTTATAGATCTTGACTTGCTCTATTTGATAATTATTCAAGGAATGTAATTGGGGAAAAATAACTTCCTGCTTTAGTCCCGGTGAGAAGCATAGCACCTTGGTTTTGGAGGTATTCAGGACTAGTTTAAGAGAAACTAGCTGATGTTGTAGTTTGTTGAAATCACCCTGGAGCTTAGCAATCACATCATCCGGAGAGCGGCCAGCAGTAATCAGTATCGTGTCATCTGTAAAAAGATTTACCCTGGAATGATCCAGGTCAGTGCCCAAGTCATTGACATAAAGAGAGAACAAGAGGGGCCGAGGATGGAACCCTGTGGAACCCCTTTTGTTATCTTAACAGTATTTGACCTCCAACCATCTGTGAGTACAGATTGGGTGCGAGAAAAAAGAGGTAATTTTTTAACCATTGTACTGTGTTCTCGGAAAAACCGAGTAAACTTAGCTTACTAAGCAGGGTATTGTGGTCTACTATATCAAAAGCTTCGGACAGGTCAAGAAAAAGACAGGCACAGTACTGCTTATTATCAAGGCTATTGTAAATTTGATTCAAAGAGTCTAATGCAGCAGATGTGGTGCTGTATTTTTTTCGGAACCCAGATTGTTTTAGATGTAGTAGATTGTTGGTGGACAGGAAACTGCTAATTTGGTAGTTCAATAATTTTTCAAAAATTTTCTTCAATGGGGACAAAATTGAGATAGGTCGGTAGTTATTGGGATCATCTTTAGGGCCCCCTTTGTGAAGTGGACGGACATAGGAATGACTCAGGGGTCGTACAATCAGATCGTTCGTAATAAAGTTTGCTTTGGGCGAGATCGCGTAAGTATAAATGCGTCGTAACACTCCATCACCCGACACAGCCAGTAAGGGTTGTCACGTAAACAAATTGCGCCAATTAGTTTACTACTTCAGCCCACCGTTGGAGAGTAAATCCACACCATTTACAATTTGAATTTGCCGTTTCGCTGATAATAGTGAAGCCATGCACCTGTTTCTGGTGTCCGATGGTGGAGAGTTACAAAACATTTATACTCACCCGATCTAACCACAAAAAATCCTTATTATGAATAATATTGGTCGCGGAAACCTAGGTGTTAAGCAATCAGATCGTTATTAGTGGCACGTGTGCTCAGAAGCAGTGGCGGGCCGTGTATTTTACACCCAGGCCTTCAGTGCTATCCTGCCACAATTAAACCGCCTTCGAAAAACCTCACCATGACACTAGGGCTACAGGCTATTGTCATTCGACGTAACCACCCCATATTCACAGTGACAGTAACCTTTATCGGATGGAGTAAAGTTATTTTACACGTGGCTCAATACCTATGAGAGTTACAATAGACTAATTGCAGAGACATGAATACACGGTGACTGAAACCATGAAGGATTTACCACTATTACACAGTATGACAGGATGCTGCATCACAAATAAACATCGCATAGCCCAAATCAATGTCATTGCCAAAGAAACAAGAACAAACTCACAACAACCAGTCACATTTACTCATACGACCACCAAGAAAGCAAACATGCCGTAAAACACAAATGACACAATCAGGATTCAACAGGCTTCCCCACAGAGAAAAATCTAAACGTCACCGAATAACGTTTAAATAAATCTGAGATGATGCTACGTTACGTTATAGCTAGTTTTACTTCAGTTAGCTAACTGGCCCTCCCATCACGCCACACAAACAATACTGACGTAGGCGGCTAGGCCAGCTAGAAGGCTCCGGCGTGTCAAAGGACACGCCCACCATGGCAAACTCGAAATCTGATTGGTTAAAGAAGATTACAATCAACAACATCGTCCACATTTGCTTCAACAGCAGGGGGGATTCACTCGACATTCTGAAGGCCTCAGGGTAGATTTTTCACCCGGAGAGGCAGAGACAGCGCAGATGGAACATCGAATTGGATAAAAGCTCTAATTTATGAGCTGCACTGGAAGCAGCGCAACTGAGGGAGAGAGTAGCAATGAAAACACTGACGGGAACGAACTTTGTAAAATACATATAGCATTAATGAAAATGTATATTAAGCCCTGACGGCCCGCCTCTGCTCAGAAGTCGTTCACAACAATCACGTCCCAAATTTGTCCCGCTGGGTTTGGTTTTCCGAGCGAAGCAGCGCACACTTCCTCGGAAATATCGAGCGTGCAGCAAAATGCCGGTCAAAGAGCACGGGGTGGGCTGTGATGACAAGGGTCGAGTTTCCCTCGCAAGGCCAACAAATACATTCACCTGTAATCTGGCTGGGCTGGCCCTTTTTTATGGATTGTAAAAATAAAAAAAGGCTCCCTTGTGGCCTTTAAGTGCGGCCACTGAAGTGCAGCCCTCGACTTAACACAAACGTGAAAACTGCACACATCATATCACGGGACCTTTTTGTTCCAGTAGCAGAGTATGAAAAATAAGAATCTGTTTTACCCTTTCTGGCAATGAAACAGGAGGTGTTAAGATGTTCAAACACCAAATAGTTAACTATTGCATTAACTACAAATACGTTTGGCAAAAAAACATGCAAATAAACCTGCTCTGATAATTAATATATTGCCTTCTTTATGGCCTTGTCTCAGCAGTGTTAATTATAGCAGAGAACGCCAAAGGGCGAACGCCACAAAGGCAATGCAAGTATTAAAGTATTACTAGCTCGGGTTGAGCAGTTACATCTATGGTGTTTGAACATCTTGACACCTGTTTAATTGCTAGATATGGTCAAGCCAATTATAATTTTTTCATAATTTGGATGCTGGCAAAAAAAAGGTCCCATCGATATATTTTTTATGTTTTTTTTTTTTAACACGCAAAAGACACACACACACGCGCTCGCACACTTTTACGTGGGCTTTAGTCGCCTTGGCAACAGCTTTAATCTGTCTCTTCTCACCCCAGCGCGCATTACCCTGGTGCGATTCACTCGTTTCAGAATGGGAGGGCGCGGAGGCGATGGCTCAAACAGCTGCTTCCCACCGCCAAACACAAACAGCGGCCGCGCAGCGCCTCTGTAATCTGGCGCAGCTTTGTTTAATACGCGCCACGGCAACGGGGATGTTGCCGTCCTCCGAGATGTTAACTCCTCGCCTGGTATGCAGGAGGTCGGGGGTTCGATCCCGACCCTATCGGCTGCTGTATATTTGAAGTTTGCGTGTTCTCCCTGTGGTCGCGTGGATTTTTTTTCTCCGGGTCCTCCGGTTGTTCCCTCCACCTTTAGGAACAAGCATTGAGATTATTTAGATGATTTTGGTGCTATGAATGCCCAATTGATGGGCCGGTTCGTTGAGCTATCATTTGTGGCCAGGTCGCTTCTGAGAGATAAGTTAATACCGCAGTGGGCTTTGTCTGGTAGGATGGGGAAGGTTTAGTTGTTGTATTTGTTTGTGTTTGGGTGATCTGTTGACCTTTCTTGTACTTGGCACGCCTGTCGTGTTTGTGTGCTGTGTTTGTTGTTGTGACGTTCTTACCCGCCCCGACTGGACATCTGTGAAAAAAGAGCTTCATAGCTCATCGGATTCCTCCTGCAGTACAAATAAATATTCAGATTCTGTAAAGCCCTCGCCCGGGGGACAAAGGTCAACGTAAGGTTGCCGCATCACTTTCTATTCTCCCCGAAGGTAAAGAACCACCCCCCCCCCCCCAAACTCTGGGGGTCAGTTTTACTCACCCCCCCCATCCCCCCACCCCCCCATCCCCCGGCTCCTCCCCAACTTCTGCTTCGTGGTTACACGAACGATGCGCGTCGCGTGACGAGGAGAAAGCGCGACAACGACCAGCGGTCACGGCACGTTGCTGCCACCGCTGGAGCAAGGACCTCCCAACGGAGAGTGTTTGGCCTACTCTTCCACGGTGGCCTGACGCCTATGGGAGAGGTGGGAGTGTAACCCGCACTTTTCCCCACCACGCGCGACCCGCCCGGAACGACTCGCCGTGGTGTAGCCCGTTTATACCGCCGGGCAGGCAGAGGACGGGGGAGCGATTTTTAGGGAGCGTTCTCCGTCGTCTCAACCACCGCTCGCCACGAGATGGATTCGAACCGGCGACCTCTGCATTGTGCATCCATGGCGCTGAAGATTACGACCACGGCGGCGTCACCACCGTCACGGCGGCGTCACCACCGTCACGGCGGCGTCACCACCGTCACGGCGGCGTCACCACCGTCACGGCGGCGTCACCACCGTCACGGCGGCGTCACCACCGTCACGGCGGCGTCACCACCGTCACGGCGGCGTCACCACCGTCACGGCGGCGTCACCACCGTCACGGCGGCGTCACCACAGCGTCATCACTGTCGCGATGCAACAGCCTTCTGTCAAGATGTTGCCGGATGAACGCCTCCCCACGATCCGTTTGGTCTTAGGATTTTTTTCTGATCAGCGTTGGTTGAAGGAAAGACCCAGGGGCCGGTGAAGATATCACCCGCCACTGATGTTAGCCGTGGCCAGAAATTTCACAGTGCAGCGCACTAACCACAGCGCCACCGCTCCGCCGCATCCACGGACAAAGCAGCTGTACAATCGTGGCGGTGACAACGACGATGATGATGATGACATCGGACATAATAGCTGGGATTAGAATTACACGGATGGCAACGATTATGCTGACGATGAACACGCCGACGACTGCGGAAATACAAACCGCAGCCTTTGTCCTCGTGACTCATCGCTCGAGCGTCATTTCGAAAGTGCAGAAACACCGAAATTTGGTTTGCGCAAGATAAGAGGCTCAGATTATCTGCCAAGCAGGGGGAGCCGTGGGGGGAGGCTCTTGCACGGCGCCGCGTGCCATGCAAGAGGCCCGTCAGGAAATGCAATATGCCTCCTAGCCCCACAGTGATCCGCATTCTCATGCAAATGCAAAGCTGTCAATCGTTCATCACGACCCCACGTGCGGCGCGCGCACGCAACGCGGCCAACAAAAATCAATCATCATTTATCCGTCTGCTTGCCCGCGGCTGGTTGCAGGCTACAGCAGGGCAATTATCCCGCTTGCCTCCATTGAATGAATACGAGCAAGGTCTTCATTAGCATTGAGTGATATCGCAACACGGGCCAGATGTTTCCATTGGATGTATGCACCGATAACCCCGGCAATGACGTCTGCGGGGTTTGTTGCTCCAATACTTGCCTGCGGGGCCAGTTTTCAGTTTTCATTTTTTATATATTAGGTGTAGCCCTCTGAGCCATTCGGCTCTTGAATCGGGTGCAACCGCAACAAACAAAAACATGAACAAGAAACATCTGAAAGTGACTATGCGCAAACATCAAAATCCAGGAGAAAACAGCAAAGTCTTCCAGAAAAAGCACCGCATATCAATGCTGTGTGCAAAAATCCCAGTGGGATGCAAGTGAAACAATAACAACCATGAGACATTTTTAGATTAAAGTTATCAGTCTAACTCTGTACTACAACAAACAAATATGGCTAAACCAAACAACTTTTCGAAATCACCAAAATAAAGCTATAAAAGCAATGTAACTGTGATTGAAATTTTACAAAAACGATATACATAACATGTGAACCCAGAGCCTGCCGGCGATCCAGGGCCGGCAATCCGGGGGATGGTGATCCGAGTTGGTGGGTTGCAAAAACAATCAAGGAGACGTGACAGAACCCAGGGGCACATATGCTGTGCGGAGCTGCACGATCCGATTACACGAGTCATCGATTACACGAGTCATCGATGACTCCACTGGTAATCGTTTCCATCCTTCGGCTAATTTGGATGCCATGAAAATACAAAAGTTGGAGTAAAAATATACATCTGCCCTTTCCACGTCTGCTGCTGGATAGGATGTCATAATAATTGACAATTTTGTAAGCCGCATTTTATCCGTAGGTTCCAATGCGCCACCACCGTGTATGGAAGGAGAGCCTGCAGGATGTTAACGGCCAGGACTAGGCAGGAAGTGGGGGTGGGGAGGTAAAGGCCAATTTAAAGAGGTGAGTTTTCAAGATGGGACTGAAATAGCTCTAACGACCCCGATTTCCTAATGACCAAAAGCAAAGAGTTTCATAGTCTGGAAGTTGCACGATGGTAAAACTCGATCACCCCAGGAACAGAGCCTTGACCTCGGAGTACTTAAAAGAAGGCGATCAAAAGATCGCAGGGACATCTACGTACGTATGTTGATCGTCTTTCGCACCGTACGTAGCCAACCATGCTAATCGGAGGCGCGGGGAAAGAGAGTAAACGTTGGAGAGCCAACACGGATGAGTTCCTGCCAACGTTGTGGGGCTAACCCATCGGAAGAGCATGTCAATGACGTCGCCGGCTGCGTCACGGTGGGCGTGGCAAGTCGGGGTTTGCTGCCTTCGGAAGGGATGATGTTGGGGTGGCTTCCACTTTTTTTAAACGGGTCCTTCCAGAGTGGTCAGCGACATTAAATGCAGTTGATGGGAATTATTCGTCGATTAATCGACGACAAAATCGACTAATTTCCCCAGCTCCAGTTAGGCAACAACCGACCGTTCCAAGGACGCCGCTTTCCTCGTGGCCTCTCGTAGAAGAGGACCCTCCCTCTCGGTAGAGCGTGTGGCGATGATTGCGAAAGGGTCAAGGACTTGTAAAACGTGGCCGGATACAACGGACACGTACAGCCCGTTTGTCGATTCACTTCTAGGTGAGGGCCACTCAATACCTTGCGGTTTGTGAGGATCGTGTGGCTATACTTCACCACGCTGGTTGGTTAAGGGGGCAGGGGGCAGAACCAATTCTAATCCAACCCGCTACTGGCATTAGCTGTGGCCAGCAATCGGCTAAGGCTAACAAAGTTCACATTGCAGTGCGCTAACTACTAGAATCAGAATCAGAAAGGGTTTTATTCGTCATGAAAGTTCACACCCACACGGAATTTACTTTGGCAGGATGGTGCATACATTCAACATATAGGAATCTAAAATCTTAAATAAGTTTTAAACAAGTCTTACTATAATACGGGTTAAAAGTCTAACACCAAGGGGCTGAAGTATATAAAATTGAATAAATATCAAATATAAAATAGCTTTAAGATATAAATAAAAAATAAAAAATACAAATAGGGTAACATAGTTAATATCGGCAAGGTGTCATTATGTAGATAAAATGTTAAAAACAGTGTAAGCCCTTGGCCTTATTTAACAGGCCAGCAGCAGATGGGAAGAAACTGTTTTTATGGCGTGAGGTTTTGGTCCTGATGGACCGGAGCCTTCTGCCGGAGGGGAGTAGCTGAAACAGAGAGTGTCCAGGGTGGGAGAAATCGGCCATAATCTTCCTCGCTCGCCTCATGGACCTTGTCGTGTGCAGGTCCTCGAGGGTTGGTAGATTGCAATCACCTTCTCAGCAGTGTGGATGATACGCTGCAGTCTGCTCTTGTCCTTGGCAGTGGCAGCAGCGTACCAGACGGTTATGGAGGAGGTGAGGATGGATTCAATGATCGCTGTATAGAATTGCACCATCATTGTCTTTGGCAGGTTGAATTTCTTCAGCTGCCGTAGAAAGTACATCCTCTGTTGAGCTTTCTTGGTGTTCAGTTCCCACTTGAGGTCCCGGGAGAGAATAGTGCCCAGGAAGCAGAAGGACTCTACAATTTTGACTGGGGAATCTAACAGGGTGATGGGGGTGAGTGGGGCTGTATTCTTCCTGAAGTCCACAACCATCTCAACTGTCTTTAGAGCATTTAGCTCTAAGTTGTTCTGGCTACACCAGGTCACCAGATTGTCAGCTTCCCGCCTATAGTCAGACTCATCCCCACCAGAGATCAGCCCAATGAGGGTGGTGTCGTCCGCAAACTTCACCCCTATCACTATAATTCACATGCCAATATTATTACAAATAATTTATTGGAAAAAAAGGACGTCTGATCTCAATGGCGAACGTGGGAGCATAGCACAGCACGGCGGATGATTATGTTGCACTGCCTGCAACGTAATCCCGCGAGCCCTCTGACAGGCTGTTTTGTGCGTGGAGGTCGTCTCTCCAAAGCACTGCCCAGGCTCAACCCCTGCTTGGCTTCCCAGATCCGTCCGGTGCTCGCCGAGCCGCAGTGGTTTCCGGTTGCTGAACGAGTACACTGCGAGGTCGCACTTGCTCAGCAACAAGTTGCTCGACACAAATTAACCACGCTACCACCTCGCTGATCTCGTCAAGGAACATGAACCATCACGCGGCACTCCCGTGGTCATCCTCGCAGCAGCGGCGGCAGCTCTTCGCTAACCATCCAACAAAGACGACGGCGCTCACCGCATCGCACGGCGCTTCTGCGGCCGTCTGGAACGCTCTTCCCGTCCGATATTAGGAAGCCACTGGAGCAATGCACTTTGAAATCATCATTTAGATGAAAAACTCATTTCTTTAGAACTGCTTATTGTATTGTATGGGTCTTTCGGTAAAGCCGCATAAATAGAAAAATAATTTAAAAAAATATCACGACGTTTCGATCGCAACACAAGCAATCGTCTCTCTCACCTGAAGACGGTTGCTTGTGTTGTGATCGAAACGTCGTGATATTTTTTAAATTATTTTTCTATCTACGTGGCTTTACCGAAAGACCCATAGAATATGTATTCCTCCAGTCACGAATTATTTAAGTCAAGATTTAACTGCTTATTGTATTTAGTTTGTTATTTCCCCCCCACACCACCCCCGATTAGCACGGTTGGCTACATACGGCGCTAAAAAGTTCATCATACAACATCTCCATTATATAAAAGGCAAAGTTGTGAATATGTGTCTGTTCAAAATGTTTAGCCTACTTCCCGACATGCAACTGGAAATTTGCCATGTGGGTACTTTCCAGACTGTACACCATGCACAAATTATACAAATACACTTTTGTTTTTTAGGGGATGGGGGCGGGAGCTTAATAATGCATTTTTTTGCACGGCAAGTGAGCTGTGGTGTCAAATCTGTCATGTGACCCGCGCATGTGGAAGCGTAACGCATTGTAACGTAAACTCGTTGGTTCTATTCGGTAAAGTCACGTGGCTCATTGGGACATTGTCTACAGGAAACCCACCCACACAGATTCCTACTTGAAACCTGATTCCCACCACCACCCAACTCAAAAGAATTATCTCATCAAAACGTTATACCACAGGGCTCATTGCATTTCGGACCAACACCACCTGACCAGTGAATTAAAACATGTACATCTGGCCCTCAAGAGAAATGGATACTCTGACCGTACCATCCGCCAAGCTGTTTCTCCCTCTATACAGAAACAACCACTTGATACTCCGATCAAAACCATCACACTACCATATATAACAGGCGTTACTAAAAAAATCTCCAAAATTCTAAACAAACACAAGATCCTGGTCCGGTTCAATACAGTACACAAAATCCGTGACCTGATCCCATCCGTGAAGGATGTCATTCCTGACTTACAGTACCCCGGGGTTTACAAATTGAGCTGCACTTGTGGTGATTGCTATATCGGGGAGACGAAACGACATGTCTCTGACCGAATTCGCGAGCACAATTCAGATTTGAAACACGGCAGAACGAATTCTTCTGCCGTAGCTGACCACTGTTACAACGCTGTTGGTGATCACGATATAATTTTCTCCGATACCAAGGTCCTTTGTAAACCCACGGGTTTTCATCAGAGATTTATCCACGAGGCAATTCAGATTTACAAACACAGACACAATTTCAACCGAGAAGATTGTTTCAAATTAAGCAACCATTGGAAAGATGTTCTAAATCATACCAAACATTAAGTAGTGATATACCGAACTTTAATTGCAGCTTATTTCACTTCACACCACATTTGTAAACTCCCCTCCCCCTCCCCCGTGCCGGTCCTCGACGTTACGGGCATTCCCCTTCACACTCCCCTCCCCCTCTCACCCCCTCCTTGCCGGTTCTATTGCACTTTCCCGTCATTTTATGCTAATTCCTTTGTCAAAGCGTTTTGTGTCCTCCCACACAGCTTAAAAGGACGCGACCTGGGCTGGACTGTCTTCACTCCAACGCTGACCTCGTGACAGTACGCTTCACCTGATTAAGGCCACTTGTGTTGTGGCCGGAACGTCGTGATTTTTGTTGTTTTATTTTTTTACCTACGTGACTTTACCGAATAGAACCAAAGAGTATGGATCCTTGCAGTCACGAAAGCTTCCAATCTAGCATTGTAGTGTAGTGGTTAGCGCGCCACGCTACGAACCCGGCGACCCGAGTTCGATTCCCGCTCACGGCCACTGCCGGTGACGATTATTTGAACCGGTCCTGGGCCTCCCCTAGGTCGACTCAGCCTCAAACGAGTAACTGGTGTGTTGTGTGTGAACATCGCCACTGGGGAGACAAAGGCGGCCGCCCGTGGTGAATCCAAGTCCAGGGCGAAGCCGGGTAGTACAGCTAGTACAACATACGTCCCACAATTACGGGCGCACGCTCCTGCCCCCGGGGTGCGAGCCGCCTCGCCATCATCCCATCATCAGCCGTGCAGGCTTTGTTTCAGTGCGGCGAAGTAATTTCTGATAAATGTCAATGCGCGCAACTGCGCATTATCGTGCGCTGCATGCGCTGGAAACAATTTTTGCATTGCGTGAGAAGAGCAGCAGCAGCAATGGGGGGGAGGAGGGGTCGCGACGTGACGCTCCTCAGCTGGCAGTGCGCTCTCTGCGACGTTTCGTGAAACGCAGGATTAGTATTCGGTTGGCACAGCGCGTGGGTTGCACTGCTCTGCAAAAAAACGCAATGCCAATGTATAAGACGGCCGCCGCGTCGATTGCGTGTGTTGCGAGGCTTCTGTCCGTAGCAATTTAATGAATCGTCACGATTCGGGGGGGGGGCGGGGGGGGGGGTGTCTCTATTCGAGAATCAGTCAAGAATCAATCACGATGTTTAACGCAGCCGTCAAAGAGTAGCAGCCTCCATTTGCTGGAGTGGTCACGTGAATCCATTCAACACATATGAATAAAACAGCGTCGATGATTAAAACTTACGATTTGATACGTGCATAATGAGCACGTGCTTCGAGGAGATGGAGCGATTGAGTCAACCGGCGTTCAGGTGCGAAGTTGGATTCTTCCATTGCAGGGTCGTGAAAGGTGACAGCGGCTCTAGGGATCCCTTCGTCCAGCAGCGTATTGTTCACAGCTGATGATGATTATGATTGTGAGCTTAATGATAATCGATATGGCTTCGTGAATATTAATTGACTAAGCGATGCCGCGTAACATAGCTGACAAACGCGATGCAACGTGGGTGTATAGAGGGGCGTCCAAACGTGACCACACCTCACTCACGGCGCCGCACGGAAACGTTTGGGAATGTTTATTTTATATTTATATTTTCATTTTATATATTGTATAAAGTGGCAGCTATAGCCAGAGGGGAGAGAGTAGGGGCCTCGAGCCTGCGATTGAACAAAGGGCAGGCAGTCGACAGCCCAGACTCCTGGAGGGAATGAAGTTGCCTCCCACACCCAACACTCGCACCACGTTTCCCAATATCCCACACCCTGCACTCGCACCACGTACCCCAATACCACACACCCATCACTCGCACCACGTGCCCCAATACCACACACCCTGCACTCGCACCACGTGCCCCAATACCTCACACCCATCACTCGCACCACGTGCCCCAATACCCCGCACGCGTCACTCGCACCACGTGCCCCAATACCTCGCACCCATCACTCGCACCACGTGCCCCAATACCCCACACGCATCACTCGCACCACGTGCCCCAATACCCCGCACCCATCACTCGGCATGTCACCTCCCTGCCTCGTGCCCCCCCCTCCCCGTCCCTCTCTGTCTCCATGACGTACGCCCCAAGTCGATCTCATCATTATTTTCATAATGATCGTCTTCATCATTTACTATTTATTCCGTGTGTCCCCTGCAGTGCATCTCTTTCCCTCTATGCCCCCCATGTCCCCCATGCCCCCGCCCTTCTCTGCTCCTCGTGTCTTCAATGCCTCCTCCACCACTCCCCATGCACCGTGCTCCTTGACCCTCGCATTACCGCGCCGAGCATCGGTGGGGCGCGTGCGCTCACACGGTGTCTGACGCGATTGGACAGAAGCCACGTGCCGGGCGCGGCTTGGATTGGTGATGTCAATGGAATTCCTCTCGTGCGGGATAAGCCAAGCCCAGCCCCCCACCCTCAATCTCCCCATCTCAAAGCTCCCCTCCCCCACCTCTCCCCCCACAGAGCTGAAAAAAATAACCACAGAAGGAAAACTACATAGTCGGTGAAACAATAAATGCGTGGAGTGGCCGTGTGGCGGGATTGTCAGTGGCAACAGGAGAACGTCACTTGAGTGGCTGGATTGTCAGTGGCGGCAGGAGAACGTCACTTGTGTGGCTGGATTGTCAGTGGCGGCAGGAGACGTCACTTGTGTCGCTGGATTGTCAGTGACGGCAGGAGAACGTCACTGGCTGGATTGTCAGTGGCGGCAGGAGACGTCACTTGTGTGGCTGGATTGTCAGTGGCAGCAGGAGACGTCACTTGTGTGGCTGGATTCTTAGTGGCGGCAGGAGACGTCACTTGTGTGGCTGGATTGTCAGTGGCGGCAGGAGAACGTCACTTGTGTGGCTGGATTGTCAGTGACGGCAGGAGAACGTCACTGGCTGGATTGTCAGTGGCGGCAGGAGACGTCACTTGTGTGGCTGGATTGTCAGTGGCAGCAGGAGACGTCACTTGTGTGGCTGGATTCTTAGTGGCGGCAGGAGACGTCACTTGTGTGGCTGGATTGTCAGTGGCGGCAGGAGAACGTCACTTGTGTGGCTGGATTGTCAGTGGCAGCAGGGGAACGTCACCTGACAATCGTCGTCATCATCGGGGCTTCATTTATCGCTCGATATTTTTTTCCGAACCCTGACAGCCTGCCTTGGAGTAGGAACTACAGTGCAAGGCACGCCAACCCATAACAATCCTATATGACGTTACCCTCTGGTCCTATAATCATATGAACCGGTTACGGCCAAAATCAGGCGAGATGGATGTCGCGCGCCACACACAGACAGCCCTCCGGAGCATTGCGGCTGTGAGTAAGCACCGATTAATATCATCGGCCATCATCAATCCACTGCTGGATTGCACGGGCGAGGCGTCGCCATCTGCCACACGGTGCTTTGAGCCCCCTTCCAGAGGCCACGCTCCTCCGTGGACCCCACTGCCGCGGCTCCCGCTGCAGGGTCCCGCAGTCCGCCCGCCAGTATTAGACATGTCAAGCACGTTTACAACTTGGCGTAAGACGATAGGACGTTTCCACACACACACACAAAAAGACAAAGATCCCCCGTGTAGCATGTAACAGACTGTTGTGGCAAATGCTGTTCGCGAGCACCTAATGAAGGCCGGCACGGCACACGAGGGGGTGGGTGGCCAGCGCCACGCCCGGCCGCCTTTGTCTCCCCAGTGACGATGTTTCACACGCCGCACCAGGAACACATTTGAGGCTGAGTCGACATAGGGGAAGATCAGGACCGGTTCAAATAATCGTCACTGGTGTTGGCCGTGAGCCGGGAATAGAACTCGGGTCGCCAGATTCGTAGCGCAGCGCACTAACCGCTACACTACCCCGCGTCCACACACGCACACATGCGATAGGCAGATATCTGCATCGGTCCTCGTGATTTCTGCAATTGCTTAAACAATGGGATGGTAAAACGGGTTACATTGTGTGCAGATGATCACCCACCGCCGCCCCCACCATCACGCACCACCCCCCCCTCCGCGTCCACACTCACGTGGAGAATATTAAATGCGGTTCAGTTTCTCCATTTAATATAATTCATACGATTTCATTATTTTCACGCCTATGAGCAAACCGCCACTTAGTGCCCCGCGTCTCCTCGTAAGAGAAGCAGGGATGCAGCCCCGAGAGTGTTTGGATGAGCGACCACCCTGCATGCCGGGCGGGTTACGTAGCTGGCAGGAAAGAGCAGTGCAGCAACAACATTTGTTGTACTGCACTACGCTCCAACGTCTATGCTCGCCCGCCTGCTCCATCCAGCACTGATCCAGCGTGATGAAGTATGGCCAAACTGCCAGGACTCGCACCGAGCCGTCGATTGATAATGGGCTGTACCATATCATCACCAGTCACGTTAAATCCACTGCTGGATGAAAGCATGTCCCAAGCCGTTTCCATTTCTAACGATCCATGGTGTTGGTGGGGGTAGCACGCGTAAAGGGGGTGGCACGCGTAAAGGGGGTGGCACGCGTAAAGGGGGCCGTACACGCACACACGTGGCACCGTCCCCTTCCTTGGCCCATAATCAGAGGGGAGCAACAAAAACAAAGATCCCCCGTATAGCCCTAATAGACTGTTGGGGCAAGTGCCGCTCGCCAGCACCTATGACGGCCGGCACGGCACACGAGGGGGTGGGTGGCCAGCACCACGCCCGACCGCCTTAGTCTCCCCAGTGGCGATGTTTAGACACCGCACCGGGTACTCATTTGAGGCCGAGTCGACCTAGGGGGAGGCCCAGGACCGGTTCAGACAATCGTCACCGGTGTTGGTCTTGAGCGGGAATCGAACTCAGGTGGCCGGGTTCGTAGCGCAGCGTAGCGCTAACCGCTGCACCACCGCTCCCCCCCCCCTCCACACAAACTCACACCGACGACGACTATTAGCCGCCATTCACCACGACGAAGCGACGGTGTCGGTCAACCACGGTGCTTGTGCTGGGCTCGGTGGCCACCTTTCTTATTTGGTTTAGTGCGCACCCAAGTGAAGTGTGCGGGAGGTCACGGGACACGGTCCCAGGTGGCGATGCGTTGGCTGAGCGAGATGGAGAGCGGCAGATGAACCTCCTGCGCTCACTTCACCCCGTGGCAAACAACAAAGAGGCGCACGGCTACCCGAAACCCACCGGGCTTAACAACACAAACAACAATAATAATCTCTCCTCCTTCTTCCCTAGAAGAGTTATTATTGAGTAGCGTTTAAGAGCGCGGTCAATAAATACACAGATACGTGCATTGCAAAATCGCAGAGCAATATTTTAACCCCTCTGTGACCCGCAGCAGCAGCAGCAGCATCAGCGCATGTTGCTCGAGTTAACGGCCGCTTTTGACGTTCAGTCCCGCGCGTGGTCGACGATAGTCACGAAGCAGCAGCCAGGGGGAAGACGCGCGCCGGAGAGGACCCTCAAACGCGGCGGTGGGGGCCCTCGTGCCGCAGAGCAGGCGGCGCTGGTGTGAATTGCTGCTACGTCGCGGGGTTGATCGTGGGATCATGGCGGCGGGCCCGGGGAGGCTTTCATCGAGCAGTGGATCGATCTCGGCCGCTGCTGATGGCGATTACGACGATGAATGAACATGCCATGTAAATATATGAACCCATAATGGCCACAGTAACGCAGCAGCAGCAGCACGCAATTTCACCTCCATCCATCCAGCCAGCCACGTCTCATGCATCTACTCACCTCGTGAATCCGAAGCGCTCCGAAGAGATGATGATGATGCTGCTGCTGCTACCACGATGTAGTCCTCTCTCCTCGGGGAGAAATGAGAAGGGGGTTGTCACCGATGATCGGACGACGCAGCGGGGACCGGTGTGTGTGCGTGGGGAGGGGGGCCCAATGAGTGTGCGGATGAGAGGGGGGTAGCACCGAGCCAAGCCGAGGGAGGAGGGGGGTGGGGCGAGAAGGAGGTGGGGATGGGGGAGAAGATGGCTGATTCTACCGGGCTGTGTGGGACGTGGGGGGGTGACGCCACGTGGGGGTGGTGGTGGTGGTGGCTCCGCTCGTAGCTCTGAGAGAGCCGCAGTCGGGAGGGACTGAGCAAGCGACAGCGGCGCATTCACACGCAGCCCGGCATCACGCGCCCTCCCGCCCGGCGTGGCCTGTGCCATTACGCACGGGACTATGGGGGGGGGGATGTGGAAGTGCGGTGCGTAAAAAGGTAAAAGTGCAGCCCTGCAATCGCCCTGTTCGCGCCACTGTTGGGGGAAAGGGCCTCTAAATAGGAGCAGACACAGGGGGACCTTCCCTCGACTCCAGAGGGGTTGTTTGGCGACCTAAATAACAAGAAGAGCCAATTTTTTTTCGAATTCGGTACAAAAAACTAAAAAACTCAAGAGCCGCAATGCACGTGAATACGAGACGGCGATGGTCCTTGATAAATCACGGCCAAGCAGCAGTCCTTAAAGAGCCGCAAGCGGCTTTTGGAGCCGCGGGATACCGACCCCTGCTCCCTCGAGGCGTGTGCGTGGCCTACCCTTCCACGCTGGCCAGGCGAACAGATGGGCGCATCCACACACTCAGTTTCACTTTATTTATTAGGTATAGCCCTGTGAGCCATGCGGCACTCTACCCCACTGCACGCAAACTGACCGGTTCAATAACGGTGGCTGTGTCCGTTTAGACTGAGAGCAGGCCGGGAGCGTTCAAGAGGCGTTTCCACCCCCCTCCCCATTGTTTGAACTGCCGTGCCCGGAAATCGAACCGACGTCCAGCCTGCTTGAAACGATCGCACCGCGGCAGCACACGGGGCAACGCGGTGCCGTCGGGCTAAATCATCGGATGTCGTGGACGTTCTTTCGCGTGCTGCGGAGTTCATCGGCGATGTTACACAACGCAAACCATGTCGGGTCCGAGTGGAGCGCATATGTAGCAAAATATGCACGCATACAGCTCACCTCCTTCACGTATATGTCTGTCCACAAAGACAAAGATCCCCCGGATAGCCTTAACAGGCTGTTGGAGGCAAGTGCTATTTGCGAGTAGCAGCAGCACCTACGAAGGCCGAAACGGTACACGAGGGGGTGGGTGGCCACCACCACGCCCGACCGCCTTTGTCTCCCCAGTGGCGATGTTGACACACCGCACCAGGTACTCATTTGAGGCTGAGTCGACCTAGGGGAAGGCCCCGGACCGGTTCAGATAATCGTCACCGGTGTTGGTCGTGAGTGCGAATCGAACCCTGGTCGCCAGGTTCATAGTACAGCGTAGCGCCAACCGCTACCCTGCCGCTCCCCATATTTCTGTCTGTCCACACAGAAAAACGCGTTTCTCACACCACACATCCCGTCGGCCCCACTGCAACATTTCAGCAGCATCGCTTCAAGACGAGCGGAACTTCTGGACCGGTGTCGACACGCGGGGTCTCGTCGACAGACTCGGGCTTGCTTCAACCCTTCCGTGAAGGCGATGGAGCGCATCGCCCAGCTGCCGATGTTCCGATGAGGTTGACGGTTCCACTGCCGGTGTCTTCGGGGAGGAGTGTCAGAGCCAGGAGGTGCGATCATTCGAAATGAGCTGTTTATCAGCGACGTCGAGACGGGTGGACACTTGCCAACACAGCCGATGTTTGCAACTTCTTACCGCGGCACCGATTTCAAGAGCAAAAAACTGTCAGCATCTTGTGTGTGTGTGTGTTTTTTTTTCTTCCAGCAAAACAACACGGTGTGTATATATACAAATCTGGATGGATCAGCTCTGAACATCGGAGTGTGCGACAAAAGGGTTTCAAATCGGCAGTGCAGCACTTACATCATTGACAGTGGTGGCAAGCGTGCGCATGGTATGATGAGGTCCTGCTGTTCTAAAAAAAAAAATGCCCTCTCGCCAGGTGCGATCGTTCTGTTGGCTGTCAAATTCGCCCCCGGGGAAGCCATCCTAGCGGTGTCACCACGAAGCACGATGGTGGCACGCCTCTGGCGCCGGGAATCATTCGGCCGGCCGCGACGATAGTCCCCCTCCGTCGAGGATTTAACGACCGGCCCTGAATGCGAAGCCACGACCTCAAAATGACCTTTAGCTTTGCCCCTGGCAATTTTTTTTTAGTTTTTTACTCGATTGGTCTAAATAATTTTAATGACGAGGACTCGTCGGTGACGTCTGTGACGTCGTCTGTGACGTCGTCTGTGACGCGGCTCGCCACCAGCAGCGCGGCGCGCGCGGTGCGTTTGTCCAAATCCTCTCCGACCGGTTGATTTCCCCCTCCACCTCCCTCTCCACCTCCCTCTCCACCTCCCTCTCCACCTAATTTAGACGTGAGCACACAATGTGCGAACCCGCAGAGTTCCCGTGTGTTAGAGAACAGGTTGTGTACATGGTGTTAAACAAAAACGTCAATACTTAAATGGGACTATCGTTTTTAATGGAACAAGAACGGATAATACACTGTCACGTGACAACAAATGTAAATGTTAATAGCTTCAAAAGGTCAAAGGGTCTCCCGCTTGTTCGCCATCGTTGCCAACGCGTGGCCTGGAATCTTCTCCAAGTGATCTCCAGTGCCCGCAGGCAGCATTACATTTCTCGCGGTGTTGTTGCAAATTCTCGGAAGTGTTCACATTTTTTTAAGCACCCTGCACTATGAAGCCACGAAGACGCTCCCGACATTTTAGTCCAACATCGAATTTCTTCAAAGCCATGGATTCCCCCCCCCCAACCCTCTTTAATAGTTGTTGCTGTTGCTCGAATGAAGACGATGATGCTCGCTTAGCGGGGCACGGTGCGTGCGTGCGGTGCGGCTAACGGGATGAGCGGACCGTACCATTCGGTGGGGGAGTGAAAGGCGCGTGGACAATTAGCCTGGCATAGATAACAGGCGGAGCGGTGCTTACCGAGGGGGCAAAGGGCGGGCGGGTGATTGGCTCATTTGTGAGAGAAGAGGGGGGGGGGAGCAGCGTGCGGCGAACTCACACGGCCACACTCCGGAGAATGGGGACAAAAAATGAATGAATATGCAGAGGCTCCGGTGTGCGCGCACACGCACGCGCGGACGCACGTCCACCGTAGCGGAACGTGCTGACACAGCGAGAAGGGAATTACCGCAGCACACCTTCTCTCAACGCCACCCCCGTCCACCCCTCTCCATCTCGATAGAATGGAACGCGCCGCCGCTGTGCCCGGCTGCAGGCAGAATCACACCCCCTGGTGCATCGTCGCATGGAGCGGTCCCTCGTGCATCGAGACTCTGCCAATGCGCAGCGCGCCGCTCCCACAGGGAGATCCCAGAAGTGCCTTCCACCTCCTCCCACACACATCACCGCAATTGAAAAGTAATTTGTCTATTCACTGCTAGATGAAGGCCTCCACACGACATGACCATCCCTTACGGTCCAGTGCTGCCGCCGTGCATCTTACAAAGCGACATTCACTTAATTTCGTGACTCCCATCTGCACGGTGGTTCTCCTTTTAGATGTGTTCTCTCCCTGGGCTGCTATGCTGTCACCAGTCTCCACTTCATCCAGTTCCACGACGAGTAGCACCCAAGTGCAGATGATCTCCCTTACTTGTGTTATTCCGAGATCCGCGCCTAGTTTTTGTTCTGCCTCTTGCTGCTGTATTTCCAGGCATCCACCCGTGCAATGCCATTTGTACGTACGCGGCGTAGACGTCGCAAGACGCCAAGCATACACAGCGGGCACGTTTATATTGCTGCGGGAAAGACGCAATTGGTCTTCGTAAGAGGGAATGGTGATGCTCTTAAGCCTGCACAGGGGCATGGAGTTGATACACACGGGGCGCTGCGGCAGAGGAGTGCCCGAGCATGAGGGCAGGACAGGAGAACGAGGGACCCCCCCACTGAGCGAAGGTCGAGTCGGGGCTTTCAAAGAAGGCCTCGGTTGCTGGAGCGGAGAGTGCGTGGAGGGGAGTGGAGTGAGATGAGAGGGGAGAGGTAGGAGAGTGCGTGGAGGGGAGTGGAGTGAGATGAGAGGGGAGAGGTAGGAGAGTGCGTGGAGGGGAGTAAGAGTGAGATGAGAGGGGAGAGGTAGGAGAGTGCGTGGAGGGGAGTGGAGTGAGATGAGAGGGAGAGGTAGGAGAGTGCGTGGAGGGGAGTGGAGTGAGATGAGAAGGGGTAGGCATGGGTGAGTAGAATGATAATCTGGAAGATGGTGAGTATGATCTCTAAATTTATCATGGGAGCGAGTGGAGGGAACTTGGTAATGGTGCGACTATGATGATGAGGGGGGGGGGGGGGTGGACGCGCCCCTCTCCCTTCAAGATGTCAGCACTCCGGCCAGCACCTCAGATTGTCATGCGCTGCTGCAGCTGGGAAGAGGGAGGAGAAGACAGACCCAGAATGTGTGGATGAATCGGAAGAGGTTGGAAGCAATGCACCTTTCATTGTGATTGTAATGGTTCCATTGCGCACAAATGATGTGTGCTCTCTGCAAACATCCGTAGTAACTCCATAATGCAGGATTGTTTTGGGTTAGATCGCGTAAATATATAAATGTGTCGTTAAAACCGCCACCACCCGACACAGCCACATTTATATATTTACGCGAGCTCACCCAACAAAAACCTGTATTATGGATATTGGTCGCGAAAGCGTACGTGTTAAACATGTAGTACTGTGTGTGCAGATGTGTTCCTAATAACACCTTGGTCATGACACGCGCAGTCTTGCCAGAAATCAGAACGGCTATTTAAATGTTTGGCGGAAGAGAATGACAAATGCAAAACCCGAGGGAAGGAACTAAGCATATACAACAAAGTCAATTTGCTTTTGTTGTTCAAGATATACTGAAATGTAACACGAGTAGCAACACAACACTCGCATCGTACACGTCCCATAAATCACAACTCAATCACAGCCCTTTCCCAACCCGTTGCCAGACAGAGGCTTTCCCACGTAATGTCGGTAATTGGCAGTAGTTGACCATACTTCACCATGCTGGTCAATGCGGGTTGGTGAGGTGGTGGTGGTGGTGGACTGAGATAGCACTTTCCACTCGAGTTGACGCCTCTTCTACTGTCGACCAGAAGCCGGACACATTGATCCGTCAGCCTCGGCCTGTCAACGCCGCGCAACAGACTCCAATAAAAGTTCGACACAAGACCGGTAGGCAGTTCTCAGCAGAAATAAAATCCTGCCACCGCCCGAACGCAGATGCCACTTCCCGGAGTGCCCGCGTCAAAGCTGGATACGTGGCGACCCTAGCCACCACCACCACCACAGGTGTTATTCGCTCCCGGGAGTCAAACTCAGGTGCAGTAGACGATCTAGCTGCTGCACCACCACCACCACGATTCTGGTGACCCAGGTCCCGCTTGTATTAAATGAGAAACCTATTCTGGTCTCCCGAGTTCTTATCGTGGTTCAACAAAATCAACTTGAAGCCGACTCCGTTTGTGTCATGTTGGGGGGGGGGGGGGTGTTTGATTACGTTGTTTAAATTCAACGCGAGGTTAACGCGACAGCAGCGACAGCAGCAGATGGAAGCATTCAACGGACGTCAATTTTATTGCTGCACAACCATCGACCACTCGCTCACCGTTTTGTAAATCCATACAAAAAACACCAAAGAAAGCGAGGCGGTGCCCAGCACGCAATCCTACACCAAAACAGCCACCGCCCTCACTTGTAACAGTCACCGTCGCGACAACAACAACAGCAACAACAGCGGCGGCGGCAACGGCGGTTCTCGGCATGCATCGGCTGGACAGGAGAGCGGTAGAAAAACACAACAAATCCACTCCCAACGCAGGGCGCGCGGGTTTTTAAAAACCAGGACGACTTGCCTATCACACGTGTGTGTGTGTGTGGGGCCCTGTGGCGAGACCCCGACATTCCATCCGCATCCACACCCTTCCATATCGCGCTGCCACAGAGGGGTACGGCGGCGCACAAAGACTGACGTTTCACAACCACGTCCTTCGTAAAAGCTTCATCCTCCGTTTCGGTTCCCGAAAAGGAAAGACAAAAGATCCGAGTGCGTGCGGCGGAAACGTCGGACGCCGTGCCGGGCGACAAACGCGGAACGACCCGGCAACACCACCGATTATCACGGTTTGGCTACTGAACGGTGCGAAAGAAGTTCAACATACATACATTGGTCATTCTGGAGCAGCTCTGGGCTGGCCATCGAACAAAGATGGTCACTGCATTGCGCACTTTCAGATGCGCTTCTGCGGCCGTCTGGAATGCTCTTCCTTCCGATATCAGGAAGCCACTGGGAGCTATGCACTTTTACATCTTGATTGAAAACTAATTTATTTAGAACTGATTTTTGTGTTTAGTTTGTTGTCTTTCCCCCGCAACTCCGGTTATCACAATTGGCTACGTACGGTGTGAAAGAAGTTCAACGTACATACGTACAGCACATCAGAAAAGATCCGGAGCAACGATGTCAGGACACGGGTGAAATTGTACCCTCAATTGACCCAGTCGGAGATGTCATCGTTGTACGAATATTTTATCCAGCAGTTGATCGAGAATGCGCGACTGCGCTTGCACGCCGGGCTTCCGTTCTCGAGCCACAATAAAAAACGCTGATGTAAAACTGAGCGACCGTGAGCCCAAGATACTTGGCTTTGCCTGCCATTTTGACAGCGCATTTGTTCGTGTGCGTTAGCTTGCGTTAGTGAGTAAGCAGTGAAGTGTGCGTGTGTACGTGCGTGTGTACGTGCGTGTGTACGTGCGTGTGTACGTACGTGCGTGTACGTGTGCACAGCAAGCGAGTGCAAGGGCACGCACGCACTCGGTGACACAGTCGTCACGCGCCTCGCGACAAGAACCCAGGGGGCCCTGCGCTGAACGGCACGAGGATGCAACGGAGGCACCGGCAAACGCGGCCCCCGGAGCCTCAAGGGGAGAGGGGTCCCGGCTCGCTGCCAGAGCCCCACGCTGGCCGCTGGGCGCTGGACGCGAGCCCCCCGGCAGCGCTTGGAGTGGCGCCGTCCACGGCGGGCGGAGGGACGGGGCGGCGTGAGATGCCGGCCGGTCCGCGGTGGAGGGGACAATTACACCGGCGCCCTCGTGGCTCCACGCCGGCGTTCACGGGGAATCCTCCATCCACGGTCACCGCCTCGGCGCTCCACCGGGGTTGGGACGGTGAGGAGGTTGAGGTGGTGAGGAGGTTGGGACGGTGAGGAGGTTGAGACGGTGAGGAGGTTGGGATGGTGAGGAGGTTGAGATGGTGAGGAGGTTGAGGAGGTGAGGACGTTGAGATGGTGAGGAGGTTGAGATGGTGAGGAGGTTGAGATGGTGAGGAGGTTGAGACAGTGAGGAGGTTGAGACGGTGAGGAGGTTGAGACGGTGAGGAGGTTGGGATGGTGAGGAGGTTGAGACGGTGAGGAGGTTGAGGAGGTGAGGAGGTTGAGATGGTGAGGATGTTGGGACAGTGAGGAGGTTGAGACGGTGAGGAGGTTGGGATGGTGAGGAGGTTGAGATGAGGAGGAGGTTGGGACGGTGAGGAGGTTGAGATGAGGAGGAGGTTGGGACAGTGAGGAGGTTGGGATGGTGAGGAGGTTGAGGTGGTGAGGAGGTTAAGGTGGTGAGGAGGTTGAGACGGTGAGGAGGTTGAGGTGGTGAGGAGGTTGGGATGGTGAGGAGACGGGAGGCTGACCCCCGGCCCAACCGCCGTGTCAGGTCATGGCGCACTTCTTAGGGGAGTCGTTCTCCGCGTTGGCTTTCCTCCGCATGCTCTCTGCAACGGGAACAAAAAGCAGCAGCAGCAGCAGCAGCGCCCATCAGCCGCAGCCGGGAAGCGGACGGCGGTTGGAGTCCACCGTCGTCTGCCCGAGCTTGAGCGCCGTGTCGGCAGGGTCAGTGCTTGACCCTCGGCACATGGCACCAGGGGCACCGCGCGGACAGCCACGCACAAACAGTAGCGGGGCGTCTGCATCAGGAGGGGGAAAGGTGTGTGTTTATGTGTGTGTTTATTTATGTGTGTGTGTGTGTGTCAGGGGAGCGGTAGCGTAGCGGTTAGCGCGCTGCGTTACAAACCCGGCGACCCGAGCTCACGATTATCTGAACCGATCTTGGGCCTCCCCTAGGTCGACTCAGCCTCAAATGGGTAACCTGGTGCGGTGTGTAAACATCGCCACGGGGGAGACAAAGGCGGCGGGGCGTGGTGCTGTCCACCCACCGCCTCGTGCGCTGTGCCGGTCTTCATAGGTGCTCATTAACAGCACTTGCCCCAACAGTCTGTTAAGGCTGTACGGGGCGGGGGGGGGGTATCTTTTTTCCAACGGCATGCTTCAAAGAAATGTTAACACTTAAATGGGACTATCGTTTTTAATGAGAAAGAATGGATAATACTGCACTGTAACAAGATAACAAATGTATGTTAATAGCTTGAAAAGGTCAAAGAGTCTCCACTTGTTCGCCACATTTCTCGTGGCATTGTTGCAAATTCTCAGAAGTGTTCACATTTTTTTAAAGCACCGTGTGTGTGTGTAGGGGTTTTAGCTCGCCCCGCACCGGCCAAGTCGAGGCGGTCGATGCCCACGAGGCCCTCGTAGAGACTCTTGATGGGATTCTCCCTGGCCGTGAGGACGCCGTGCAGCCAGATGAGCAGCATGCGGTGGCCATGCTCCTTGTAGCTTTTGCTGCCTGCAGCGAGCGCACGTTGGGAGGCAGGGCCAGGGGACAGGGTCAGAGGTGGTGTCACAGACAGGGGCAGGGAGGGGGTCACAGACAGGGGCAGGGAGGGGGTCACAGACAGGGGCAGAGGTGGTGTCACAGACAGGGGCAGGGAGGGGGTCACAGACAGGGGCAGGGAGGGGGTCACAGACAGGGGCAGAGGTGGTGTCACAGACAGGGGCAGGGAGGGGGTCACAGACAGGGGCAGGGAGGGGGTCACAGACAGGGGCAGGGAGGGGGTCACAGACAGGGTCAGAGAGGGGGTCACAGACAGGGGCAGGGAGGGGGTCACAGACAGGGTCAGAGAGGGGGTCACAGACAGGGGCAGGGAGGGGGTCACAGACAGGGGCAGGGAGGGGGTCACAGACAGGGGCAGGGAGGGGGTCACAGACAGGGTCAGAGAGGGGGTCACAGACAGGGTCAGAGAGGGGGTCACAGACAGGGGCAGGGAGGAGGTCACAGACAGGGTCAGAGAGGGGGTCACAGACAGGGGCAGGGAGGAGGTCACAGACAGGGTCAGAGAGGGGGTCACAGACAGGGTCAGAGGTGGTGTCACAGACAGGGGCAGGGAGGGGGTCACAGACAGGGGCAGGGAGGGGGTCACAGACAGGGGCAGGGAGGGGGTCACAGACAGGGGCAGGGAGGGGGTCACAGACAGGGGCAGGGAGGGGGTCACAGACAGGGTCAGAGAGGGGGTCACAGACAGGGTCAGGGAGGGGGTCACAGACAGGGTCAGAGAGGGGGTCACAGACAGGGTAAGAGACAAAAAACGGCAGCGTTGTTGAATTCATGCCAGGAACACCCATAGCAGGATGGGTGGTGCTGGGTGTGTGTAGTGCTGGTTGTGTTTACGGTGCTGCTTGTGTGTGTATGGTGCAGGATGTGTGTGTATGTGGTGCTAAGCATGCGTGGTGCTGGGGGTGTGCGTGTGTTGGGGTGTGTGTGTGCGTGTGTGCTGATGGGTTGTGTGTGTGTGGTGCTGGGGGTGTGTGGTGATGGGTGTGTATGGTGATGCCCGGGTGCGGTCAAGGGATGGCTCCCTATTGCTCAACCACGTTATGCATGCCGATGATTTGGTAATAGCTGCTCATTCAGAGGAGGAGTTGGAGACGCTGCTGCTGAGACTGGAGCGTTCCACTAAGAGATGGGGCCTTACCATCAGCCCCACCAAAACTAAGCACCTGCCTGGGTATTTTGTACCATCGGACATTCCACCCCCACAACTCACAATCGGTGATGGGGCAGTTGTAGAGAGAGTGGAGAGTTTCCCATACCTGGGCAGTGTGCTTATGACCGGCTCCAGTTTAACAGCAGAGGTCTCACTCCGAATCAGTCGAGCGGCAATATCTTTTCGTCGGTTGCGTAACGCTGTGTGGAAGCGACCTGGTCTGTCGCTCCGCACTAAGCTTCAGGTATTCTCGGCCACGGTCATTCCCTCCCTTCTCTACGCTTGCAAAACGTGGACCCCCCTAATGGAACATCTTCGCCGGTTAGAAACATTTAGGCTGGCCTGCCTACGATCCATCCTGGGTTTAACCAGGCTGGATTGTGTGAGGAGCTCACAAATCCTTGAAAGATCTGGGCAAGGTCCCATCGGTGAGCTCCTCCGGCAGGCAAGGCTGCGTTGGCTGGGTCATGTAGCCCGCATGCCCAGCCACCGCATGCCGAAACAGCTTTTGTTCGGCCGGATCAAGGGGGCTAAACGGGCGCGGCACGGGCTAGAGAAGCGATGGAGTGATGTGGTACAGGGAGACGTGGAGCTGAGTGGACTTGCCGATGACTGGTACCAGCGGTGTCAAGATCGGCCTCTGTGGAGGAGGCTCGTGAAGGACGCTACTGGGCAGTTGGAGGCAGTCGCCCTCCAACAACAACGGAGGACGGAGGAGCGACGCTCCGAACAACGAGCGGAGCGCCGGGTGGATAAAGCACAGCAGGTTGGCACAGTAGGGGGCACAGGTGGTGCATCAGCCAGTCATCTCAGTCAGTCGACCCGTGGCACCTGGGTCTGCCCAGTGACCTCCTGCCAGCGGGCGTTCGACACTTCACGTGGCCTCAGAGTGCACATAGCCTGGCACAAGCGTCGTGGTGACGTCACCGCCACTTAGTGGCGAATGGCGGTTGTTGTTGTTGTGTGTGGTGATGGGTGTGTGGTGATGGGTGGGGTGTGTGTGGTGATGGGTGTGTGTGGTGATGGGGGTGTGTGGTGATGGGTGTGTGTGTGGTGATGGGTGTGTGGGTGATGGGTGGGGTGTGTGTGGTGATGGGTGTGTGTGGTGATGGGGGTGTGTGGTGATGGGTGTGTGTGTGGTGATGGGTGTGTGTGTGTTGATGGGCGTGTGTGCGCATGTCTTCCTAGTGATGGGTGTGTGCGTGTGTGTGTGTGGTGATGGGTGTGTGTGTGTGGTGATGGGTGTGTGCATGTTTGGTGATGGGTGTGTGCGCGTGTCTTCGCAGTGATGGGTGTGTGCGTGTGTGCGTGTGGTGATGGGTGTGTGTGCGTGTGGTGATGGGTGTGGTGTGTGCGTGTGTGTGTGGTGATGGTGTGTGTGCGTGTGGTGATGGGTGTGTGGTGATGGGTGGTGTGTGTGTGTGTGTGTGCGGTGGTTATGGGTGTGTGTGTGTGTGCGTGTGGTGATGGGTGTGTGGTGATGGGTGTGTGTGTGTGCGTGTGGTGATGGGTGTGTGCGTGTGGTGATGGGTGTGTGGTGATGGGTGTGTGTGTGTGCGTGGTGATGGGTGTGTGTGTGTGTGCGTGTGGTGATGGGTGTGTGGTGATGGGTGTGTGTGTGTGTGCGTGTGGTGATGGGTGTTTGCGTGTGTGCGTGTGGTGATGGGTATGTGGTGATGGGTGTGTGTGTGCGTGTGGTGATGGGTGTGTGCGTGTGGTGATGGGTGTGTGTGTGTCTCTGCGTGTGATGCTGGGTGTGTGTGTGGTGATGGGTGTGTGTGGTGATGGGTGTGTGTGTGTGTGGTGATGGGTGTGTGCGTGTGGTGATGGGTGTGTGCGTGCGGTGATGGGTGTGTGTGCGTGTGGTGATGGGTGTGTGCGTGTGGTGATGGGTGTGTGGTGATGGGTGTGTGGTGATGGGTGTGTGTGTGTGTGCGTGGTGATGGGTGTGTGTGCGTGTGGTGATGCGTGTGGTGCTGGGTGTGTGTGCGTGCGGTGCTGGGTGTGTGTGTCTGTGGTGATGGGTGTGTGGTGATGGGTGTGTGTGTGTGTGCATGTAGTGATGGGTGTGTGTGCGTGTGGTGATGGGTGTGTGGTGATGGGTGTGTGTGTGCGTGTTGATGGGTTTGTTCGTGTGGTGATGGGTGTGTGTGTGTGCGTGTGGTGATGGGTGTGTGCGCGTGTCTTCGCAGTGATGGGTGTGTGCGTGTGTGCGTGTGGTGATGGGTGTGTGGTGATGGGTGTGTGGTGATGGGTGTGTGTGTGCGTGGTGATGGGTGTGTGTGCGTGTGGTGATGCGTGTGGTGCTGGGTGTGTGTGTGTGCGGTGATGGGTGTGTGTGTGTGAGTGTGGTGATGGGTGTGTGTGCGTGTGTGTGGTGCTGGGTGTGTGTGTGTGTGGTGATGGGTGTGTGTGTGTGCATGTGGTGATGGGTGTGTGTGCGTGTGGTGATGGGTGTTTGGTGATGGGTGTGTGTGTGTGCGTGGTGATGGGTGTGTGCGCGTGTGGTGTGGTGATGGGTGTGTGTGTGGCTTGTTGATGGGTGTGTTCGTGTGGTGATAGGTGTGTGGTGATGGGTGTGTGTGTGTGTGTGCGTGTGGTGATGAGTCTGTGTGCGTGTGTGTGGCGCTGGGTGTGTATGTGTGGTGATGGGTGTGTGGTGATGGGTGTGTGTGTGTGCATGTGGCGATGGGTGTGTGTGCGTGTGGTGATGGCTGTGTGCGTGTCTGCGTGTGGTGATGGGTGTGTGGTGATGGGTGTGTGTGCGCGTGTGCGTGTGGTGATGGGTGCGTGTGTGTGCGTGTTGATGGGTGTGTTCGTGTGGTGATGGGTGTGTGGTGATGGGTGTGTGCGTGCGGTGATGGGTGTGTGTGTGTGTGCGTGCGGTGATGTGTGTGTGTGTGTTGATGTGTGTGTGTGTGGTGATGGGTGTGTGTGTGGTGATGGTTGTGTGTGTGTTGATGGCTGTGTGTGTGTTGATGGCTGTGTTGATGGCTGTGTGTGTGTGGTGATGGGTGTGTGCGTGTGTGTTGATGTGTGTGTGTGGTGATGGGTGTGTGTTTTTTGTTGATGGGTCTGTGTGTGTGTTGATATGTGTGTGTGTGGTGATGTGTGTGTGATGTGTGTGTGTGTGGTGATGTGTGTGTGTGTATGTGGTGATGGCTGTGTGTGTGTGGTGATGACTGTGTGTGTGTTGATGGCTGTGTGTGTGGTGATGTGTGTGTGTTGATGTGTGTGTGTGTTGATGTGTGTGTGTGGTGATGTGTGTGTGTGTTGATGTGTGTGTGTGGTGATGTGTGTGTGTGGTGATGTGTGTGTGTGGTGATGTGTGTGTGTGTTGATGTGTGTGTGTGGTGATGTGTGTGTGTGTTGATGTGTGTGTGTGGTGATGTGTGTGTGTGTTGATGTGTGTGTGTGGTGATGTGTGTGTGTGGTGATGTGTGTGTGTGGTGATGTGTGTGTGTGGTGATGTGTGTGTGTGGTGATGTGTGTGTGTGTTGATGTGTGTGTGGTGATGTGTGTGTGATGTGTGTGTGTGTGGTGATGTGTGTGTGTGTATGTGGTGATGGCTGTGTGTGTGTGGTGATGACTGTGTGTGTGTTGATGGCTGTGTGTGTGGTGATGTGTGTGTGTGGTGATGTGTGTGTGTGGTGATGTGTGTGTGTTGATGTGTGTGTGTGTGTTGATGTGTGTGTGTGGTGATGTGTGTGTGTGTTGATGTGTGTGTGTGGTGATGTGTGTGTGTGGGTGATGTGTGTGTGTGTTGATGTGTGTGTGTGTTGATGTGTGTGTGTGTTGATGTGTGTGTGTGGTGATGTGTGTGTGTGTTGATGTGTGTGTGTGTTGATGTGTGTGTGTGTTGATGTGTGTGTGTGTTGATGTGTGTGTGTGTTGATGTGTGTGTGTGGTGATGTGTGTGTGTGTTGATGTGTGTGTGTGTTGATGTGTGTGTGTGTTGATGTGTGTGTGTGTGATGTGTGTGTGTGGTGATGTGTGTGTGTGGTGATGTGTGTGTGTGTTGATGTGTGTGTGTGTTGATGTGTGTGTGTGTTGATGTGTGTGTGTGTTGATGTGTGTGTGTGTTGATGTGTGTGTGTGTTGATGTGTGTGTGTGTTGATGTGTGTGTGTGGTGATGTGTGTGTGTGTTGATGTGTGTGTGTGTTGATGTGTGTGTGTGTTGATGTGTGTGTGTGTTGATGTGTGTGTGTGTTGATGTGTGTGTGTGTTGATGTGTGTGTGTGGAGATGTGTGTGTGTGTTGATGTGTGTGTGTGGTGTGTGTGTGTGTGTTGATGTGTGTGTGTGGTGATGTGTGTGTGTGTGGTGATGTGTGTGTGTGGTGATGTGTGTGTGTGTGTGTTGATGTGTGTGTGTGTTGATGTGTGTGTGTGGTGATGTGTGTGTGTGTTGTTGTGTGTGTGTGTTGTGTGTGTGTGTGGTGATGTGTGTGTGTGGTGATGTGTGTGTGTGTTGATGTGTGTGTGTGTTGATGTGTGTGTGTAGTGATGTGTGTGTGTGTTGATGTGTGTGTGTGTTGATGTGTGTGTGTGTTGATGTGTGTGTGTGTTGATGTGTGTGTGTGTTGATGTGTGTGTGTGGTGATGTGTGTGTGTGGTGATGTGTGTGTGTGGTGATGTGTGTGTGTGTTGATGTGTGTGTGTGTGATGTGTGTGTGTGTGGTGATGTGTGTGTGTGGTGATGTGTGTGTGTGTTGATGTGTGTGTGTGTGATGTGTGTGTGTGTGTTGATGTGTGTGTGTGTTGATGTGTGTGTGTGTTGATGTGTGTGTGTGGTGATGTGTGTGTGTGTTGATGTGTGTGTGTGTTGATGTGTGTGTGTGGTGATGTGTGTGTGTGTTGATTGTGTGTGTGTGTTGATGTGTGTGTGTGTTGATGTGTGTGTGTTGATGTGTGTGTGTGTTGATGTGTGTGTGGTGCATGTGTGTGTGTGTTGATGTGTGTGTGTGTGATGTGTGTGTGTGTGTGATGTGTGTTGATGTGTGTGTGTGTTGATGTGTGTGTGTGGTGATGTGTGTGTGCGAGGCGCTGGGGGTGCTTGTGCCGCACTCGGCATCACCTGCCCACTGCTGCTCGATGGCGAGTATGTGGGCCTCTGTGAAGGTCCAGTGGTGCGCCAGGCATTCCACTCCCCCCACCTTGAGGTGCTGCGTGGACAGACGCCACAGCACGGAGCGCATGTGCTCCGTCTCCGGCCGCTGGTCCTGCTTGAACGTCAGGTGCTTGAGGACCCACGAGTCCGACTCGCTCGGGAGGTTGTCCTGACCACACAAGCGCACGCATGTGTGGCAGATGATGTCAGTTTAGAGTCGCCACCCCCCATGAAAAAAAGTCATCAGGATGCTATAAACTGCTTTCCCAGCCAAGATGACTGCTCAGAGAGCTCAATGCTAGGCCAAGCAGGACAAAACTCTCCTGCCCTCTGATTGTCAGATTGACAGCAGTGATGTTGCTTAGCAGTGAGGCAGTGAGGAAGGGCCTGAAAACATGAAAGTGTTACTTCCCGTGCGCAGGAACTGAAGGTTCGAGCTGGAGTCTCAGATTGTAAATAAATCCGCCTGCAAAAAGTCTCCATGCCCATGGTTAGTGCGCCTGTCGTTGACATCTGAATTCGCCGATCTTTATTTTTAAACAATCTCAGTGCAGCCACCGCAACCGCACACACACACTCTGCAGTCCTCAAGTGCCACACATTGAAATGCGTGCCCCAGACGTCCCCTCTCTCTCTCTGTGAAGCAGCTTTCATTCTCTGCCTCCCTTTGCCTTCCCTGGCGAGGGACTCCTCAGTCCCTGCGCTCTTAAAATAAAATGGGAGTGAATAAGCCCCCTGTTTGTGTGGGTGGCGTGGGAGCGGTAGTGTAGTGGTTAGCGCTACAAACCTGGCGACCGAGTTCGATTCCCGCTCACGGCCAACACCGGTGACGATTATCTGAACGGGTCCTGGGCCTCCCCTAGTTCGACTCAGCCTCAAATGAGTATCTGGTGCGGTGCGTAAAAACATCGTCACTGGGGAGACAAAGGCGGCTGGGCGTGGTGCTGGCCACCCACCCCCTTTGTGAACCGTTCTGGCCATCACAGGTGCTCGCTAACAGCACTTGCCCCAACAGTCTGTTAAGGCCATATGGGGGATCTTTGTCTTTGTGGGTGGAGTGAATAAGCTCTCTCTATGTTTTGATTGTTCAGATTCATGCTCAAGAGCCTTTGCTTATCCTCTGCCCGCGAGTATCTCTGCAGTGAAGTGCATCGAGTCGATTCTTCCCATGCGCTTCCTTGCAGCTTCTTACCGCCTCTTCCCAAAACAAATGTCCCTCCCATCTTCCACGTGCACCCCCCCCCCCCACCCCGTATGTTTACATCATCTTGAGCCACGGTCAGAGTTCAAAGCTTAGTACAGTAATTCAATCAGTTACCAACTCAGAATAAGGATTCCCATTTATACGGCGCTTGCTGTAATTGCGCCACGCCTCATGCCATCCAATTTCAACGCCCTTCTGTAGTCTAGCCAGCCCCCCCCCCCCCCCCAGTGGGAGCTTCCCCTACAAGGCACAAAGGTGTACTCAGAACCGGCTTGCAAAATGGGCATTAGTCTACGAGCAGAGGCGATGTGGATTTTATTTCCGTCTTGGGTAATTTTCTAGAAATTAAAAATGAACGTAATTTACAGATGTTATTAATCCAACGGTGATTTTAACGAAGTGAATGTTCGATCGAGAACTCAAGAGGCGAGGAGCCAGAACTCAAAGTCCGCCGTATACAAACCTGAACAGGTGAGGGTGTAAATAGGTGAATTCCTGAACGGGTGAGGGCTTGAACAGGTGAGGACCTGAACAGCTCACAGCCTGAATTGTGAAGTTACAGTGTCTAGAGATATTTTTTTTTATCTAGACGTCATATGAATTCAAATATTATCTACAATGCATCAACCATTTACAATGCAATTGTCATCATAATTTATCACGGAGAGGCACGTGTGGTGGGATAAAATGTGGGTACTCCTACATCCTCAAAGACATCTCGTCATCATGGAAGAATAGGCATAAAACACCCTTTAGAAGAGCTCTCTCTCTCGTGGCGGACACTCCATCAGCAGTGGCATGATCAAGCAATCGCAGGGCTGCACCTTTGCCTTCACAGTTTAAAGTTAAATTATAATTTGTAATGATAAAGCGGCGGAACGCGACTGCGTCTCACGACACTGGAGCGTTCGAGGTGCAGGCGGGGACCCGGAGATGACGGGACGCACGGGACGCCGCAGGACCCACACATCCACACCTTCTCCCACTTGTAGAACCGGTCGGCCTTTATGATCATGTCCACCATGCTGATGTGGTTTCCCCGGGCTGCGATGTCCAGAGAAGTCTTCCCCTGCTACGGGGACACAATCGTGGTGGGGTCAACGTAGTCGATGGGATCGTCGCGCGTGCTTGTGTTCGCTCGTGCGCGCGTGCGAGCGGCGCGGAACAACCCTTCAGCGGTCGAGTCGGGGCTATGTGGGTACCAGCTGAGGCCACAGCCACTGTGAGTGGTGGGTATGCGTATGTATGTTGAACTTATTTCGCACTATACTCTTTGGTTCTATTCGGTAAAGTCACGTAGGTAAAAAAATATAACAACAATAATCACGACGTTGCGGCCACAACACAAGCGGCCTTCATCAGGTGAAGGGATCAGGCTGTCTCGAGGACAGCGCTGGAGTGAAACACAGCCACGCTCAGACCGCGACCTTTAAGCTGTGTGCGAGGAAACAAGGTGCCTTGACAAAGGAATTAGCATAAAAATTAGCATTTGATTGGCCGACTTAGCATAGAGGTGGTGTACATGCGGGTGCACATGCCGGTTGGCGCGGGGGGGGGGGGGGGGAGTTTCCCTATTGATGGTGTGAAAAGGGAATTTAAGAGCTGCGAAAGTTTGGGGTACCACTACTTGAAAAATATACTGTACCATTGAAAATTAGTTTAATGTTTGGTTCGATTTAGAACATAGCCAACCGTGCTCATCGGAGGTGCGGGGAAAGGATAACAAAATAAACTAATTGCGGAATACGTAACAATCGTGCAAATACTTGGCAGGACCTTCCTGACATGAAGATCCTTGAGGCTCAGCGGGGCTTACCTGGATAAACAAGTAGAGTAATTAACCCCTTTCCCATTCCGAGATGTCTGCAAGTTGCAGGGTGGGTGTCCCGTTCACCACCGAATCTCGGAATGTGCGAGCGTTTCAGCATTAATTTTATTGAGAGGCGTAGGGCTGTTGTTTTTAAAGACGCTGTACTCACCACAGAGAACTGTACCGACACGACCGCACTCTATGATAGCGAGCACCATATTGTGCCACACGCCCTCCTGCATGGCCTTGTGGGAGCCTTGGTACCAATGAAGTTATTTTAGTAAATGTTTTCTTCCGATTCCATTCTGATGACATTCTGTTCTGATGACAAACGTGTACGCGCGTGAACGTCATCAGAACGGAACCAGAGGAAAAAAAACTGATGATGTACACATACGTCATCAGAACGGGAAAGTGTTAACAACGAGACTAATTAACGTGACAATGGGTTGCGGATCTGAGAAGCGAAGGCCGCCCCTTGCCTTGTCCACGAGCTTCAGGTTGACGCCGGAGATGAGGATCATCTCGGCGATGTCCTGCCGCGCGTGCTCTGCCGCGACGTGCAGGGGGGTCTGCTGCCTCTGCACGCCGCGCACAGCACAGCAGCGGAGAGAGCACGGCTCGCGCATCCACAACCACGCGACGCCAACATCAGCACCGGCTACAGCAGCCCACACCAGCACGCGCACTTTGAGCCTCACGCCACGCCCACCGCAATGCCATTCAATGTCTGACAACTGGGCAACCCCAATGACCCGTCAACCCCAACATCACCGCAGCAGCTCTCTTACCTGAACACCGCATAAAAACTCAACACCATGGCGACGCTCAACACCACCACCATGGCAACGCGCCAACATCACTCTAACATTAACGCCGCATCTAACTCCACACCACGGCAGCCCCGACATCACCCGTACATGAACGCCGCGTGGGTGTGCGAATGAGGGCATGCGAGCGCATGCGAGAGCGCGAACACGCGAGCGGCGAGCGTGCTTCACGGACGTTGTCGGCGATGTCCAGGTCCCCGTCAGCGTCGATGATGAGCTTCACGATGGCCGGGAAGTTGTGGAGGACGGCGAGCTGCATGGCCGTGGCGTGGTGCTGCCGAACGACAACGGCGACAGAGTTCGTTACGTGTCTACTGTATGTTGAACTTCTTTCGTACCGTACGTAGCCAACCGCGCCGCGTCACGACGGGCGGCCTCGCGCGAGCGAGCGCGCCCATGGGCCCCGCGGTCGGCCTCGCCCACGCCAGCAGACGAGGGATGTTGTTAGCGAGCGCCTATTAAAACCGGGTGGAGTGCACGAGAGGGAGATGTGGTGGGCACCCTACGAACCAGCCCTGCCCACCCACCCTCACTGCCAGGCGCGGCACCCGCAGCGGCACGCTCTTCAATTCCCATCGCGCTCTGCTGGTAAAAGTCTTCGCGCAGAGAGACATCTCCCATGGAGGCAGAGGGGAGGGAGCGGGGAGGGAGAGGAGGAGCGGTGGGACAGAGGCTCTCGCACAGGATGGGGCGGCATCTGTCCCCACCAATCTCACCGCTAGGGCAAGAGCAGCCTCACTTAACGAGCTCGATGAGGTTGCAAAGCGCTGCAGTTTAAATCGTTTGTTTTTATTGCTTTGACCGTTTGCAAACACTTGCTCTGTGACTCTGAAAAAGCCTCACGGATTCACATTTCAAGGACTCCATTGATTCTTTATCCCGCATCTTGTAGACTATTTGTTTTGTAGATACATTATATTTATTTCCCCCCCCCCCCATAATCCTAAAAGCTGCAGCCATTCCAGACGCACGTGAACGTCGCACAAAATCACCTTGCAAAGGCGGCGTTTTCCTACCCTCCCACCCACGGTATCTGAGCTGCTAAGCTCCAGGCCTGAAGGCTCACAATGAAAAGCAGCCGCGTTATGATTAGGAGGCGCCAGTGATCGTGCGGCAGATGATGATGGAACCCCGTGCATCCCTTGACCTTGGAGCGAGCCGATCGGACGATGGCTTGGGGGAAAAAAGCGGAGAAAAAGGGGACAACGGACGACAATCCCAAAGTGGAGCGGTGCACGGACAACACGGAGGGAGAGCAACGTTGGGTGTCTCTCCACTGTGTGGGTGTTCGAGCTCGGTGCGGATGAAAGCAAACGGGTGAAGGGTGGCAGAGCGAGGCCTTGACATTGGTGGAGGCAGCACTGCGCGAAGCTCAGGAGGCCAATGGCCATGGTGAAGGAGTCCACGCGCCCGTGTGTGACTCTTAAGTACGTGGTGAAGGAATCCACGCGCCCGTGTGTGACTCTTAAGTACGTGTTGAAGGAGTCCACGCGCCCGTGTGTGACTCTTAAGTACGTGTTGAAGGAGTCAACACGCCCGTGTGTGACTCTTAAGTACGTGTTGAAGGAGTCCACGCGCCCGTGCGTGACTCTTAAGTACGTGTTGAAGGAGTCCACGCGCCCGTGTGTGACTCTTAAGTACGTATTGAAGGAGTCCACACGCCCGTGTGTGACTCTTAAGTACGTGTTGAAGGGGTCCACACGCCCGTGTGTGACTCTTAAGTACGTGTTGAAGGGGTCCACACGCCCGTGTGTGACTCTTAAGTACGTGTTGAAGGAGTCCACACGTCCGTGTGTGACTCTTAAGTACGTGTTGAAGGAATCCACGCGCCCGTGTGTGACTTAAATACGCACGTGGAACATCTGTCGCGCCGTACGTATCCAGCCGTGCTAATCGGAGGTGTGGAGGGGGGAGGGAAAGACGACAAACTAAACACACAAACACTGATCTCAAGAACGACGGCGAGAGAGTGGCCGTGATGAATCAGCGAGTTCAGGATGGACCAACCAAACCACTTCACCGTCCATCTCCCCACCGCTCACCGCCAAACCTCTGCCCCCCCCCCATCCTTACGTGGTCCACGGCATCCACGGCGATGCCGCCCCGGATGAGGAGCTGCGCCACCTCGTCGTGCCCACTGCGCGCTGCGTAGTGCAGCGCCGTCATACTCTTCTGCGCGCACACACCACACACACACCACACACACACACCACACACACCACACACACCACACACACCACACACACCACACACACACCACACACCACACACACACCACACACACACCACACACCACACATACCACACACACCACACACCACACACACACACACACCACACACACCACACACACCACACACACCACACACCACACACCACACACACCACACACACCACACACACCACACACACCACACACACACACCACACACCACACACACCACACACACACACCACACACACCACACACACACCACACACACCACACACACCACACACACACACCACACACACCACACACACCACACACACCACACACCACACACCACACACACCACACACACACACACCACACACACCACACACCACACACACCACACACACACCACGCACACGCCACACACACCACACACACCACACACCACACACGCCACACACACGCCACACACACCACACACACCACACACACCACACACACCACACACACACCACACACACCACACACACCACACACCACACCACGCACACGCCACACACACCACACACCACACACACACGCCACACACACCACACACACACCACACACACACACACACCACACACACCACACACCACACACCACACACACACCACACACACCACACACCACACACACACCACACACACCACACACACCACACACACACACACACACACCACACACACACACCGCACACACATCACACACACCACACCACACACACCACACACACACACCACACACACCACACACACCACACACACACATACACCACACACACACACCACACACACCACGTTGACCTATTTTGGGGGAGAAATGCAAGCGATGTCCACGTGTGTCGCTAAACCCACCGCCACCCGACACAGCCAATCGACCAGGTTTGTCATGTAAACAAAACGTGCCAATTCGTTACGAGTTCTCTCCAACACACAACCAGTGTGCTGTACTAGTAGTTAGCTGTGTCTCTTGTGGTGGCGGGTTTAACGACACATTTATACTTTCGAGATCTAACCCACGCACCTCTATTATGAATAATAATATTGTTCGCGAACGCCTGCTACGTGTTCAACAAATGCAAGGGAGTTGCCCCGGGGGTTGGCCCAGAGGTCGGAGCGCGGAGCCGGCACCGCTGAGTGGCCCTGAGTTCGAATCCGGGTCCCGTGGTGAAACCGCGGCGTTCTACAGGCAGGTCGACGGTCTCAGCGCGGTCGCCAATAATCCGCACGGAAATCTCGTGTCAAATGCGGCTCTGCCCACCGCAGTCACGGAGATAGAGAAAACGATCGAAGCAAAACGGCGAATCACGACAATGGATCGAGTCACCGGACCGGTGGATGGCTCCCCCGCACGCAACTTAACGGGAGTGATGCGGCACAGCCGACGGACTCGATCGTGCACGAATAAATGACACATTCAGGACATGAATAAATGACACAATCAGGACGTTCGATTTGGCTGGACGTGGACTTGGCCTTCCGCGAACTCAAACTGTGCTGCTTGCCCTGTGGCCTCGGACTCGGCTGGAGGCCGCCCCACGTCGACGTTCCCAACGACGCCGCCACTCTCAAGTTAGCGGCCTGCATCGTTGGCTCAGCACAGCAGCAGCAAACCTGTGAAGCAGCCTTATCAGTGCCCTACCTTATTACAGACCAATTCAGACCTTATTGGTCACCCCCCCGTGCCATTGTAAATCTCATCGTTCATCCTACAAAGCCCCATCACAAGGGAGAAACAGAAAACATGTTTTTTTTTGTTTGCCCGTATTGAAACGGCAGTACGCCATACGGACCCGAAAACTCGATTTCCCTGTACAAGAATACGGGGTAAACCGTACGGGTTCACAGCGATGCAGCAGCAGCAGCGGCCATGGCGGAAGGTTTGACGCCACTGCTGGTAGCGAACGTAAACGAGCGGCACGGAGCCCCACCCCCCCCTCCCCCCACCGCCAAAATGAGGGCGAATGGAATCAAACGCTTCCAAATAAACGATGGAATTCGGTTGCAATGAAAAGAGTTGACACATTTGGCGAGGGTTGGCTTCCAAAAAAACGGGGACCATGGCCGCTATGGCCATGGTCCAGCCCTGCGTGAGAAACGGTGGTTCATACGGTGGGCTGGCAAACCCGGGGGTCGCCAGATCGATTCGACCTCCTCGGCGGCGGGGGAAGTTGACGCAATGGGGTGCGTTTCTTAAATCCGTTCGTCCGTCTCCGCCCAGCGGTATGGATGGATACTCCACAGTTATATGGACACGTGTGTGTATGTTCAACTTCTTTCGCACTGTACGCAGCCAACCGAGCTAATCGTTCGGTCACGTATGGCAGGGTAAATTGTGGGTGCATTCATCTCTCTCAAGATGCCCGCCCATGAAATGCCCTCTGGGTTAGCTCTCTGGAGCTCCCTCCAGCGGTGGCCATTCCGCCAGCAGGGGACTCTTAGGTGGGACGTTGCAGGGCTGCGCCTTTATCTCAAAAATGTATCCCGTGCTCGTTTTTTCTACGGGGGGGAATCTGCCATCAGCAGCTGCAGCACGGCGAGCGAACGAGCGAGCGTGCCGCCATGCTACCGTCGTCGTTTATCGGGCAGAGAACGTCGGCGGACATGCGGATCGTGAAGAGAAAGAGAGGGAGGAGAGCGCCCACGAGTGAATTGGTTAATTGCTGCGAACTCACGCTCGACTGTGCATCGATGTCACAGCCGGAGGACAGCAGCAGCTGCACGCAGTGGTGATGACCGCCCTCGGCCGCGAGATGCAGAGACGTCTGTCCCGCCTGGGATTCGCACACACGCGCACGCTCGTGCTTGGACGTGATTGCACACACGCGCAGGCACGCGCACGCGTTGCGAACGCGCACGCACAACGGCAGTCGGAGATTCGCGACCAAGTTACGACGACGTCAAACAAACGCACCGCTCGTGTCACCCACGCAAAGACAAAGGTCCGGTCCCTCGCCTTCACGGAGTGTTGGGGCAAGTGCTGTTAGCGAGCGCTTAATGAAGGCCAACACAAGCACGTGACGCCTTTTGGCTCCCTCGTGGCGACGTCGACTGCACACCGCACCAGGTACCCGTCCGGGGCGTGGTCGCCACACCGATCGGTAACACACCGTGTTCTTGCCATCCATCTCGGCGCCGGCCTCTAGCAACTTCTTCACGACGGCGAGGTGGCCTCGCCCGGCCGCGAGGTGCAGCGGCGAATTGTTGTCCTGCAGGAAGGAGACGGAGGGAGGCAGTGCGGGGAAGGACGACACACGGACACGCGGCGGACATCGCCTGGCTCAACAGAAACACCGCTCAGCCTCGAAGCCGTGCGCCGAGGGGACTGCAAGGCCAGGGCGTAGCCATGGAGCGTGCTGGCTGCGCTGGCTGCAACTACACCACCCCTGCAGTGTAGAGGTCAACAAGGTCAGCCGCTCGTATCTCTTCGCTCTCCTCGAACCTCTGCATCATCTGGAGCGCCTCTCGAGATCTGCTGCTGATCGTCCCCAGAACCAGGACTGCTCTGACCCTAGCGGCAGCGATTGTCCGTGGCTGCTCGGGACGTCCGGAACTCTCTCCACCGCTCCATATACGGAGCTTGCAGGCTCGTTCAGGACCGCACCCGAGGAACCGCGAGCCAGTGCCCTGCGTCTCCGCGACCCGACTACGATGAATGAGTTTCACAACATTTGTGTGAGTTACAAAGTGTTTCATTTCTATTACTGTAAACAACCAAATTGCTGTACTACCCCTTACACTCTTACAGGCTCCATATCGCTGCCACTGCACAGAGTTGGCGGGTTAGGATTAATCAACACTCATGGGAGAGGTTTCGCAATCATCAGGCGCGTGTTGCGCGTTTCGTGCGACAACTTACTTTGCATTCGAGTGTAAGTAAACTGGTGGACGAGGAAGCCACGGCGTGGTGGGTTGCGAGAGGAATGGCGCTGAAAAAGAAACCCTGCCACGATCTATTCCAACTGCTGAGAGTGAGGAGGTCCCAATCCCTTTTAGGCGGGGGGCGGGGAGGGATGGGCAGCATGGGGGGGGGGCTTGTGTCAGCGCGTCTCACCTTGTCGCGCATGGCGAGGGAGCTGCCGCACGAGAGCAGGTACTCCACAGCCTGCAGCTGGCCCTCCTCTGCTGTCAGGTGCAGCGCCGTCTGACCCAGCTGGTCCGCAGGAGGATGGGGGAGGGGGCACGCGCAGAGGTCCCAGCGCGTCACGCGGTCACATCCATAGAGCCACGTTGATTTCGTTTGTCCAGGTTGTGAACTCAAAGAGACAAGGAAATTGTCACCTGGGAGCATCTCGTCTGTCAGTAGAGGGCGATGATTGCCACGTGTAATCCCAAATGAGTGATTTTTCTCGCTGTGTCATTTGGCCATTCCAGAGCACACGATTGGTCCACTCTCGAGAATGACGTCAGGGGATCTTTAACGGCCACAAAGCAGGTGGCGTGGAGTGCTTTTACGGTTATCACACGCTACAGTATTAACCAGGGTGGCCGCTGGATTTGAACTGTGAGCCTCTGCAACAAGCGGCGAACGCGTTACCGCTGAACCGCGTCACTGTCCTTACTACAGCACAACACGGTGAGCGCGGAGAGCGTGGCACAGCCCAGAGTGGCGAGATGTTAACTCCCTCGCCTCGTATGCAGGAGGTTGTGGGTTCGATCCCGACCCCGACGCCTCTATATTTGGAGTTTTCGCTTCCTGTAGTCACGTGGAATTTTCTCCGGGTTTTCCCCTCCACATTTAGAATCAACGTGCGTTTTGAGTATTTGGTTGCTCCGAATTTCCACGTGACAAACACATTCCTGCGGAGGGAGCTGGTAGGAACGTTGGGTTGCTCGGTCAATGGCCAGGGTCAACGGCGGCACCACGTGGTGTATTCCGCAAACATGCCCGACTGTGAGGGCGGGCACAATCCCGCGTGAGTAGGTTAAACGTTGAGTTTTATAAGGGCACCACGGGGTGACCAGCCCCTCCTCACCCAGCCCCACCCCTCCCACCCCCCACCCAGCCCCTCCCCTCCCCACCCTCCCCTCCCCACCCAACTCCACCCTCCCCACCCAATCCCTCCCCACCCTCCCCTCGCCACCCAGCCCACCCTTCCCATTTTTGGATGCACGACGGACGGACGGACACAATAATCCCTTGTGGGCTGGTGTAACCAGGAGGTTCCTACCAGCATAAGCCACTTCGTTGAGCTTTCATTTGTGGCCAGGTCGCTTCTGAAAAACAGCTCTCTAGCTCAGTGGGCCTTTACTGGTATTTTGTATTTAAATATAAACGAGCGTAAAGAAGAAACCTTCGTGGTCTTGTCGATGTCGAGGTCTTCCAGGTCCTCGATGATGAACTGCATCACGGCGGCGTGGCCGCGCTGGGCGGCACAGTGCAGCACGGTGAGCCCGCTCTGGTGGGGGGGGGGCAGGGGGGGTCCACGCAGACAAATGGAGAGACCAGCCCACCCACCACCACCCCCCGCCCCCCATTCGTAGAGCCATCAGTATCGCCCACTCGAGTGGGAAAGCACAGAAATCCACTACGCGTCGAACAGGAGACCCAAGAGTTGGAAAGAAGGGGTCTGCCCCAGCGTCAGAGAAGACCTTCAGTCGTCGTGCAGCGAGCAAAGACGTAGAATCGATGCTCAAGGCTCGCAATGCGTACGTGAAATCGCACGTGAGAGGAAGGGCGTTTCCATTGTAGCTTGTGAATCGCGGCGCGAATCGTGCTGTGTTGGTTGTCATGGGATCGTTTCATCCCTCCAGCCACTAGAGGCCACGATGCTATAATATAATTGATTGATGAATGTAATGGCGACCCTGAATCGCTACAATGCAATTAATCATGAAGGGGTCGAAAATTTATATTCCGACCGCTCACACCGTGCTACCAGACTCACGCACACACAACAGCCGTCATTAACCATTAAGCTCCTGTGCCAGGCTAGGTACACTTTGAAAGCGCATGAAGCGTTAAAGGCTTTCTGGCAGGTCACGGCACAGACCCAGGTTAATTGAGTGCGATGACTGGCAGATTCAGCACCTGCTCTCTCCAGTGTGACACGTTGCTGTGTTTTGGCCGCCCAGCGCTCTGCTTGTTGTAAGCGTCGCAATGAACACACACCCACACACAGGCAGAAACGAACGCATGCACACACGCGACATCACCACGCGGCTCGGTGGGGCAAACACAACACGTGGGTGGTTGGCTCTCTCCATTGGCGCAGCGTGGTCCGCATGGGCCCTGGTGCCAGCAATGAAAGGGGGGCCCGGTCCCTTGTCCAACTTCCCCCACTGTTTGTAGCAAAGCGCCAGGGCCCCTCGGACCCCTAGGCCCTGGTGCAGTTGAACTGCCTGCACACTCGACGGCTGGGCCACTGGGCCACTGGCTCTCACCTTATTCTCGCACGTGACCTTTGCCCCCGCGGACACCAGCATCTGCACCACCTTGCGGTGACCGAACCAGGAGGCAAGCAGCAGCGCATTCATGCCAAACTGGGTGGTGACAACACAAAACGCAGTCACGGAATATCCAATAATTAAATTTGTTTTCAACTTTAAAAACACATTGTCCCCCAATGTAATTCCCATTGTGCTATCGGTGTTATATTATGGCGAGCTCAAGAATCCATTTGCAGAGCAGTTTGGGCATTTGTGGTGTAGAGCGAGATGAGAGGTAGGGCAGTGCGTGGAGGGGAGTTGAGTGAAATGAGAGATGAGAGGTCAGAGTGCGCGTGGAGGTGAGTAGAGTGAGATGAGAGGGGAGAGATAGGAGAGTGGGTGGAGGGGAGGAGAGTGAGATGAGAGAGGAGAGGTAGGAGAGTGCGTGGAGTTGGGTAGAGTGAGATGAGAGGGGGGAGGTAGGAGAGTGCGTGGAGGGGAGGAGAGTGAGATGAGAGAGGAGAGATAGGCAGGGAGCGAGTGAGTAGTGTGATCATCAAACATCTTCAGCCGAGGCCCCGGGAGGCGTGGGGCAAGGTCCCCACCTTGTCCTCGCTGTCCACCACGGCCTCGTGCTCCAGCAGAGCCTTCACCGCCTCCTCCTGCCCGCTGCCCGCCGCCAGGTGCAGTGCCGTGCGGTCCACCTGCGCACGCACATTTCATCAATTACTCCGAAATGATTTCATGTAATTGGGGAATCCACATAGCGCCACCGTCCCCTTACTGGCAGACGAATGTCCACTTGCAGGGGCAGCTGCCACTGGGGTCCCCTGTCACAGAGAAACCTTAGATGGCACTTGTATAGAAAATGTTCAGTGACGATGATTGCTGAGTTAGCCGCATCACTCTGCTGGGCCCGATTAAGGCTTGGGACGCACGCAATGGGACAGTTTGGTCTCACATCGATGCGAGGCGACCCGGGTGCTGATTGCGGGCTGAGCTGACCTCGTCCGCGAGTTGCAGCACGACGAGTTACGGACTGCGGCTGATTAAATAGTAAAGGCGAGTCTCAAGACTCGTCATTAAGTATTGACGCTCATTTAAGACTTCTATGGGTACATAAATGAGTGAAGATTAAGGTATTTTTTTCATAACTAGGAAACAGTTAATTAAAGTGGCACAATGTGCACACGTTGTCCGCATATATATTTTGGAAATGCAGCACTTTGGATCTTAACGTTGCCCTCAATCAGATGGGCCCTGCATCACTGTGGCTTCCAGCCCACGAGGCTGTTCAGTCAAGGTGGTCTCCTCCACGTTGAAAGTGGCAGTGGGGCATCGCTCATCTCGGCTGGCAGCCCCGAGTCAGTGATGGAAAAATTCCACATTGCCATGATGGAGGCAGTCTCTCCACAGGACCTGCAGGACCACAATGCATTTCTGAGCAACTCTACCTAGGCAGCGTTGCGGCGTGGCTGGCAACGGCCTTGGCGCAAGCAACTAAAATTGGGCCTCTTCCCCAAAGCCCTCATTCTCTTCGTACACCCGGCGCCACGGCTCCTTCGGCCGTGGAATCTCGGTGCTGTCGCACCACCGTGCCGAACGCTCTCGGCTCACGCACGCTGCTCTTGGCATTGACGTCGACGCCCTTCTTGATGAGCTCGCGCAGACGCACCACGTCGTTCCTGCGCGCCACCTCGTGCAGCTCCTTCTCCGACTTGAGAACTGCGGGTGCAATTGACAAAGACAACCCGTATAGCCTTAACAGCCCATTGGGGCAAGTGCTGTTAGTGAGCACCAATGAAGGCCGGCACGCCACGCGAGGGGGTGGGTGGCCAGCACCACGCCTGACTGCCTATGTCTGCCCAGTGGCGATGTTTACACACCGCACCCAGGAACTAATATGAGGCTGAGTTGATCTAGGGGAAACCCAAGGATCAGTTCAGATAATCGTCAATGGTGTTGGCTGTGAGCGGGAATCGAATTTGGGACACCGGGTTTGTAGCACTAACCACGACACTACCGCTCCCCACAAAAATAATAGACAAAGATCCCCTGCATAGCCTGAACGGACTGTTGGGACGAGTGCTGTTAGCGAGCACCGATGAAGGCCGGCACGGCACACGAGGGGGTGGGTGGCCAACACCACGCCCGGCCTGCCTCTGTCTCCCCAGTGGTGATGTTTACACGCCAGGCTGAGTCGACCTAGGGGAGGCCCAAGACCGGTTCAGATAATCATCACCGATGTTGGCCCTGAATGGGAATCGAACTCGGGTCACAAGGTTTGTAGCGCAGCGCGCTAACTGCTACACTACCGCTACCCATACACACACACACACGCTCACTCATGGGATGGCACACGCTATCACACACGGATTATGGTGCACATCATGGAACTGAGTCCTGCCTTCTCCAATTCCCCCCCCCCCTACCCTACTCGTAGCACATAACCTGTGTCTCTCCGGCCTGTAGTCCCACGTGCAGTTGCACCACCTACAAACTTGATAGCTATGCCACTGCTTCTTCGTTATAATTCATGTACAGCCAAAGACTGGATTAATCGGTGGAAGGGGAGGGTTTCCAGTTGTTGGTCCAGAAGTCCATATCCTGGCTTGGGTGGAATCATCTTCCGTACGTATGTTGATCTTACTTCGCACCATACCTAGTCAACCATACTATGCTACCCCTGCCACAACCACCTTCAATGATCAGTCAGCATCCTTGCTATGGGATCGGTAAAGCGGTCACTACCAGTCGGGGCCGTGCCAAGTTGGTAACAAGCCAACCGTGGTTGCCCTTGATGCAGTGGTTTTCAAGCGGGGGTACACGGACCGTCGGGGGTACGTGAGGTGATTTATAAAAACGTCAAATTATAACACACGTGAGAGTCATGGGTGAATAATCATGTTGTATGAATCTGCCAACATAAAAAAACGACGATAACATTTTAAATCCATACGGTAACCTAGAACGATATAAAATACCTTTATAAACTCACTGATCATAAACAAGGTCGGTTTCCGAGAGTAACCGGCGAGCGGGAAGACATTACGTGATGCATGCAGAGCGTCCGTTGAATGTCTTGTTTTATTCGCTTGCAGTTACTAGCTAGTGAGGCTATACCTCACAGAACGAACAATTGGTTGAAATATTGACGTTCTTTATTCATGCATGTATTTCTCAGAACCACTTTGGGTCAGGTACTCGGTTGAAGCAAACTTCAACAAGGGGAAGAGTAGCCAAACAAGATTGAGAACCACTGCCTGAGAGCCTAGAGATATCCTCTACTGACATAGGAACGTGGAATTTCCAGCATTCGCTCAGGACTGCTAATTTTGTTGTTGTTAGAGATGTGATACGCATGTTGGTGATCTGCAGCAAAGCAGGAAACTATTTCAGAATCAGAATCTGTTTTTTAAAGTGGAGGAATCCGATGAGCTATAAAGCTCTATATCACAGATGTCCAGTAGGGGCGGGTAAGAACGTCACAACAACAAACAGCACAAACACACGATAGTAGTGCAAAGTACAAGAAAGGTCAACAAATCACCCAAACACAAACAAATATAAATAAACCATCCCCATCCTACCAGACAGACAAAGCCCACTGAGGTATGAACTTGTGTTTCAAAAGCGGCCTGGCCACAAATGATAGATCAACAACGTGGCCCATCGTTTGGACATTAATAGCACCAAAATAATCTAAACAACCTCAATGTATATTTGTAAATGTGGAGGGAAAACTCGGAGGACCCGGAGAAAAAAATCAACGCGACCACGGGGAGAACATACAAACTCCAAATATACATAGCAGGCGTCAGGGTCGGGATGGAACCCCCCTGTCAATGATGATTCATCTATAATATCCATAATTGGTCGCGAAAGCCTACGTGTTAAAATGATTCACTTGGCCTTGAACTTGATTGCGCTAGAACCTTTGCAAAAAAAAAAGCTCAATAGGGCCCTGCTTAAAAATCAAAGTCTTGGGACTCAGTGAGGGTTCCCCTGCCTGGCTGGGTAAACAGGCCAAAAAATAATGAATTGAATGCGAATGCCAGTCTCCAGGTCATTGGAATAACCTTGGACAGGCATCGGTGGATCATTCCCTCCACCGATATCACCAAACAATAGCCCACTCCTCCCGTACACAAGGTCATACAATGTACGGCAGCACTGTGTGAATGTCACAACCCATCTTTAACACAATCCAGTACACACATACTGCACTGTATACTGCAGATACATACGAGGCTTCTACACAAACTGTGTAAATTTTGTAATATAATGTATACTGAATGTACATTTTCACGATTACAGTACAGGACTCTTTCGAGCCGGGTTTTCACTCCACTGCTGGATTAACGCCTCCCCATCCCGCGTCGGTGATGGAGGTTGCTTGACCATACTTCACCACGCCGGTCAGTGCGGGTTCGTGAAGCTGAGGATGCCCGGTTAACGGCGGGGAATCGACCTCATTCACAACTCGGTGCGCTCACCACTGAGCCACCGCTCCTCCAAACGCATGCAATCATATCACGGAGTCGAGATGGACTTGGCAGTAGCCTCTCGAGTGATTACGTGACATGCAACACGAGGTGTTTGCAATCCTGCAATGTCGTACAAGAAGGTGGTAGCTTGGTGGGACGCGTTGCTCTTCCAGTTAAATTCCCAGCCACGGCTGACATCAGTGGCGAGCGATATCAGCACCGTCCCCCCCCCCTCCACTCCACAACACTTCACCGAATGCTCGCTCGAACCAATCGTGCAACCATCGCGGGAAGCATGGTCAAAAATCCACAATCCACGCATAACCGACATCGGGAAGGAAAGGCTTTCATCCATCCATCGGTGGATAGAGAATGGCTGGTTACGTATTATACAGTATTTCGATTTTTTATTAACGTGTTGTGTTTTGGCTCACCCCAACGCGCCGGATAAACACGGAATCTCTGCGCGCAGCTCCATTCATTAAATCAATCACCCGCTCATTCGCTGATCTACCCATCAGTCTCACGATCCGCATGCCCTACCCCAGACACCCCCTTGTTTTGGGGGCTACAGTACGGCACGGCTTTGCATCCTACCACGAATGCGCGAAGGAGCGGACCAGCCATCTTAGCGCAAACCCGCCATCCCACACATCATCAACATCATCATCATCATCGCGGTCATCATCGTCACCACAACCAGCATCCTCATCCGCGCTGCCGGTTACTCACGGACGTCATCCTCCGACACGAGATCATCCTCCATGGTGGTGGTGATGATGATGATGGAGCTGGGAGCGCACGGCGAGGCGCGCGCCGCGCACAGGAGCAGCTGGGCAGCGCAGCGGGCGGGGACACGGCTCACGGCTCACCCGAGCACAGGGGGCACGGCTCACAACCCATGGCTCACGGCTCACAACCCATGGCTCACGGCTCACCCGAGCACAGGGGGCACGGCTCACAACCCATGGCTCACGGCTCACCCGAGCACAGGGGGCACGGCTCACAACCCATGGCTCACGGCTCACAACCCATGGCTCACGGCTCACCCGAGCACAGGGGGCACGGCTCACAACCCATGGCTCACGGCTCACCCGAGCACAGGGGGCACGGCTCACAACCCATGGCTCACGGCTCACCCGAGCACAGGGGGCACGGCTCACAACCCATGGCTCACGGCTCACAACCCATGGCTCACGGCTCACCCGAGCACAGGGGGCACGGCTCACAACCCATGGCTCACGGCTCACCCGAGCACAGGGGGCACGGCTCACAACCCATGGCTCACGGCTCACCCGAGCACAGGGGGCACGGCTCACAACCCATGGCTCACGGCTCACAACCCATGGCTCACGGCTCACCCGAGCACAGGGGGCACGGCTCACAACCCATGGCTCACGGCTCACCCGAGCACAGGGGGCACGGCTCACAACCCATGGCTCACGGCTCACAACCCATGGCTCACGGCTCACCCGAGCACAGGGGGCACGGCTCACAACCCATGGCTCACGGCTCACAACCCATGGCTCACGGCTCACCCGAGCACAGGGGGCACGGCTCACAACCCATGGCTCACGGCTCACCCGAGCACAGGGGGCATGGCTCACAACCCATGGCTCACGGCTCACAACCCATGGTTCACGGCTCACCTTAGCACAGGGGGCACGGCTCACAACCCATGGCTCACGGCTCACCCGAGCACAGGGGGCACGGCTCACAACCCATGGCTCACGGCTCACAACCCATGGTTCACGGCTCACCCTAGCACAGGGGGCACGGCTCACAACCCATGGCTCACGGCTCACAACCCATGGTTCATGGCTCACTACGCATGGCCCACAATATCAAAGGGGGTATGGCTCACACTGGCCCAGGAGGCATGGCTCACAACCCATGGTTCAGGGCTCACTACCCATGGCCCACCTTAGCACAGGGGTCATGGCTCACTGCCCAGGGGCTCATTATAGCCCGGGGGGTATGCTTCACTGCCCATGGTTCATGACTCATAGCACGTGGACCATGGCTTACTGAACATGGCTCACTATCCATGGCCCATGGCTAGCTCTAGGTCACTATCCATGAACATGGCTCCCTGTTGACTTACTGCAATTGAGCATGGCTTACTGAACACGGCACTCTGGCTCCCTTCACACAGCTCACTTCCACGTGGTTCATGGAGCATGGCTATCTTGCTGCACGTGCCATACTGAACATTAACAATCGCTCACAACATGGGTTCATCGCCCTACTGAGGTTTCAGTCTGGTAGTGTTGTAATTGACAGGTTTATATGCGCGACTCACGTCTTGGCTGTCTCGTCAAAACAGAAAGATGAACTCAGGCCCCCTAGTGGCTACTACAGATGCACAAATCGGTACTCCAGTATTATTAAACTCGTGTAATTGCCCGTCATGACGGGTTCATAAAAACACACTTTAATGAAAAAGACTACAATTTAAATATGTATTGAATTTATTTAATACAAATGTTATATCCCATTTAATATAAAATGACAATCATCTCCCAACATTTTCCCTTGAGATTAATTTGATTGAATCAGCACACTTTGTTGGTTTGATTTTTGCATCTTGACAAAGCAACATGTTGTCCATAGGAAAAAAAAAACCTGATTCGTTGAGATAAAGTCCAACAAACTCAAAAGTGTGTCCTTGTGATTTATTGACAGTTTATAGCAAATGCAGGGTTGATCGGAAACCGCCTTCGCTTCAAAATGAATGGTAAATTCAAATCAGACGGTGCCAGATCAATTCTGAGCATGAAGACTATCTCCACGATTGGATTCTGAAATTATTTCAGCTAAAACTAAATCACGGTGCATTTCACGAATCACCAGACGCGTGCCATCGCATAATTCTTTTTGGGGTTGAGATTTAGAATCGGCATTACAATGGTTCCTTTTTTCAGAACCAATTTATGAGATGGAATTCCATATGGTGTTCACAGCATGTGCAGAAATTCTACTGGATAATAATTATGTGACGTGACTCGGATCCACGTAGCCTACCGGGTGTTGCACACAGTGCAGAGTTGCAGGCACAGATCACCAAAACTAAAGGTATAATTGTCTTCATTGCATAAACAATAAATAACTTTCATAAAGATGTCAAATTTGTCACCGATGCGCATAAATTAACTTCATTGTAACCATAAATGTTTTTAATTTATCAACGTAACATATCTATTTTTTAAATACTATGCAGGGCATAATTATACCGCCGAGGATAAACATATTGCAGGTCCAACACGTTGTGAGAGGACCTATAACACGAATCTGGTTAAGATAAAATACGCACAATGTGAGAACGTCGGCCAAGATGATTCGTTTATAGACAGCCAGGGTCATCGATGCACGACCATAGAAACTAATTCTGAAGCAATCACTGCTCACCGTATAGAAGCAACGAATTACTATGAATGCTAAAGCGATTAGGACACTTAAAATATTACCGTCAAAATCCACTACCGAAATACTGCGAACGTTATCACTTAAAGTAAATTAAATTATTTTCGGAGGACGTAAAGTATGCATTGGTGTTGAATAATATAATGGGCAATTAAAAAGAGCGAGTACACGTTAGGATATTGGTGAAAAAGTGCTTATATCCTTATGGACGCTGTTGTCACAGCTGACATAATTTCCCTTTTATCAGTATAATCATCATCGCCACCGCTGTTATGATAAAAGAAAGATCAACATGATAACTCCTTCCGCCGACAGCCTTTCTTTCAGCTCGTTTGAAAAAAACGCTCGATGCCAGGTTTTGATGGAGAGTGCTTCGCCCGTTTCGCTGAAGACTTCTTGGAGCCGACGTGCGACCTGGGCCAGACGGGCAAACAGGAATATCAAACGACCAACGCGCACTTCGTGTTGAAATGCTTACGTGGTTAACACAGCCACACAAGTGTGTTCTGTCGTTTTGTGCATTCATGTCACACTTCACAATCCCCATCGCATCATCAGGCATTACGAGTTGAGCGTGTACACGTCTCTACGTATGTCAATCCACTGGTGGATGAGGGCCTCCAACGCCGTGTAGGTTGTGGAGATTATTTGACCACACTTCACCACGTTGGTCAGTGGGGGTTCATGAAAGTGGGAAGCATAGTTACAGTCCAATAATGGATATTACTGATTTACTGATCACCCATCCAAGCACTATCCAGGCTCAAACCCGCTTAGCTTCCGAGGTCTGGTGGGATCGGTGCATTGTAGGTGATTTGACCATATGCTTACACGTCTGTACCGAATATACATTATCGGACAGGTGTTAACTGGTGAGTTCACAACAATTAAATCAGTATTACCTTTTCAGCCCTCCGTTGGAAATGCTAGGCTGCTTCCCTGCCTCTGTTGACCCTGGAATAGACATTGCACAAGTCACCATTTCATACACGTTGGAGCAACACTGGCAATGAATTGTTAACGCAGTGATGTACATCGTTCACCAGAGGCGCGCGACACACCTGGCCCGTGGCCCACGAGCTCCTCGATGACTCTCCTGTTGAGGCAGACGTCCACGTGGCTATTGAAAGCCACGAGGTCGGACGAGCCTTGGGGGCAGAGACAGATTGGGCAGGTGGGAGCGCCGGCCATGGCAGGCACTCTCATCGTCCCGCTTGGAGCGCAGGCTGCTTCACGGTCTCCGGCATGCTCCGCCAGCGGTCCACCTACACCCTGCCGATAGCGGGGAACCGCGCATTCTCCGAGAGCGTCTACCAGCTGGACGGCGGCATTGTTAAAATCCCGCGATTGGATTCGCTTGCTCTCAGATCCCTTGGGGTCGGCAGCATCTTTAGCGGCACACGCCTGCCCGCTTTCTTCCGAATGGCATGGAGGTCGATTTGTTTTGCACGTCGTTTGCTTTGCACGTCGCTCTACACCTCGGTGCAAGTTCTGCTCGGCACCGGAGGCGGCGGCGCACGCTCTCTGCCTCGGCTCGCCGCCATCATCTTGGGCCAGCGACACATTTCGAGTCGGGCGATCCTTCCCTCCAAGCCCGTGTCCCCACTCCGCGCCGCCGCTGGAACCGCCCACGACAGCAACACCCGAGTGTTCGGTTTCACCGAGGCACTCGTCGATGTGGGCGTTGAACTCAGACAGGCTTCTGCTGTCCTGGCGCATGTCGCACACCGGGCACGTGTACACTGGGACGGTGCCCTTGCCGCGCCGGGTCGGGTGGCCACCACCGCCACGGCCATCGACGCCGCGGTCCGCCGTCAAGACGGGCGAGGGCTGTCGGGTGGCACTGGCACACCGCCCAGCAGACTCCAATGTGGGCCCAGGTGCCATGGGTGACGGCTGCTTGTCGAGCTGGCTCTGTCGCTCAGCCTGAACCCGCTGGAAGAACGACTTGATGCGAACTTCTGGGCGTCCGCTCTCCTCCTCCACTTGGCCGGGCAGAACAGCCCCAGTAGCAGAACCCAGAGCACTTTGTTCACTAAGTGGATGAGTCTAAAATGAAATGAAAAAACATGTTTGCAATATTTACGCATTTCTGGAATTGGGAATAAAAACAGACAAGTGGCGCTCGATGAGTACGGCTGGGCCCATACCGACGGCTCGCCGAATGTTGAGCCATGCGGCAAGACATCGATGTGCGGCGAGGCGACCTCCCTCCTGCTGCTGCTGCTGCGCGTGCTCTGTACGAACGTGCTGATTGATCGCTGCTTCTGCTTCTGCTCCGTCCGGTCGACGAACCCGGACAGCCTCACCCCTGCACACGCGTGCACGCACGTGGTAAAACAAAGCGTAGCCGGGGAGGATGGAACGCAAATCATCATCATCATCATCATCATCGCAACTTCATATTGATACCGCGCCTCTCATGCGCTAACATCTCGAGTCATCGTGGCAGGGGATCCCCCCCAGTGGCAGCTGCCCCTGTGTGGCACAAGGTGAATAGAGCAATGGCCAGCAAGTGGGTATTAGTCTGCCCCCTCCTGATAAGTCACTGAGGAACAGCCATTATGCACACATGTTATTTACAATGCACCACAATGCATTGCTTGTTGAAACATTACATGGACTGAACTTAAAAAAAAGCATAGCACACAACATATAAATGTCACCACGTTTTGTTTAGCCACAATGATTGAATATTAATGGCGACTGAGCTTGCTCTCTCTCTCTCTGTATTGCGAAGCTTTTAAATGCTGTCGGCCGTGGGAAATTGTTTCGTACCCATGAGCCGTAGTCGGAGTGGCTGGGGAGAGATGTTGTCCATTTCTGTCTTGAGTAGCTCCTTGGCGGCCGCGTAAATCTCTTCCCTTGAGGCCACGGGCCCGGGCAGCGACATCGCTCTGGTCTTCACCTCAAAACTCACGCTTTTTGTCTTCACGGTCACTGTGCGCCCCTGTCCAGTAAATATAAAAATAAACAGATTCCCCCAATCAAGCCTTATAAGCCGTGGAAGGGCTGCGAGCACCTAAATGACGCCCTCACGGCACACGAGGAGTTAGTGAGGCCAGCATCGTGCCCGTTGAATAAAAGTGAAGTGTAAAGTCTAAGTATTGAATAACCTTGAAACCTAAAGCCTAAATAGCATGCACCCTAGGTGAATTACTATAGTAATTGCCATTCATAATAAATTGCAAGCACAATATAATTGACAATGCTGCTGTGTTTGTAATTATACTGGACGCCAGGTACTGCAACGTCTACGCTCTCGGCGTTCGCCAAACCACACTGATGAGCGTGAAGTATGGTCAAAGAACTCCTATTTCCCGCATGGCGTAGGGAGGGGCCCTCACCCAGCAGTGGATTGACCAACGGGCTGCATATGTACAGTTTATAAGTGCATGTCATATGCATAAAAAGAGACATGTACGTGATGTAAACCATTTCTTATACTACCTACAGATATATCCATAAACAAACATCTCTGTCAGGCGATGGCATAAAAGACTTTGGATATGAGTGTGGATACCTTCAGTCCCTCCTTGCTGAGGTCATTGGCCAGGTCTCCACACAGCTCCCAGCACAAGTTGTACAGCTCCTCTTGCTTGTTGATCTCACTGAACGTCCTGTAGGAAACACAATGAGTCGCCGAGAATGGCTCCCAACCGCGGACAGCTTCAACGAAGTCTCTCTAACAAACCAATGGTGCAGACTCACCTCTCCGTGCTCATGCTCTTTCGTTCTCCGTCCCTTTGGAATAAACACACACACAAAAAGAATTACAGAGGCGGTGAGACCCAACCTTCAGTTGAAATATTGGGTACAAACTTAATTGTGAATATTGTATTTTGAGCATTTTTTTCCAAGCACAGCATCAAATGAAATGGCCAAAGCCGTCTGTGTGTGTGCTCCTCGTGTGGATGATGCCTATCTAAGTGACAGCAACAGCGGGAGCTCTATGGCGTTATCTTCCAGGGCCATTCTGTGACACAAGGTGGTCACTGCTTTGAGCTAGTGTTCCAAATGTCAATCACGTCATCTCATCACATGATGCTGATAACACAAATGGAATATAATAGAGGAAAATAATATCATATGTACACGCTTGGATTGTGTAAAGATTTCCAAAGTGTGTGTTGTCCTCTCGGAATGATTAAATTTAGTGACAATGTTACTTTCAGAGCTGCACAACGATATGACATCACCCTGCAATGACATCATGCAAAGCAAGTGGTGTCATCGCCTTTATATTTAATTTATTTTGGATCATCTTTATGACAGTTATCATGACCCACTCACAAAGACCAAAAAACAGATGGGCAGAGCAAATGAATGAACACTCTGAACCTTAGGTGGAAAGTGCTAAAAAAACCTAAACAATTGTGTTCATTAAGTAGCCATATATTCTGAACTTGCCACTATTATACAGTATTCGCAAAACACAATAAACCTTCACTGCTCGCCAACTAAATAATTACCCGTATTACACACTGACCCGATATCTCTAGTCATGATCCCCTGCGATCTAAGAAATTCACAGTGAGATAAGTGGACTATAAACTAAACTTCTAAAATATTTTTTTTATTTGACCAGGTAAGGCTCAATGAGATATACAGCTATTTTTCCGAAGCAACGGGGCCATAAATTATAGCTCTACGAAGTGGCTTATCATGTGGAAATTTATAGCAGCCAATACTCTAAATGCACATTTATAAATGTGAAGGGAAAAACCGGAGGACCCGGCGAAAAATGCACATGACCATAGGGAGAACATGTGAACTCCAAATATACAACAGGCGTCAGGGTCGGGATCGAACCTACGACCTCCTGCATACCGGACAAGGTAGTTAACATCTCGCCACCATTGTGCCCTATATATCCCGTGTTGCTGTGCCGCTCGTTGCTTGAACGAAGCCACCTGTCAACGTGAGTGGAGCCCAAGCCCATGGAGATGCGCAGAAAGTGCTGACAGGACCCCTCAGAGAAGAGCAGCGCCACCAGAGCTCGCTGCCGGTGCAGGTGGGCGCACGTGAACACGTCCAGCGCATTCAGCATTTTCTCCGTCACTTTCCCGATGCCGCTCACCTACCGGCATGAGTGGGCATTTCAGTACACATATAACAAATTAAAGATCCCCGTATAGCGATACAGACTAATGGGGAAAGGACTGTTAACGAGTACCTATGGAGAGTAGGCCATTGCGTGCCAGTGTTATGGTCCAATTTTTTTAGATTACTGGAGAATTATTTAACTGGGAAACGTCACAATCATTGTCACTTACTGCGATAACTTAGTACGACCCTCTTGAAAGAGAGTCTAGAGTGAGCTTTTCCTACACTTACACAAGTGTAATTATTTGGTGATTTTGTCACAAGTGTGTAGCATTCAATCATTTGGATCTAAATCACTACACTGATAAGTTACACAGGCAAAATAAGCATGTGCATGCATGTAAGGTGGCAGACAATTCAACTTAAACTATTTTCTATTTTACCAAGTAAGGCTCACTGAGCTATATAACTCTTTTTCAGAAGCCACAAATGATGACTCAATGAAGCGGCTCATCGTGTGGAAATTGATAGCAGCCAAATACTCTAAACGCATTATTCTAAATGTGGAGGGAAAAACCGGAGGACCAGTATAAAAATCCACGCAACTACGGGGAGAACATACAAACTCCAAATATACCGGCGTCAGGGTTGGCATTGAACCCACAACCTCCTGAATACCAGGCAAGATATTTAACATCTCGCCATCGTTGAACACAGAGAAGACGCAAGCATCGTGGGCACCTTGCGTATCGGCAGCTCATCCACAAAGTTGCGGATGGCATCCCTCGTGGGCTCCAAGCGGTACTGCCCGTTGGGTTTATTCATGTCGCTGCCAACCTTCGCCAGCAGCATGTTGGGGGCAATGCCTGCAAACACAAACAAGTTGATTGGCAACACTAATGTAACGGTCACGGGGAGCGGCAATGCAGTGACTGATACACTGCTCTGCAACTTCGGCGACCTGAGTTTGTTTCCGAGTCACGGCTAAGATCAGTAAATTGGTGCTCGGCCACCCCAACCTTCGCCAACCCCGCACTGACCAGCGTGGTGACGTACGGTCAAAAAACTCCCAAAACCGATGTGGAATGGACAGGCCTTCATCCAGCAGTGGATTCACAAGACGTCTGGCCAGCGTAGAAGAGTTGGCCAAAACACCCTCTCTAGAGGTGAGGAACGTGAAACAAGGGGACGACCCAACACCAAGTGGCAATGGTGAGATACCATAACTGGGATTTGTTTTTCTTTTGTCGTTTCAGTGACCGAGGTTGATCGATCTTTTAAACTAAACCAAACTGTTTTATTTTACCAGGTAAGGGCCACTGAGCTACATAGCTTTTTCAGAAGCAACCTGGCCACAAATGACGGACCCTCCTGGAGTCTAACTCTAGATGCATTGACTCACCGGCGCTGGCTGTGAGACCCGTTTTCTGCTCGATGCGGAATCGCATTTCCCTGACGGCCTCCTCGACACTCAGCCCAAACACCACTGCCGTCGATGAGCGCTCAGGCGTTCCGTTACGGCTCGCGCTGGCGCCAAACCCTGACGCGGCATTTTCACTTCCACCGACCTGCGGCGGGGTGCTATCGAACAGTTCTGGTGAGTAACTCTCGAAGGATGCACCATCGTTTGCTTCATCTGTTTGTTTATCGGTCGTAAAGCCTCCCGCTGGTGACACATTTGGGTCACACGTGCTTTCCGCCGTGCCACCGTTTCCGAGCACCCTTAATGAGTTTGTGTCACGGGCGTTGTGCACCGCTGAGCTGGTCTGAGCCACCCTGCACCTGTTGCAGTCCCTCCCCTGGCACAGTCCCTCGTGAGCGGCGAAGGTGCGGCGGCTTTCGGGCCAGGCTTGCCGCTCCGCCAGGTGAGCCGTGATGTCCAGGTAAGCCTCGTCCAGGCTCATTGGTAGAAAGTTTGGGTCATAATCGGCAAGGACTTCTCGGACCTGTTGGTCACCATTCAATAAGGGTTATATTTCTAATTCACATTATATGAATAAGTGTCATGAGTTATACTTTGAATGACTACCATTTTGTATTGCTCTTTTTATTAAAGTCTATTTTTTCCTACCGATTTGAATATTGTTCATAAATATTTTACACACAATTTCAAATTTACAACTGCACCTATGTTCTGGATGTTCTGGCAATGTTTAAACTCTATTGCATTGCTCGACTTGCTTTTATATATGTAAAAAACATTTTTAATGCTTTTTGCCTTTACCTGGTCATATAATTAATTAATGTTGCTATGTCAATATCTACTCATTCTGCATGACCTATCCGTTAACTTAGGCGTAACTACACAAAGGAGTAATACAGCTCACCTGAGCTGTATTACTCTTTTTCTACCTACGTGACTTTACCGAAAGAACCAAAGAGTATGAGTACAGCTCACCTGCTTGCTCACAGCGGAGTATTTGTTGAAATTCAGTGGGCAGATGACAAGATCAGGACACAGCTTCTTGGCGATGAAGCCAGGCATGGCGGCGCGCACGCCAAACCTGCGGGCGTGGTAGTTGGACGTTGACTGCACGCGCAGAACACACACACACACACACGCCGCTTGCTTACAAATCACCCACAATTCAAGCAGGTGGCCAAGTTAAGCAGGTGGACTATATGGCTGAGGCACCAAAAAGTGCAGGCGAAGGCCCACAAAAAATATACATCACGCGTTCAGCCGGCATGCGGCGTATTTCCTGGTGTTTAAAAAAAGTATTTAAAAAATGCAATTACAGCATCTACACAAATACATGCAAACAAGGTCAATTTTGTTTTACATTTGACGAGTGATTAGTGCACTGCGTTAAAAACCTGCCAACCTGGCTATGGTTGACATCAGTGGTGAGTGATACCTAAACCAATTCTGAACCACCACCCCCTTCACCATCTCACACCGACAAGCAGGAAGAATGGTCAAACAAACCTCATGACATGGAGAGGGGAGACCTTCATATAGCAGTGGATTGACCTCAGGCTTTACTTATTTAACGACGTATTAGCAGGTTTCAAGGACAGAATACTGGTAAACATTAAAAGTGTCAGTGATTTATCACTTCACAATTGTATACATGTATGCTTAACTTCTTTCGCACCGTACGTAGCCAACCGTCTTAATCGGAGGTCATGCACTATATATTTGCAGGGGTAAAAGAAAAACATCTACAGGAAACCTATAGGAAAGAAAACCAATGCCTAAACTAAGATTACAAATCACATGACCTACAGTACACGTGAGCAGGGAGAGGCACACTATCAGTCATTAATCCTTCCAGACCTTAAGGAAGACAATGACGTGCTCAAAGCACCTGTGGGGTTATAGCAAGCAGCATCTCGTTGCGACGGGAAAGGATTTGCGAGAGACGTGCAAAGCCTTGTGCGCTGTTCATAATACAGCACTGAGATACATTGGTCGTTGCGATCAGAAGTGTCCAAAGACCACTTGTTCAGTGAGGGTTTAAATTAATGGCATGCAAACTCCGCAAATTATTGTTGCTTATCGTGTATGTAGGCAGAGTGAGTACAATTGGTGTATCGACTTGACAAGGAGTCTCCAGAGAGTCTGTGACATAATTTCCAAGCGCAGACCAGGGCCTGAACCAGGGGTGGGGACAATTTCCTTGGAGCCAAATAGGTCATTCAAATTACCTCGGTGGGCTACACGCGAACACTAAAATGCACACCTTAGTCACTTCTGTCATTGCAAGAGGCCCTAAAGTAACGACAAAGAAAATATGACGTTTTAGTACTTGATTCTTGTGATTGTAGAGATGGATAAAAATCTTGAGTGGGCCGATTCGAAGTGGTGGCCCCCATGTGGCCGTGGGTCATCCATATACATGAAGAATTGAATCTGTATGTACGTCTCAAAAACATCGAGAATACTTCCCGACAAGGTAGAAAGCTGAAATTTAGTGCACATGTAGCTTTTAGGACACAAACAACAGGACAAATATGAAAATCAGAGATTTCTCATTTTAAGGCCCCCAAAATCTCGATTTTAAGTGCCACATAAACATGTTTGTGCGTGTCATTCAGAAACCTTTCCAAATATAAGATTGCGTTTTTTTATTAATTGATAGAGCGTTAAACAGAAAATACAATTAAAGGGAGAACCATTGTTCTATCTTTTAATTGTTTTTGAGATATTTAAGATTCAAGCGGTTTTGAATGGAAAAAAAACGCATTTTATGATGTGCAAATCTAAGGAATTCTAAAACGGTAAAAGATAGGAGCTTCCCCTCAGAATATTAAGTTAATGTTGTGTTCTTTCACGTAAAAAAGAACATAATCTTTAAATTAAGTAGTTTCAAATGGATACGTCTTTAAATATCAGAAGTTTATTCAAGTAAACAATTTTTGCGTCTTTTTTGCAGAAAAATACAAATTTTGGAGCAGTTGTTAGTGTCGTAGATAAAAATTAAAAATAATATCAGGTTAATTTTCTTTGGTTCTTTCGGTAAAGTCACGTAGAATGAGAATAAAATAATAAATTGATAAAATAATATGAGACAATTAAATTCTCATGACGTTTCGGCCACAACACAAGCGGCCGAAACGTCGTGAGAATTTTATTGTGTTATTTTATTTTATCAATTTATTATTTTATTCTCATTCTACGTGACTTTACCGAAATAACCAAAGAAGATGAATCCTTGCAGTCACGAAAGCTTTAAATCGAAATCAGGTTAATTATTATATTTATTGAAAACTTTTTCCTGAAAACAGGCTTCATTAACTAGAACAATAGGTTTTCCCGTCATTGTTATAAAGAGTGTGAAGCAGCATCGATGTTCCAACGTTCACTCAAGCAGATCTTCTTGGCAATCCCCCAAGTTATCTCGCTTAACCATCCCTAATTTTTGACAGCAGTAGTCAATTTATTTCATCCAGGAGGCAACTGCCATCCACTGGGAAATCCTCCACCCAGTAGGCACCCTAAATGTGCATCAACGTTATTTTCACGTGATTAGCACGGTTGGCGACGTACGGTGCGAAATAAGTTCAACATACATACCTGATTACCCTCCACAGCCTCATCTCCCCGATTGAAAACTCATTTCTTTAGAACTGATTTTGTGTTTAGTTTGTTGTCCTTCGCGTCCACACCTCCGATTAGCACGGTTGGCTATGCACGGTGCGAAAGAAGTGCTACGTACATACGTGCATGTAACCGTGAATGTCAGTGCATTCTCTCCTGGGTAAGTAAATGATAGGGGTTGTCACAACATTTTCGTGATACGATACAATAGTAGGTTGCAGCGGTGGCGAGATGTTTTTGCCATATCAGTTTTTCCTAAGTTTGTAATTGTCTTTCAAATTTCTATTGTATTATCTTGCCGTCATTTAGTTGGGAAAAGTTTGAAAAGCATTAATTTAATGTGTATTTATTGCTATTTGCTTTATTATTCCATATTGACAGGATATGAAACATAAAATAAAATGAACGATAATCCGATACATTTTGCAAATGGACGATACAAATTTTGTGGATTTTATATTATACATCAGTGTCACCAAATCGCAAATTACTCTTTTGGGATTACACGTGGTAATCATTACCCCGTACAGGCAGACCAATGCCCACGTGCAGGCCAGTCCTGAGTCACCTTGTTCCTCACAGGGTCCCCTCAGCTACAATGCACTCCGAGACGTTTATTTACGTTACAGGCGCAATATAAATGCAAGTCTCATTATTATTATTACTACATCATTTATAATAATCCGAGCAAATGAGAGTGCGTCGAGAGCTCTCACAAGCATGCTCATGGAGCCGACGGCCATGGGCTTGTCCTTGAGCTCTGGGAAGTCCCTCATCTCCACGGCGGCATAGAACATGTCCATGTCCACGTGCACGATGGTGCGGTTGAGATCGCGGGACTTTTCCAGACGCTCCACCAGACTGTCCATCTGATGAGTGTTGCAACATTGGGTGAAAGCGATTCGCAGCTACTTCCCCGCATCTTCTGATGAGCACGGTTGGATACGTACGGTGCGAAAGAATTTCAACATACATGCATGCTTAGCAGTCATGTAACGATTTGCTCTCTCCCCACAATTCGATTAACTGTTCATTTTGGGGGTGGCTGTCACAATTCAAAAAAATATAATCTTATTTTTTTGTGGTTTTTAACATCTCATTTTCATGTTCCATCTCATATGTTTGTCCTTTTCATTACACCAGTCTAAAGGTTACATCAGCACATTAGCGTAAACTTGGATTAATCATAATTGATTTTTAGATACACAATTTGATGCATGGAATGGTGGTGCAGCTATTAGCATACTTGGTCTTGAACCTCGGGGCCTGAGTTTTATTCCTTTCCATGGCTACCGTAGTAGAGTTGTCTTAATCGGTCCTGGGAATTACCTTCACCAACTCAAACTGAGCAGCACGGTAAAGTATTGATTGACAAAGGGACTGTAAAATATATATCTTGAGCATAATAATGTATTAGAACAATTGTGGATTTGTACAGACTTTGATGAGTACAGCCTACACACAAACCTGCAGCTCAGCTTGTCGGATCTGCTGATCAGTAAGCTGACCCTTCTGCTGCAACATCCTCTCGATCTTCTGGTTCACCTGCTGCTCCTTCTTCAGCTCATTCTCATAAAAACGAGACCCCTGCAATACAATTATTAGCATGACTCAAGAAATGTAGTGTTAACTCGGTGGCAGCTGTTTGTCATGTTGTTGAACTGACATTAGGAATACATTCCAAGCTTGCCATACATTTAATGGAACACCAAAGTTGATTAATAGTTCGCAATTGGAGGTGTTCATCTGTAAATCCAACACTTTGGAGGTAAGAGGTTGTGGATCGTGCAGATTTGTTAACCAAAATATTACAAATTTTCTGGTCTGAAAAATGGCCATGAGACGGCAGGACAGCAAGTGGCTTCCTGACCTGACTGTGCAGACCTTTAAGTATTATTCTGTAATGCAAGTAGCAGGTTTCCCTGGGTAATCCCGTTTCCTTTCGGACCACAAAATAGTCGTTATTAAAGAGATGGACAAACATCCTCATGCAGATTGTGAAGTTTTCCAGGATAAATAAATCTCATCATTCATGGATATGTCTATTAGCCAATGACCAAATGATCTGGACATCTGACATCTTGTCAGATGTCAAAAGCTAAGTAAGTTTTGTGCCTGAATAGTGCTTCGATGGGAAACCACCATGCATAACAGTAGTTATGGGTGGTTGCAGGGCTATGTGGTCGACAGCAGATATCAGTGCAACAAACCCATTTTTGTACTATAGCATTGTCCATCTACACTCCCCGACTTTATCAACGGGCACTGACCAGCATGGTGAAGTATGGTCAAATAATCCCCACGACTCGCATAGCGGAGGGAGGCCTTCATCAAGAAATGGATCGATAAAATGGTCACACATTTACACGTTGCTTAATGAAACACGGCCACCCCAAAGGTCTGTTGGGCAGCGCAATTGCCCACGATTGGACGACGCGACACACCTTGGAGATGTCAAGGATGACTTTGTTAATGCGCTCCTTATCCAGCCCCTCCATTCCAGCCTTGTTGTCGTTGAGGGCCATGCAAGACACAAGCCCAGGGGCAGCCACGGCTCCCCTTGCTCCCTCCATCCCGTCTTCAGTCTCCAGCCTGAAGGGAGGTCCCCCCTCACCAGAGATCAATAAATGCCTGGGATTCACTCCGAAGCTTCCTGAAAAATGAGCAATCTCCTACTTTGCAAAGATTATCCCCTAGTCAGCAGGAGGTTACATAATCGCTTCTGCTGCACCAACTGTCTTATATGCTGACACGACACACATAAATTATATTGAGGTTCTGGTTCGGTGATCTGACACGGCCATTATGAGCCTCCTAATATATACCCACGTGAGGGCTTGAATCCAAGATTCAAATTTAGTGGTGATTGTTAAGGGCATGTCAATTGTGAGCCTTTTGACAAGAGACATAGAATCAGGGCTTGACCCCAGGAGATTGGCAGTGCTGGTCTTAAGTGTTTTACACACAGCTAAAATGAGGTTAATGACAACCAGATACTGTACAGCGTTTGGGCACCACGGTGGCAAAATGTTAACGACATCGCCTGGTATACAGGAGGTTGTGGTTCGATCCCGACTTTGACGCCTGTATATTTGGAATTTGCGCGTCTCTCTCCGCGATCGCGTGGATTTGTCTCCAGGGTTCTCTGGTTTTCCCCTCTACATTTAAGAGTATATTTGGCTGTACTCTTTGGTTCTTTCGGCAAAGTCACGTAGGTAGAAAAAATAATAGATCACGACTTTTCGATCGCAACAACAAGCGACCGTCTCACCTGAAGACGGTCGCTTGTCTCACCTGATGACGATTGCTTGTGTTGCGATCGAAACGTCGTGATCTGTTATTATTTCTACCTACGTGACTTTACCGAAAGAACCAAAGAGTTTGGATTCCTGCAGTCACACGAAAGCTTCAAATCAAGCTCATATTTGGCTGCTACACATTTCCACATGCTGAGCCACTTTGTTGTGCGATCATTTGTGGCCAGGTCGCTTCTGAAAAAGAGCCACATAGCTGAGTGGACCTTAAACTGGTCAAATAAAACACATAACGTGGTTTAAACCCTGGACCTCAGCGGTGACAGATTCGCGTTAGTCAGAGTCATTATCGATCTAGACTCACACACAGTCCCAGTGGTCCCGGCTCGGTTCTGGTCGTGTTTCTGACACGACCACTGTGAATTCCCAGGTAAAGATGAGGTTACATTCAATAGGCATTCGGCAGACATAACGAAAACAATGTCTTGAGACTCGATGATATTTTCATGGACAACTATATATGAATACATTTTAATGTCATTACACTGGGATTTTTGCAACACAGCGTTGTAATACTGTGGGGTTTTTTTGCCTGGAAGATTTCCTGTTTTATCCAGGATATTTCTGTTGCGCGTCGTCGCTTTAAGATGTTTCTCTGTTCATATTTTGTTTGTTGAGGTTGCACCCGACTTAAGAGCAGCATGGCTCACAGGGCTATACCTGATAAATGACACTTGACAACCCCAGGGCACTCCCTGTCGCCTCACGGCTTAGCCCTTTACACATTTTAACACACGGCAACCGAGTAAACACAAGCGCGACTCGGGTCAACTTTTTGCTTGTACCAAGCTGCACTGACCGGCGTGGTGAAGTATGGTCAAACAACACCCAAGACGGTCGCGGTGCGGAGAGGCATTCCATCCAGCAGTAGATCGACAAAGGAATGATATACAGTATACTGTATATACAAAATACCAATATCCCCCGGATAGCCTTAACACTGTTGGGGGCAAGCGCCGTTAGCGAGTAGCACCTACGAAGGCCGGCGCGGCACACGATGGGGGTGGGTTGGCCAGCAACCCCGCCCCGCGCGCCTTTGTCTTCCCCACTGGCGATGTTTACTAACACACCGCACCGGCTACTCATTTGAGGCCGCGGTCGACCTCGGTGAGGCCACAATTACCGGTCGGGATAATCGTCAGCCGGCGTTGTTTGTTGGCCCCGGTGGGGAGCTCTCTTCACGGCGCTTTCGAATCCGCGTGAGTGCCCCGACGCCGCTTCTCGTGTACGTTCAAATTTTCACCGCGCGCGCGCCGTTTCACAGTCGGCCATCTTACGTAGGGGAGGTGGAGGGGGTAGATGGGGAGGGGGACATGGGGGGGGGGTGGTGAAGATGGGGGGGGGTGGGGAGGTGGGGTGGGTGGGGGGAGGCACCGCAGAGGGGATGGGGGCTGCTACCACCGTCCTCGACTCCCCCCCCCACCACCACCTCATTATGCGACGTCATCAACCGTCGACATTAATGAATCTCGAGCCCCCCCCACCTACCCCCACGGTTCCCTCTAGCAAGATGGCGGCGAAGCACTGCTTCGCGCGTGTTGGTGACGTCGCCTGCACGCGGCTATATAATGGACGGCAGCCGTCAGGGCTCATTCGCGTCGAGTGTGGGTTCGTGCCAGCGCAACCCTTGTTTCGTGTTTACCCCACAACCATCCTCCTCCCCCTCCCACACCTTCATCCGTCATTATTATCAATCGCCGTGGCTGTTGATAATATCGCCACCGCAGTTTGCGTATCGTTCAACGGGGGGGTGCAGCTTGTCGCAGCTGCCATGCACGACGCGTCGGACGACGAGGAGGCCGAGAGCGCGGAGAACGCGGCGGAGGCGGGGGAGCTGTGCGGGCAGCTGAGCAAGTGGACCAACTACCTGCTGGGCTGGCAGGGCCGATGGGTGGCGGTGCGCGGAGGGACGCTCACGTACTGCCGCTCGGCCGACGAGAGCGAGTTTGGATGCCGCGGGGCCATATGTCTGGCCAAGGCCCTCATCACGGTGAGCGAGCAAGATTCTGCGTGGGCGCGCGTGTAGGGGGGCGGTGGGGTGGGGGGCCCTCTGTGATGGGGTTAGCGCTGGTTTTGTGGGTGTCAGCCGAGTGAGTGATTTGGGTGGTGGGGCTATGTGTTGTGTGGTTGTAGTGTTGGATGTTGGGTGCTTGTGTTGTCCGCTTGGGTGGTGGTGGTGGTGGTGCTGGCAGGGTACTCGTGTTACCCGCATCATGACGGTGGTATCACTCGGCTGATACCACACACATCCCCCTGATGTATGTTGGACTTCTTTCGCGCCGTACGTAGCCAGCCGTGTTAACCGGAGGTGCGGTGGGAAGGACAACAAACGAAACGCAAAACGCTATTCTAAATAAATGCTTTTTTTAATTTAGAAAATTGGTACCACAACCACTCTGCGTATTTTTTTCTTCTTTGGTTCTTTCGGTAAAGTCACGTAGAATGCGAATACAATAATAAAATAACACAATGAAATTCTCACGATGTTTCGGCCACAACACAAGTAGCCGTCCTGGCCGAAACGTCGTGAGAATTTCATTGTTTTATTTTATCATTCTACGTGACTTTACCGAAAGAACCAAAGAAGATGAATCCTTGCAGTCACGAAAGCTTTAAATCGAAATTTAACCACTCTGCGTATGTCACCATAATCCTGCTTGGACCACTACGACCAATACGCTGATGCACGTGCACCCGTATCATGCGATAGCCAACATCTTTGACACCACAGACACGCGGCACTGATATCACGGCTTTACAGCTTGGCATCACAGCCGATATACTACCACAACCACCAGGCTAATGTAACAACTCGACTAATATGACCCCAGGTAACCTGGCACAGGGACTTATCCGACTCCACAATCCTACGTAAAATGTATAAGTTAACAGGGATAGTAAGAAAAGACAAGTTTCTTAAGAATTATCCCGACGACCTCTTCAATTGTTTCGTAGTGTTAGGGTTTTGTTGAATGGTAAGGTGAGCTTGCGGCTCGTAATCCTTGTTAATACGTTTGGCATAGAGTTGGCCCGATAATTTCTGCGGGAACTCGCCAGCACCTTGCTCCCATCTCTCCTGCCAAGGGAAACCTAAGGTTACATTTTAAAGTGAGTCATTGTGTTGCTATCCAAGCCCAAATCTGTTGTTTGTAAAATATTATCACTATGGTTTCAGATTTTTGTGCAATCACAGGCCACACTGTTCTTCGTCACGGGCGATGATTAATGTCTTACAGGGATGCATGAAGGACACTGATAATGCCCTGAAATGGCGTATCCCCCCTGAGAAGTCAGTCGGTTTACCTGTTGTAGCAGTACCTTCACCACAGCTGTCGATGTTTTTTGTGGATTGTATGCAGACTCCGACGAAAACCTGTAAAAGTAACAGTAGCATTTTCAACATGCCCAGTGCTTTTCACTGAAGAACTCTGCTAGTGTTGGCTAAAGGGCTCAGATAAGGGCACTTTACTATCGCCCTGCCTTCCATCCATTAAGTACAGGTATTTGTTTGTTTTAGTAAGGCTCAAGGCATGCGCACAAATGTGTGTTTGCCGTCACTGTAATTGTCTTCGAATTAGCGCCACCTGAGTTACAGTGAGGGAAAAAAGTATTTGATCCCCTGCTGATTTTGTACGTTTGCCACTGACGAAGAAATGATCAGTCTATAATTTTAATGGTAGGTTTATTTAAACAGTGAGAGACAGAATAACAACAAAAATAATCTAGAAAAACGCATGTCAAAAATGTTCTAAATTGATTTGCATTTTAATGAGGGAAATAAGTATTTGACCCCTCTGCAAAACATGACTTAGTACTTGGTGGCAAAACCCTTGTTGGCAATCACAGAGGTCAGACGTTTCTTGTAGTTGGCCACCAGGTTTGCACACATCTGGAGGGAATTTGTCCCACTCCTCTTTGCAGACCTTCTCCAAGTCATTAAGGTTTTGAGGCTGACGTTTGGCAACTCGAACCTTCAGCTCCCTCCACAGATTTTCTATGGGATTAAGGTCTGGAGACTGGCTAGGCCACTCCAAGACCTTAATGTTCTTCTTCTTCTTGAGCCACTCCTTTGTTGCCTTGGCCGTGTGTTTTGGGTCATTGTCATGCTGGAATACCCATCCACGACCCATTTTCAATGCCCTGGCTGAGGGAAGGAGGTTCTCACCCAAGATTTGACGGTACATGGTCCCGTCCATCGTCCCTTTGATGCGGGGAAGTTGTCTTGTCCCCTTAGCAGAAAAACACCCCCAAAGCGTAATGTGTCCACCTCCATGTTTGACGGTGGGGATGGTGTTCTTGGGGTCATAGGCAGCATTCCTCCTCCTCCAAACACGGTGAGTTGAGTTGCGGGCGCTGCAGGATTTCAGTCCTTCACGGCGTAGTGTGTTACCAATTGTTTTCTTGGTGACTATGGTCCCAGCTGTCTTGAGATCATTGACAAGATCCTCCCATGTAGTTCTGGGCTGATTCTTCACCGTTCTCATGATCATTGCAACTCCACGAGGTGAGATCTTGCATGGAGCCCCAGGCCGAGGGAGATTGATAGTTCTTTTGTGTTTCTTCCATTTGCGAATAATCGCACCAACTGTTGTCACCTTCTCACCAAGCTGCTTGGCAATGGTCTTGTAGCCCATTCCAGGCTTGTGTACGTCTACAATCTTGTCCCTGACATCCTTGGAGAGCTCTTTGGTCTTGGCCATGGTGGAGAGTTTGGAATCTGATTGATTGATTGCTTCTGTGGACAGGTGCCTTTTATACAGGTAACAAGCTGAGATTAGGAGCACTCCGTTTAAGAGAGTGCTCCCGATCTCTGCTCGTTACCTGTATAAAAGACACCTGGGAGCCAGAAATCTTTCTGATTGAGAGGGGGTCAAAAATTGATTTCCCTCATTAAAATGCAAATCAATTTATAACATTTTTGACATGCGTTTTTCTGGATTTTTGTTGTTGTTATTCTGTCTCTCACTGTTCAAATAAACCTACCATTAAAATTATAGACTGATCATTTCTTTGTCAGTGGGCAAACGTACAAAATCAGCAGGGGATCAAATACTTTTTTCCCTCACTGTACTTTCCCTCCATGTAATGAGCAGCTAGAGTTAATTGGCAGCACCCCAGTCCTATCTGCTATCTGCTTAATAACCATAGGTCTTGCTGGGGTTGATGGTTGTTATGGAAGCAGTTATCAACTTTGGCTGGTTAAGGCTGTTAGATTTCTCCTTAGATCCATAGCTGGTAATTCTGTAAATGCGGCTGCTTATTTTCACAGCCATTACAGAACACTTTCCAGGTTTTATTGCTGCTGTTAGGTTATAGGGCACCTACAATTCTCTTTAGAGTTCTATACAGAAATGCAAACCAACTCTGCAATTCAAAGCAATAAGCTGGAAACCGCAGCAATATTATATATACATAGGAAATGAATACAATAAACGAGAAGAGCTTGATGAGTGAAGCTTTTATTATCTGATACAGAAACTTTTAAAAGCCAAGTCGGTGTCACTTAATGGGGTTTCTTCCTGCATGACTGCATTTTAGTTTCAATATCTGATCATCAAAGGACAGGCAGGATTTATATGCCGTTGAATCGGTTTAACTGAAATGACAATGTAAATTGTCATTACAAGACACGACTTTTCATGCAAATAGGGCTGTAGTCCTTGGCTGACAGGGCTTTATTTCTGTTCACACTTCACTGCCTCCTGTTTATCATAAGGAGCTATTCAAAGCGCATGTGCATAGGAGCCGTATAATGATTTTTGAAATGTTTCATGACATGTTTGAGATGTGTTGCTCATTTCTCAACCTTGTGAATGTCATTTTATAACGGTCTCTGAAATGATTAAGATTTGAGAGAGAGAAAAAAACATGTTACATTTATTATGGTGGCGAAGATGCGAGCACGCTGGGCCTTATTCCAGGTTACGGCAAACATCAGCAGCGAGTGATGTCAGAATCGGTGCCACCCTCCACACCCCTACCTTTGCCAACGTACACTGACCAGCGTGGTAAAGTATGGTAAAAAAAAACCGTGACCGACATGGTTTGGCGAGACTTTCATCCATCAATGGACTGAAAATGTCTTTATTTTTTAAATAGTTTTTTTGTTCTATGAAAACTATTGAGTAAACTTCGAGAGCCATTAGCGCAGTTTATATCGGCAACTTGAAGGCTATATTTCACAATACACAGTATAGAATAATCGTGAAGAGGCAATTTTACTTGGGCATTGTATGTTTGCTAACCAATTATCACTAATTGAGGTTGAAATCATTGTTTTGCGTTTCTTCACAAGCACGCAATGCTCAAGTTACCAGTGTCGACTCATTCAGGTAAAATAAACTTTTATCAACTGTGGGTTTGCGATATCTCATTCAATTTTATAAAAAATATTGTAATTACCATCCAAATTACACAGTGTCATAATGATGAGTTTAAAACTGCCCAGCAGATTCCTGGAACTCAAAAGAAACACGTTTCAGGGAATTTTGTATCACATGAGACCATGGCACGCTTTTGCAAAACCATAATTACTGTGGAGATGAATGAGAAATGTGCTCATTGTACAGAAGCCTTAATTGTGTGTGGGTCAAATGCATAAATCATGTGATGAGTAGTAATTAAATCCATTTCTGCCTTTGTATATACATTTGTTTTGTATATCCACACCTGGATGAAGGCCTCCCCCACCGTGTGTTAGTGCAGGGGAGGATTGTTAGACCGTAGTTTATTACACAGTCTAGTGTAGATTGAAGGGTGACACGCAGGGCTGTCTTTTTATGTAAGACGTGACTGGCTATCGAACTTGGGTGGCCGGGTTCTTAGTGCAGTGTACCAACCACTGCCACCCACCCAACTGCCAACATTTCGACTCCGCACCCACCCAAATGATAAGCCATTTCGTTGTGTTATCATTTGTCGCCATTTCGCTTTTGAAAAAAGAAGCTAATAGCTCAGTGGGCTTGACCTGGTAAGATAAAAAAAATAGTTTAGTTTTATCTATTTTTGTGTGATTTTTTTGTTGTTTTACCTTTCCTATACTTGGCAATTTTCTATTGTTGTAACATTCTGACCCGCCCTTACTGAACGTCTGTGAAAAATAGATTTATACCTCATTGGATTCCTCCAGTATAAATACGTATTCAGATTCTGAAACAATTTCCTGCTTTGCTGCAGATCACCAACATGTGTATCCCATCTTTATAAAAAAGAGGCAGTTTACAATTGTTGAGTTCATATTGTACAAGGCGCTGCTGTCACATGTGACTTGCGCATCTCGTTTATGAAAATGCCTTCTGTGTTTTTAAGTCACGTGAACTTCCAGAAGAAAATTAAGTTAACCCTAACACTGGCCATGATGCCAGCATACAGCAGTCCAATCCGTCTGAGGAGCGTTGCTAGTTTGACAGTTGCCGATAATGTTTAAGTCGCCAGGATAAATGTCCCAGCGACCCCTCCAAACAACTCTCGACTCTCTCCACGGCATTGTGGCTGCTGCTTCTTGTTGGAGCCCGATAATGTTTCAAATAACACTCGCTTGTCCGATTATTTTAGATGTCAAACTCTTCCGATTATCGGTTCCATTCCTAATCACCTAATCGGAAAAAGAAAAAAAAATAGTTGGGGGTTGGGGGAGGGGGAAGTCTTCCTATCTTCCCACTTGTGCCACTGGCTGGGAGGTGATGGTCGGACCTTGGTGACGTCATTGGCGTCATCTGCCGTGCCACCCTGGCTGCAGCTTGGGGGGTTTTCCACCTTTGGCAGACAGCCTGTCGGGGCTCCTCTATCATTTTTAAATGTGCCCAAGCAATCTGTTACAATTTGTCGTCTCTCACTTGTTCCAGCTCTAGTTTCAAATGATCATTTGTGGATTTATGTGGAGAGGCGAACACTGCTTCTAAACCTCTTGTGACAAATGTGTGATGAATTCCAGATCTTGTTGGCGATGTTTTTTTTTTTAGTAAATCCTATGGCATGTGCTACAAATCCTGAGCATTATCGCTTAATCCAACTGTTTCATTAAGGTGCAAAAGCACAGTAAATATAATGTGTCTCGGGCGCCCCATGTTTTTCCACATTACGGATAAATTTGGTAAGTTGCAGTAAAGTGAGAATACACCATTAATGTGTGATTTGGTAGACTCTGTTAGCGGCCTGATAACTTCCATGTGTTAGCTGTTGGACACGTACATGTGATGTTGCCTGCAGCTTATTGATTTTTGTTATAATTTTTTTCTCTGAACCACACGTCACGTCTCCTATGCTTGTTTGCAAACCAGTCATTGATCTTGTTTCTGAGACGTCAGGCTGACACGTTAATTAATTCCTTACTCCTTTGCCGATACTGTGAATCACCTTATTTTTGTGAATGCCATTTACCAGACGTTTGTATCGTGTTTGAATTTCATCATGCACATATATTAAACACGAGTCTATACACATGCAGTGCTGTTTACAATTTTAAAGGTGTCTTGTTAGGCCTCAATGAAAATTCCACAAAGGCATGCATTCATCTCCTCGGTTTGCTTTCAGGATTCGATGTGTTATTCAAATATTTACAACGAGATTGATGCCCTTACAATTTTTTATCTTCAGACCTCCATTTACTGTTGGATGAAGGCTTCCCCAAGCCATCACTATCTGTTTCTTGGCCTCGCACAGCACAACATTTCATCCAGTTGCTGCTGCACACACTGATTTCATTGCTCCGTGTCCGCGGTGGGCACCAACTCTCGCGTGTTCCTTCCTCTGGCTGCCATTCCGTCGTTCCGTCGTTTACCTCGACCACCGGCCATCATCCCTTCCAGCTACGTGTCCCACCAAAGCCCACTTACTTTTGTGACCCATCAATGCGATGTCTCAAACTTGTATTTGTTATTTTTTAATCCACGCGTTGGTCTTCCTGTCTCTCGCGCGTGTAATTCCAAGCACCGCGCCTCGACGTTCCTGCTTAACTTTCGATTTAGGAATTTAGCAAAACAGTCATTGCAATGATCTGGAACTTACGTGACGGTACGGTCACATTCGAACCACGGGTTGCGAGGGACATGACTCAGCGCCGTTGGTGGGGGCGGCGGAGCTCCCGGTGGTGCCTGCGTCCCTGTGTGCCATCGAGCACGTCCCGCTGGATGCCAAGAACCCCCGTGCCAGTGACTCACTGTGGCACATCCGTATATTTCTGGCAACGTTTAATACGTTGTTGTAAAAATAACTGGGTCTCATAAAAAGCACATTTTGAATTACCACGGGTTTATATTAAAATCGTTTCATTGCACTCTGTAACTGACTTTCAGTAATAATTTGAATTAAAGATTAAATTAATTGCACGACAAGAACTGCAATCATGGAGAAGAATTTTTCAGTGTAAATGTGTTTTCGTTTACCGTTAAGCGCTTTGTCAATCTAATACCGGATGAAGGCCTCCCCATGCCATGCTGGTCACTGTGGATTGGTGGCTAGGATCCGTTCAGATACCACTCCTGACACTGATAGCCTTGGCCGTGGATCAAACTCGGGTTGCAAGGTTAATAGAAGGGGGGGGGTGGGTGGGGTGGCGGACACTTTTACTTGAATATGTGCGCTCTGGTCGTGTCTTGTCTTGCAGCCCCACGAGTTTGACGAGTGCCGCTTTGACATCTCGGTCAACGACAGCGTGTGGTATTTCCGTGCGGAAGACCCTCAGCACCGGCAAATGTGGGTGGAGGCTCTGGAACATCACAAGGTGAGGCCGCAATTCATCGACGTCTATAGATGCACAAAAGGTGGACCGGGGTGGCTCAAGAGGGCCAAATAGAAGGCACTCCACTAACGATTTGCCTCACGGCAGTTCGATGAATTGCCATAATTTGAAGTTACGATTCTTGTACTGTTTTTGCTTTCTCGTTTGTATTGTTTCTGGTTAGTTCTGTCTTGTTTGGTCCATGAGATTAAATGTGACGTTGATATATTAATATGAAAAGTAGCGAAATATATTCTGAATCATTGATTCACCCCACCGGAAGACAATGAATTTCACATTCAGGTTTCCGATGAGATTTAAGAAACTATTGTTTGTAACGTTGTAACAGTTATTTTATTTTGACAAACACGAATCCATCCATGTATCATGGTTGTAAGAATACATTTCAATCTATGAATTGATGCATCCCTTGCCTTCTAATAGTGTTCCGAGCCTGGACTGCTGAGATCCTGGGTTCCAATCTTGAGTTTCGGTCACCCGTGTCCTCGCATGGTGGAAAATGAAAACGCGGTGCAATGGGCCACGGTGTTCATGCCGCGGCACTGAGAGAGACTGCACACTTAAGCTTCGGTAGTGTTGTCTTCGCACATTTCAATAAAGCAGACCTGCTGCTCGTACACAAGGCACGATCCCGGAGGGATTGGCTGTGCAAATTGGACCACGAACAAAGCCCGCTTGCCTTCCGGAGGTTACACTTGTACACGCTCCTCCCTACCAGATGCGTGTCGCTGGGCTGCGCCAGTGTATCGGTGCCAATACAAATCCATTTTTAATTTATATACCATCTAAATGTGACCGCAATCTCAAGACAACGTACGCAAACAGTGGTCTCATGCATGCATTTTATAGTCGGTCGTGGGCGGAGGGAAAAAATAAGGAAGGTCTTAATCGTAGACTTGGGCAGGGCCCCTATGACTGCTGAGTGCAGCTGTGGAGAAGGAGCGACCTCCCATTGAAAGGAGGTTGATTGGTGGCTTCAACAGAATTTCTTGGTCACCGTTTGCATACGTGATGCCAATACTTTTTACTCTGATTTCAATAATGTCCATCTCAATAATACTTGCTTATCGCTAAAATCATGTTATCTTGACCGACCCCATAGTGACGAAAGACGGCTGTCAGAAAAAGAAGACTCAAAGCGTGTTGTCTTTCTGGGGTAAAGGTTACTCTTGCAAATTATGGAGCAATATTGAAATTGTGCAGAGTGATGATACTGCTGTAAACCCAGGTATGCGAGTTCAGCAGTGTCTACCTATAAAGCGTCATGCTTGTTTTTACTGTTGACAATCGGGCTAGGTAAGCAATAGAGAGAACACACAGATTTTATCACATTTGTCACGTGGGGTGTGGGGGGGTTACTCAACCAGGGATTACATTCCTAAACGATGAGTGTGCATGGAGGAAGGAAAACAGGCTGACTAATATGCCTTCTCAGCCAAACTACTAATCCGTATGCATGCGGGTCACTCGATTTAACATTCCGGTTGCATATGACATACATCATCGCGGATTGCTTCGGGTAAAAAAAAAACACTGATAAACATGACTGCAGGCAGATAAATGGCTGGATGCAAGACAGGGATATAAAAAAGGTAAACAAATATCTTTACATTCACACAGCTTGACATCCTGGGGGTCAGTCAACTGTGTGCGGTATTTCACGCCAGTCAATTTCCTTAATCGAGGTGGTTTTGGTTTGACGCCAGTTGTGAGCACTCTATGGCGGTTCCTGTTTCTGCCACACCCGTGAACATCCATTATCCCGACGACGTTTTCTGCCTCCCTCCCACACACCCCGCCAGGCCCTCCCTCCGTACCCCCTCCCACGTGCCCGTCTGTCAGGGCGCCCCCGTTGCATTCCGCTCAAGATTGAGCAGTGTTGCTGGCTTTCATGCTGTGGACGGGACGATTGTTGGACGCGCGTCACATGTTGGCTACGTGTGATGGCGCGTGCGGCGCAAGCGCAATTTCACACTCGCCTTCGTAATTCTGATGAATGCACTGGCGGCACGTCCATGACTTCCAACAAGTGCTTGCTTATGCAGCAGGCTGGCTCTCGCTGGTTATTCAACCGCGTTTTACCAAGTGTACAGATTAACCCTGCCTGCGATTCGAGGAATTGTCACCGTTTAGGATCTTGTTTTGATTCGGGAATGGCGTTTTTTTTGCCCAGGTTTGGCTGCCTTGTTCGTGGTGTTTTAGTTATTTAGGCTGTTTGCCTTTTTCAGTTTTGTTTGCTCGATGAGCCAAAATGTAACATGAGTATATCATCGCCTGAGTTTCAGCTATTCCATATTTAACATGCGCAATTTGAAGCGTGTGTTCTTGAGTGTAGGAATCAATTTTTGCATTATGCCTGGTAAATAGTGTCAAAGCACGGAGCTGGCACAGCTGAGATCCTGAGTTTGAATCTGAAATTTAAGCCACCCATTATTAAAGTGACATCTCAAGTGCAGCGAGTTGATAGCCTCTCTAATTTTGTGCCTTCTCGTCTGTATTGTTTCTCATTTGATCTATCTCATTTGTACAGCCTTATAGGCTTGCCAATTGTAATATTTTTTTATAATATTGCATAACTTGTGAATAATAGATACTTGCACGTCATTGTATATGTGCTTACCGAGCATAATAATCAATAGTGATGATAGATTAATCGCTACAAGGCTAGTTTTACAGCATCTGAAACACTTGATGTTGTTTGGTAGGGTGGCATTTTAGGCATTCTTTGTTCATTTCAGTTATTTTTCTAAAAATAAAGTATTCATCGAGAAAATGTACAGTCCGTGGCCTGCTGACCTGATTCTATTTTCAAAGCTGTTATCCAGTTAATATCTAGTCTACACACCATTCGTAATCATCATTATCAGCCATGCTGATAACTATGACCCACATATCATTGTCCAAACCAAAAGGTGACAGTAGAATGTTTAAGCATGCAGAAGCCATTTAGTTCAGTGGCCACTACGAGGCTCCTGTAATGGATATGCTGTGAGGAGGATGTTTTAATGGAGCGTTTTCTGCCCAGCACTCCACTTCTAAGTGGTCAATGACTCATTACAAACGGGGCCGGGTGGTTGATAATGGGACACTTGGGGAAGGCAGCTTGTCAAACTCTGAAACCGTTTGTGACGTGCAGCTGCTGAAAGCTTGCTTAACTGGAATCCTGTCCATTGTTTATTTAATGGCCCTTGCCAGGACGTGATATGTAAGTAGGGAGGGGGGGGGAGTCTGGTCATCGAAAATAAATAATAATGATTACGTAACGATTTCAAAACAAAACAGCGCTTCTCATAAGCTCCCAACTCGTGAGGCTGCATCACGAGACGATCGTAATTCACAGCTGTGCAGCGCTAGTTTACAGCGGTGGCGGCTGACCGATGCGTAAGTGCGAACACACAAGTGATAAACACGATCACCCAGGATGCGCATCGTTTGAAGTTGTTCCTTTATGCAAATACATTTTTTAAACCGCTGTATTGTTCCCACATGCCTTTGCGTTCTCTTCGTGGCTTTCCAGCTCGCACAACCCAGCGACTTAGTTTACCCCCTTTCCTTCCTGGCTCATTTCCTGCCGTGAGGCTGGGCACTGCTGGTGCTAAAGACGATGATTCCTCTTGTGGGACTGCATGGGAATGAGTAGAAACAAAGGTCAGGGGGTTGGCGAGGAATCACCTGGGGCCCTATCACTGGAAATGGAAAATGGCGAGCAGAAGTCTCGGGCTGCACTTTGGCTCCGAGAACGTGCACGCAGTGATCGAAACGTGTGTTTTAGATTGTCTGCCCTAAGTTTCCACGTGATAAGCCAATTAGTTGAGCTATCATTTGTGGCCAGGTCGCTTCTGAAAAAATAAGCTAATGGCTTAGTGGGCTTTACCTGGTAAAATAAAAATAGGTTAGGTTTTTTTTGCGTGATTTTGTTAACCTTTCCTATACTTTGCACTCCTATCGTTTTTATTTAGTTTGTTGTAACGTTCTGCTACCCACCCCAAATGGACATCTGTGAAAAATATCTTTATAGCTCATCGGATTCCTCCAGTATAAATAAATATTTAGATTGTACTGCATATGCTTGTCATTTCACTCGGTGACATTAATATTAATCTTTATTTAACCATGCTAAGACCCAGTTCAAGAGATTGAGATATTATTTCCAAAAGGGATCCTTGCAAGATGACAGCGTCTCGTCAGCTTCACAGAACATCAACCCAATGAATTATACACAACGCATTATATTAAAATAGAATAAAATATTAAAACTCGTTAACAAAATAAATGATTAAATGTTCTCTAAAATGTCCCTTAAATCTGGAGCTATCCTCTTCTCCCCCCCCCCACCAGCCATCCTTGCTGTTGGGATCACCACATGGTATGCATGTTGAGGGCCTTGGTAATGTAAACAGAAGACAAAAAAACGTGGAAAGACTCGCTCATGAGTTGGCTTACAGCTTGGGCCAAATTTGTTTTGAAGTGCAGGAGGTTGAGTGAATTGACTTGTGCTTCATGAGATTACGTAGTGGGTGTGCCCAGCTCACTGTACGAGTTCGCAATGACTGCTGTGTTTTGTGTTGGCTCGTAGAGTGTTGGCCTATATTTGAGTTGTCCAGTAGTGCAAGACTGCATCTCAATTTTCCCACAAGCCTTGAGCACTTTCCCACAAGATTAACCGAGGGGGCTGCGCTTGTGCACATCTTTGTTTTGGCTCATTAGACCGTGGGAGATCTGTAAGATGCATTCTCGTGGGACACTGGATGCGAGTGTGTTTGCACATGAGAATGTTGCTATGTACATGCACAAAGTGATGGTGCAGTGGTCTGTGCACTACCCTCGGTACCCATTTACTTGACTTAAACTCCTGACCATGACTCGTGTGTGGCGAGTGGTATCAGAACTTGTTCCTGGTTCAACTGAGCCTTAAAAATGAGCATCTGGTTCAGTGTTTAAACTTTGCCACTGCGGAGACTGGCGGTCAGGTATTGTGCTGGCCATGCCATCCCGTCGTGTGCTGTGATAGCCTTAATAGGTGTACGCTAACAGCACATACACCAATGGTATATATGTCTATAGGGCGAGTCCTTTGTCTGTATGGTTTACAGCTGCAGACAGAATCGGGGTATGGATCCGAGTCCAGCCTACGGCGTCACGGCTCCATGCTGTCACTCACTTCCGGGGCGAGTGGTTTCTCAACTACATCCACCTCCTCCTTCAAGGTGAGAGCCCCCCACCGTTGCTGGCAATTCCGACGTTCGTATTTCTCGACTGCAGGCAAAATGACGATGTGAGGTCCGTCATCCTGACGATTGCGCCATCGGGTAACTGCACATTGGTATCGACCAAATGCTGCGACAACACCTGGAATTTCGTGGGCCGCACGTGTTTTGTTTGATCAATTCTCAGAAGGGGCTGGGGCTGCGGGAGAAACTTGCGGAAATGGAGACCTTCCGGGACATCCTCTGCCGGCAAGTGGACACGCTCCAGAAGTACTTCGACGTCTGCGCGGATGCGGTGTCAAAGGACGAGCTGAGCCGAGACAGAGGTGACACTTGCCAGCGTGTGTCATTTTGCTCTTCTTTTTTTCCCTTCCCCTCCTGTCAGCTCAAGATTGGCAATGTGGCTCAATGAACTCTCCCTATCTTTGTCATTCACTAGCTTTGTTGCTTCGGTCAAACTTGCACTCTTTCCTTCAATGTCATTCTTCTACATCAGCGGCTGTGACGGAAACGCAGTGAGCAAAAGCCACAGACTTTACGCATTTGTGACAGGCTGAATGAGACGGTGGCTCAAGGCAATACGGGGCGGAATGTATGGATTTTATATATATATTTTTATAACGTTGGTGATTCTTTTCCATTATTCCAATTGTGCTTTCGGCATCATGTCAGCAGACGAGTCCCTTTGGATCTCTCACAGCAGTGCAGCCCTTCGTATTTGAGAATTGGCCCATGGAGGCAGAGCTACTTCAGAGATCCCTTCAAAGCAACCTCTGATCCACACAGTATAGGGCAAGACATTCCCACCTGCTGTGCCATATGATAGGTATGTACATCTCTTGACGGTCACACTGATAATTTTATTCTCAGATTGGGAATTTAGCCAGATTGAGTTCAAAACCAAATTGAATGCCTTTGTTTTTTTGTGTTCAGTCATTGGTGACCGCCTAGGCTAAGACTAGCTATCAACTCCCTACACTTGACAACCTGTAGGTTTTCTGCCTAGATTTGAACCCAGGCCCTCGGTGTAGCCAGTTTAGTAATTTGACATCTGAGCCACCCAGCCACCTGTGTGGATGAAATATGTATCGTTACCTAAACCTTGTGATGGCCTGTTTTGCGAATATGCTCCTTTTTCTGCAGGCCAAGCCCATTCCAAACTACTCTATTTTAAGTGCTCTCGTACCACGGGGGGGGGAGGGGGTGTTCAACTGAAGCGTCTATGTGGCAATTGTCTTTTTTTTCGTTTTCGCTGTCATATTCGTAGGTGGCAGACACAAAACAAGACGTGGCCTTACTTAGAGGAGCTACATTCAATTCCGGATAAAACGGAGATTACCTGTGACCTCTGTGTCACCCAGTTGCTGACGAGATTGGTGGAAAGTGAAATTCCCTTGAGGCTTACACAATCAAATCCAAGGATTTTCTATAGTTGAGGGGGGGGGGTCACAGCCCCTGGGAGCATGTGCCACAAAAGATTGTTGTGAAAAAGAAATTATTTGATGCCATGTGATTTGTACAGCAGCAAGCGTTTAGCAGGGGATTTATTTTTTATTTTTTTTCACAGCCAAGTCTTGTCTTGTAATACTGTGGCCAAAAGGGGAGTCGAGAAGAGACCCTGTCTTGGCCAGATCACACAGTCAGCAAATGCAAATATTAACCAAGAAATACAACAGAGTCAGCAGATAAGAAGCATCCACCATCCAGCCTCCATGCCACGTCATTTGACCCTTTGACTGGCTATTTCACAGTGCACACTCCTGTCTGTGAGTGGTGACGTGGTAGGTTGTGGGCTTTTTGCTCCGGCACTTGAGAGGCAAGGGTTTGTGGATCGCATGCAGATTCGTGAAATTTTCATACCCTATGAAATTCTAGGTGGCCAGTTGATGGTAGGAGGGCAAATGGGACTTTTAACCCATCCGTGATTTCCTTTGTATGCGTGGTGGCTTTCTCTGGGTACTCTGGTTTCCTTTGACATGCTAAATATTCCTGTATTCTGAATTAGTCGAACATCTCTGTGCAAATTCCATCTGAAAATACTCTTTGAGTCTCAATGAGGCCTTTCTGGATAAATTTTATCTTTATAAATCCCCTGCCGTATGGTTCTTGCAGTTGACCTCGCCATACTTCCACCCTGCTCCGTATAGGTTGAGTGATGGTGGGGAACGCAACACAGTACAACAATGGATTGTGCTGCACTGTCCTGCGCTCAATGTAGCCCTGCAGCAGCCCATATCACCTTTTGTATGCATCGTGGTCACCCATTTAAACACTGTCCAGGCTCCGGCCTGTTTAGCTTCCAAGATCTGACGAAACAGGGCACTTCCCTGGGTGATTTTGGTTGTGGGCATTGTTTACTGCTTTGAGATGTTGTTGCCGTGCATATGCGTTAAGTGTCTCGTTTGCGTGGCTAACTCCGAATGTGTGCCTGCTTTCCCCAACTAGGTCTGGACGAGGACGATGACGGCTTCCCAACGCCCCGGCCCTGCGAGGATCACTTCTTCTCGAGCAACACCAAGGACAAACGTGAGTCTTGAGCTTTGCACGTGGCCTTTGGGTTGCGCCTGCCATGACAGTGCTATATTGCACTCAATTGAACGATTGTGGCCATGCAACCCAAACTATGGACTATAGTAAACCCTCTGTAGTTTGTGTGCAACGGAGAGGGGGCATTGCAAAATTTACATTCTCTCCCGAAGCTCACAAACCCCGACATCCATTTAATTCCTGGACATATAAACATACTCAAGAATAAAATTGCACTCAATATATTCAAACACTTTGACTGGTGAAGGTTAAGTCATCACCTATGATCAGTCCACTGTTGAATAAAGGCCTCCCCAAGCCCAGAGAGAGCCAGGTTGGGCTCAAGTCGCATTAAATCAAGTTTGTTGAACAACTGGAAAATAATTGTAGAAAGGACACAAGGTTAATATTATTACTGATGAAATATCTGTCACGCTTCGTGAATTATCTCAGAGTTGGTGATAAGTTTGGAAGTGTTTGAGGAATTAATGTAATCTTTTATGCATCAGTGAGGTCAAGAGTTTATAACATAAAGCGTTTTCTTTACTTTGTTTCTTTTATGCGATACTCTTGATGAAATTCGTGAAAATATTTTTTTTCCCCCCCCACTGCCAGTCCTGCAGCTCTTCATGCCCAAGGACATAAGCTGGATCGACTTCAAGGGAGAAGCAATTACTTTCAAGGCCACGACAGCCGGGATCCTGGCCACGCTGTCGCACTGCATCGATCTGATGGCCAAGCGCGAGGAGAGCTGGCAGAAGCGGCTGGAACGGGTAATGGGCATCCCTTGCAGGCAACTGGGAATCCCCCATGCACCACTTCTAGCTAAGTAAAGGCACTTCCAGCTCGGACTCATCGTTCGATACATGCTGCCGAGCTGGAACGTCCGTCCAGCCTGAGGTCGGGGAGCAGCTGTGCTGCGCGCGACGACGGACCTTAAACCTGCACGGTCATAACCTTTGCGTGTGAAAATATGTGGCAAACAGCTCTGTAAGTTTACAAGTGTTTCCCGCACCCACCTCCCCCCGGATGTTCGATTCCGTTTCGAGAATATACAGAACGTCACGTTTCCGACCGTCACGTACGTGTCCCGACTGATTTAACCGCCCGCAGCCAAGTGCAGTGTTAGCGCGCGATGCTGTTGCCGTCACTTGCTGTGGATGTTCACAATTCTGACCATTTCACGTTCAGTCATGCATTCTTAGTCTCGCGTACATTTTTGCTCGCTTCCAAAGTGTAGTGAAGCTTTTCTCGATGTTGGAAGCCGTTCGCAATAATTTTTTATCCAGTGAGATAGAGAATGACAGAGACCATGTAAGGTGTAACTGTCATTTTCTATAGATGTTGATGCCTCGCATTTTCACATCCGCCTATAGAGCAGTCCCCAGCCAGTCAGGTATGCGGCATTGTGTTGTACATTGGTCTCACGAGCTTGCTGGAGTCAAATTAAAAGAATATCTGGCACCTTATTCTGAATTGACGTGTGTGTGTGTGTATATATATCGCGTGTAAAATAATGTCCATTATAATGCAATGACACTTGATGCAAAATGAGCAGGAAATGGGTTGAGTGATAATCGCAGATTGCTTGGGTTGCACAATCTCGTTATGCTCCTGGACCAGTACGGTAAATTCTGTTAAATCTGAACACTGCCTTTGGCCAAATCATTTGGAATGTGCCAGATTTTGTCAGATATTGCAAGCTAAGCGGGGTTTTTTTGCCTGGATAAGCGCTTGGATGAGTGACCACCATGCACAAACGGGGTGTCATAAGCAGCTGCGTGGCTACGTGGTGGGTAGCAGAGGGCAGTGCTGCGAAATCCATTGTGCTGTCCTATGTGACCACATTCACGCTCTCCACCTTCACCACCGCTTAATGATGATCTATATTCTGAATGCATTATTTTGTCTGCATCAGCTTACTTGCCTAATTGAGGGCTTGTTCTCGTTCAATACCCGTCAATGGGGAAAATACATGTTAATTTGGATTAATGTGGTGTTTTTTTTTTCTGACTGTGTGAGTGAAAAGATGCAAATTTGCCTGTTCTCATTGAAAATAGGTAAATTTAAACGTCACTGTCCTGGTCACAAAAGCAAAGTTTGTGGGGAATAATAGCCACTTTCTGTACTTTTGAGGCATAAGCAATTAGGAAATAACACTTAGTACCCAGGAACAAAAAATAATTAATTTGGTTTTACACAATTTGTGCTTGTGCACCACCCATAACGCAGTTGCTTAATTTGTCTTACATGTTTTTTTTTAGATACGCCACTTTTTTGGCATTCCTCCTGCCTTCAACCTTTTCTATTTAGCAAGGCTGCCAGGTGGCTCAGAGGTCCAGAGTGCTAAGCCTTGATTCAAATCTGGGATCTCAGTGTTGCCAGCTCTTAAAAGGACTGGTGGAGGCGAGGGGAAAGGAAGAGATAGCTCTGGGATATTTGCTTACACGTGCTGTTCTGCAACACGGCGTACTTTCCATTGCTCTGCGAGAGATTCAATTGGATACGTTATCTCACGACACGGAGGCAATAGTAGTACAATCGGGATAAAATTTTGGAAAAAACATACAAAAATGTACAAAAACAAACATGCGTTGCGGTTTCTTTACATGCTACGGTGCACGTGCTTTCATTGACCCACGGTTTCTGGCTGGCTGTGTAAAGCTTCCAGTGGGCACAGAGAGCCAGGGAGAGATGAGGCCTCTGCTTGCCCGCTTTTATCAACGCGTGGCCTCGCGCGTTTTAACGGGGCGCGTCCAGATGTCTGGCCCCAATGTGCAAAGATTTTGTTTTCTTTCCCTACCAGCTCCCCTGTCGGCGCACTTAGAAAAAAAGGGTTTGGCAGCGGTGCAGAAACAGACTGAGAAAACTCGGATAAAAAGCGAAGATAAACCTTGAGAGCATTTCGGCGTCTGTAATAGTTTCCAAGTAAGCGCTTATAAGTTACAAGCGTTGGCGACGGGGGAGTCCGCACGTGCTTCTCCATATTGTGTTCTGCTGCACAGCACAGTTGTAGCACAGATAATGCCCAGTGAAGCCCTTGCTAAAAATTACTCCAAAAAAGAACGGTTCCCTTGTACAGATGTGCTGCCTGTTGTGTAACGGTTGGCACACTGGACTTGCCATCCAAAGGTCGCCGATTCCATCTCGTGGCATGTCAGTTGACACATTGGCCAAGTTCCTTAATTCCCCCACCTCTGTCTAGATAACAGTATAATTGGTCGATGGGTGGGTCACGTGCGGTGGGATAAAGTGTGAGTACTCCCGCCACTGTCAAGATGTTTCGGCAGCGTGGAAGAGTAGGCAAAATACCCATGAGGTGGCTCTCGAGATGCTGTCTTGAGCTCTTTCGGGTTTAGTCCCTTCGCCAGCAGTGGCATGAGCAAGCAATTGCATGGCTGTGCCTTTACTAATTTTAGCTGTATGGTGGGTGCATTGCACACTGGGTCGTAGTAGGCATGGTCAACGTGTGGCTGGTTATGAGTAAGTTGACTGCAATGTCACATGTTTCACCCACGCGTGAGTGTTGCAAGATGGCACAGTCACGATGCAGGTATGCCGCCGCGGTGTTGTTGTAGGAACAAGAAAAGAGGAAAAAGGTGGAGGAGGCCTACAAGAACGCCTTGGAGGAGCTCAAGAAGAAGTCGTACATTGGGGGCCCAGACTACGAGGTGGGGTCGCTGTCACAGCAGATGGGAGAGAACATTCGACACTAATTCATATCGTGCATCGGTTAAAGCAATTATTTGCTCGTTTACACTGGCTCGTGTGCGTGTGTTATTTTATGAACTGATGCATTTTTTAACGTGACGCGTTTCCCTGAAACGTGTGTGCGAGAGCATTAAAGTTGCGATCGATTTACGTGCAGTTTACAGGATTGTCAATAAAGATATCGTCCATTATGAAAGCATTATAATTAGACAGCAGTTTTATACACTTGCAGTCTATTCAAACTTCGGTCTAAAATGATTTCCACAATAATGCACTTGGTAGTATACAGATGTTTATCATACCCGTTTCATCCCTCTAAGCATCCACACATGCGCCGTGGTTTGGCGCCACCCACTGCGTCGAGATTTGAGAGGGCCCCAACTGTTTGCACACATCTGGGCCGTCTTATGATTATTTACGTTATGTTCTGTTAAAGATCACCGAAGCTTTGTTTTTGTTGGCATGCAGCTGTATCTTCCCAAAACACTCCATACATTCGTCAAATAACACGTTTGTATGCTTGCGTTGAACTTATTTTGCACCCTACGTCGCCAACCGTGCTATGTACGGGTGGCTACGTACACTAATTGCCATGAGATTTTGTTTGTGCTTGTTCACCGTTGCCAATGAAGTAACACACGCGTTACCTTTCATGTTAAACCCCACCATTCAACTGCATAGTTCAAGCTGTTGTCTCGGTGCACGGCACAGTAAGAATTTAGGATTTACATAGCATCTAGTGGTGACTGCACGGGCAAAACCCTGTACAGAAATAACGGGGTATCTTTTAGTAAGTGGGCATTGTAATTATTTAATAATGAATGGCACCTTAAGGTACACACCCATATTTTTTTCCTTGTTTTCTGTGTAGCCTGGTTCACACTGCAGCGTCATGCGCTACTGGGTAGGAGGGTGCTTTTCCTCAGGCTTGCCATTAATTGGCTTTTGCGCGCGGTGCTCGTTTGACCGGCAGGAAGGGCCCAACAGCCTTATGAACGAAGAGGAGTTCTTCGATGCCGTGGAGGCTGCACTCGACCGGCACGAGAAGATGGAAGAGCAGGTGAAGTCCGGCTTCATCTCGCCACAGCAACTGGACCTATCTATCTTGCATCTATAACGGCACACTTTGTCATTTCACTTGCGGATGAGGGCCATTCACATGCCATATCGGTTGGTTAACCATACTTGGCCGTGCGGGTTAAAAGGCGGAAAGCATCGGAGTGGAAGCTTTGGAAGTACAGTATAATAATCTATTTTTGCTGCATTGCACAAAGCTCGCCATGACCCAGATACTTTGAGGTGTTATGACTGCTAATATACTGTTGGTTTTGGTCATGCAGTTAGTTAATGCTGATCATGAGGTGGGTTCTCAACACGTTTGGTTTATCTTTTTTTTTGTACCTTCACCAAAAGTGTTCACGGACGCAAGGACGACAGATAGATCGTCGGCTCAAAGTCGCACCGTATTAACAAACGGTGTGCGGGGGTTCCCCCTTGTGCACGTCGCGTTTTGCAGCAGCTGGAGCGAATGCGGGGAGTCTCGCTGTGTCCTGACCTGGTGCCCGACACGCTCAGCATCCGCGTGCACCGCTTCTCCCAGCAGGTAGCGCCCAGCCCCCCTCCCTGCCCCCCTCCCTGCCCCCCTCCCTGCCCCGCCCCACCTCCCACCTCGCGCCCCATGCCACCCGCGCCACCACCCAGCCCCACCTGCCCCACCCCGCGCTCCCCACCCCGCGCTCCCCACCCCGCGCTCCCCACCCCGCGCTCCCCACCCCGCGCTCCCCACCCCGCGCTCCGCCCCCCGCCCCGCGCCTCACCCCGCCCCACCCCGCCACATCCCCAAATTTCACGCAGACGGTCACAACCAGCCGCGCAGACCACCTCCATGTATGTTCTTAACTGGCGTGTTAAGAGCTGGGACGAGTAGTCGATTCTTTGACCCAAAAATTCTAATGGGCTACTTTACATGTGATCGATCGCTCGGGTGGCTTTTTAAAAATGGTGGCCGCCCTCCATATCCTCTCTCCTGAAGGCAGGAAACCCCCCCCCACACAACCCACACACAACCCACACACAACCCACACACAACCCACACACAACCCGACGTGGCCGATGATGCCGATTACCCCACCCATCACCTCCCGCCCAGTGAGACGCGGGGTAACGGAAGTGATAATTTTTTTTGTTCCCACTGTTTTTGTATTATCCGACTTTAATTAAGTAATCAAGCCGATCATGGGTGGAGTAATTGGTTACTTAATCGGCTGTCCTACCTCTGTTGCGACCTTTGTTTGGTAAATGATGCCGTTTTCAGTACGGGCCACATGTGTTCAACTCGCGGTTGCTTTTTTCACTTCCCCCTTAGCAGCTGTCTTCTGTTAGATCTCCATTTACTGGAAGTGCTCATTAAAAGTGGCATTCTGTAGCGCTGTTGGTTGTGTGCCGTCATCTTGGAGAAGTGGACCGCGTGAAGTGTGACTCACTTGAAGCTCGCAACACCATTAGACGTTGCCGGGGAACTAAAGATGAAATGAAACTGCAACTTTTAACAAAGCGGGCTATGTTGCTTCTGTTTTGCAAATAGCACGGTTGGCTACTTGCGGTGCGAAATAAGTTCAACATACAACGATGTTGCTTTCGTTTTGCAAATAGTTGCACACTTCTGCTTGTGCATGGCATTGTATACAAACTAAGTCCATATCCAGGGCTGATAACCAACCTCTGGGGTGGGCTGAGCAATGAATGCCTCTGCTGAATTTATGAGCGGCATGATAATTCACAATGTCGTTCATGGTCCGGCCAGGATTTCTACAGTCACATGTCACCGTGCTTCCTCTGATTTTCCACTTGAATAGGTTGGGTAGGGGGGGGGGTGTGTTGGTAGGGGTGCATCTGACATGGGTGCTACGGGTTATTCGGGGGTGTTGGTAGGAGACAGCGAGTGCCATTGCTTTTGAGGCAGATCTAATCCAGGGGGTGCGATGGTTGGGTCTGGATGAGATATTTATTGTCTCCCTCCCATTGTTCTTGAGTGTAATAACCTTGAAACGCACAAGACCTTGGCCATATTCCTGAAGGGTTTGTGCAGTAAGTCCTTAAGTCGGGGTTCTTGGGGTTTCTGTGGCATTTATTAAAGGGTAAGTTGAGTTTGCACACTAATACATTTTATAAACGCAATGAAGTCCATGTGTAATAAAGTATAGACAAATGCACTTCTATTCAGTGTCCACTTAACAGGTAGCACAATGCTGGTCTAGGCAACTAGTTAACTGCTATAAGTGGAATGAAAGAGCGACACGGAACTGACAAAACCATACACTTTGTTGAGCGTCCCGTCTAGCATGGGTCAAACGACATTGATAGCATGTCGCCTCCTGTGCCCTTATGCCCCCCGCAGGTGGAGGAGTCCATCAAGAACCACATGCAATACTCGCTGCAGGACGTCGGCGGCGATGCCAACTGGCAACTCCTCGTGGAGGAGGGCGACATGAAGGTGACCGCCGCTTCTCTCGCCATCGCTGTCCTACACCGGGTCCCGTCAGATGGTTGACTTTTCTTGGGGGTGGCGGGGGGGGCGTGTTGGGGGGGGGGGGCATTGCCTGAAATCAAACGGCGTATCTCGTGCTCCCCAAGGTTTACCGACGGGAGCTGGAGGAGAACGGGATTGTGCTGGACCCGCTGAAGGCCACGCACGCCGTGCGGGGCGTTACGGGCCGCGAAATCTGCCACTACTTCTGGAAAGTGGACCACCGCACTGAATGGGAGAGTGAGTGGACGCACCGCAGCACCCTTTCGTCAATCCGCTGCTGGATGAGGGCTCTCCCCATGCACCGCCCGCCATGCCTGTCGTGGGGGTCACTTGACCGTGCTTCACGCTGAGCACCGAGGGTTGGTGAACGAGGGGAGCATAGATGTGGGAGCGTTATGTTCGGTACTATAATGGATTTTTGCAACGCTGCCGTCTGCTGCCCGTCATGTGGTGCTGCAGCAGCCGAAAGAAACCTATCTATGGTGGTTACCCATCCAAGGACTATCCAGGCACAGCCTTGTTTAGCTTTTGAAATCTGATGATATTGGCCACACATTCCAAGTGATTTGGTAATAGAAAATAGAGGTGTGTGAGTACATTGTAGAAAATTGTGGAGTTTTTATCTTGTTTCAAAGATTGTATTCACGGAACGGTCACAGTATGCCTGTAGAATCTGCTTGCCGTGGCCCTGCATCACGTCGCTGCTGGGTGTGGCGTTGTGTGTCGCCTTGTCTTGCAGGCACGGTGGAGATGGTGCGTCTGGTGGAAACTCTGTCGGAGAACGAAGTCATCGTTTACCAGACGCACAAGGTACAGCAGGCCGGGGGTGTGAGGAGTTCCATCGGTGATCCCTGTGGAGTGTTGGGAGGTTGATTGTTGATCTCTTGAAAAAAAATTGCAGCGCGATTGCCCTCGCTGCGCAGGCCATTAAAGTGCTGGGTGATGGCCGTTGTTCAATTTTAATGCGCCGTTTTATTGAGGGACTGTTGTCTTGGGTGTGTTGCCTGGGACTCTCTTTGTTGTTTTTTCTGTCTTGCCTAAGCTTGCATGTGATGTAAAAAAAAAACAGACCTATTACTTGATTTATTTATATTTAGTCACTTGCTTACCTCTTTCTCGATGTTGCATTCCTATAATGTTGTAGTAACTTGCTAATCTTTCCACTCATCGGATTCCTCCAGTCTAAATAAAGATGCTAATTCTGATCATTGCCCGATTTTTAGACGGTGTGGCCGGCCTCTCAGCGCGACATCCTGTACGTGTCGAGTTGGAAGAAGGTCCGAGCCACCAGTGAGAATGACCCGGACACGTGGGTGGTGTGCAATTTCTCAGTGGACCATGCTGATGTGCCGGTACGGGTTGCTCTCCTCCATCATCTTCATCCTCCTCCTCTTCATCCTCCTTCATCCTCCCTCATCCCTCCTCCCTCATCCTCCATTTCAAAATAAATAAGCAGTCAAATATGCAGTCTTAAGTCTAGATTGAAAACTAATTTCTTTAGAACTGCTTGTTTTTAGGATTGTCAATTAACAAGGTTGGCTACGTACGGTATGAAAGAAGTTCTCCACACATACAACACGTCTCCTTCGTATATAAGGTCTTGCACAACCCATCGGCCTCGCAGCCTTCTCAGAGTCGATCATTTCAACAGCATTGATTTAAGACGAGCAAACTCTGGACCGTTTTCAACATAGTGTCCCCATCAGGAGATTCAGGCGCTTGCTTGAATAATTTCTGTTGAAATGCCAATCTTACAAAGAATCAAAACACGCAAATGTATTCGTCCACAATTTCTCCTTTTGTGGATTAATTAAGCATGTAACGGTGCATCGATTCCTTGATTAAATGTGATTATTGCGTTCACGATACGTGCGCCGTGTGTGTAGAGTGTATTGCTATTTATACAAATGATGTGCAAAGTACAATGCTAATCCATAATACATGTTTATTTGGGTTAGATCGCATAAATATAAACGTGTCGTTAATCCCGCCACCATCCGATACTGCCAACTAGTAAGGTTTGTCACGTAAACGGAACGTGCCAATTCGTTACTAGTACAGCGCACTGCTGTGTCGGGGAGTAAATCCACAACATTTACAATCTGAGTACGATGTTTTGCCATACTCGGATTGTGTTATGGATGATAGTGGTCGCGAAATCCTACGTGTTATACTGCTATGCTTATGTTAGGTGGATTAATGGCAGAAAGGACTTGAGAGAGACCAACGTACATCGATGGCAAGCGATGACGGAGCAAGGAAGGAGGGGAAGACGTTCATGCTGCCTCATCGTTACCACCATGTGAAGACCGCCGATCAAAAAAATAGATACGCTAATGTTACATTTAGGCTAGCGAGCGAACGAAACGTTACATATTAGACAGAAGACAACATGAACAAGGTGGTAAAACTGAGACATGGAGGATTTGTGGCAATGTGAATTGTTACAACACTGGAACCTGCCTTTAATCCCCTGCGTGCACTTTCCACTCCAGTAGCCAAGGCTTGCTATAGATGCCTCCCTGTCATCTCACAATGAGTTGGGAGGTCATTCATTCTCCTCTGCTGCTCTTCTAATTGTGGAACTCCCATCCAGAAATAGATGCTGTTGGCTCCCTGCTCAAGTCTAGGCTCAATAGCGTCCTTGTTTGTTTCTCTGACTACGACTGTCCTCTCTCTCCCTCTCTCGACAACATATTTATGCCTACTATTATCTGTGCAACTCATGTAGGCACCATGCATATCCAAAATATATGTGTCGGATGAACAGCAACACGAGAATTAATTGTGTTCGGGGGGGGAAAAAAAGAAGGAACTGGAAAGAGAGAAAGATCTAACAGAAAATCGCTTAACGACGACATCAAAAAAGATTGATGCCAGAAAGATGTGGCACTACTTGAGCATATTGGCATAAGACAGAGGAAAGTGGGGAAAAAAATATATAAAAAGTGCAGTGGACACCTGCAGGCTATCTGCGCATGGATCGTGATGATGCTTTTTGTGTTTAGTTTGTTATCCTTCCCCTGCACCTCCGATTCGTGCGGTTGGCTACGTACGGTGCGAAAGATGTCATACATGCATACATATCTAATTGGTGTTGTATGGAGTGCGTGACTCGCATTGCGAGGCAAATTCACGTGCGGCTTGTGAATTTGCGCGAGCGAAGGGGTGTGCCTTTGCTTTGTATCACTGTGGGTGCAGGTTACGAATCGCTACGTGCGAGCCAAGATAAACGTGGCACTCATTTGCCAAACATTGGTGAGCCCCCCGGACGGCAACCAGAACATCCAGCGGGACAACTTGCTGTGCCGGATCACGTATGTGGCAAACGGTGAGAATTCAGCCCGTGCACATTACTTCACATTTAGTTGATAGGAGGCCAACGGTATGTAGTAATGATAAAAAATATATATAGATATATACAGCTCTTTGCCAAAACCTCCGCTTGCTGTGTCCATTATGGGTGGGTTGGTTGCAGGGGCTTCTCAGAATTTTTTTTATACTGGAGGAATCCGATGAGCTATAAAGCTCTTCTTCACAGATGTCCAGTCGGGACCGGTAAGAACGTTACTACAACAAACAGTGCAAAAACACGATAGCAGTACAAAGTAGAGGAAAGGTAAATCACCCAAACACAAACAAATAAAACTTAACCATCCCCTTCCTACCAGACGAAACCCACCGAGGTATGAACTTACTTTTCGAAAGCGACCTGGCCACAAATGATAGCTAAACAAAGTGGCTTATTATTTGGACATTTTATAGCAGCAAAATAATCTATATAGTCTAAACACATGCTTCTTCGGCAGTGCCACACCCTAAGACTTCACTCGGATGACACCGGGATCTCCTCCCCCCCCCCCCCCACTTCACCATTCTCCTCCCTCTGGGGGAGGGATGCCCAAGTTCAGATCAGCTTTCACTCGCCACTGATATAAATCATGGCTTGGAATTAAAGCAATGTCACTGGCTTCCCAGGGCAGTGGAGAAACCACTGCTCTTGCCACTCAACATCATCGCGCCGTGGTGGCGAGATGTTAACTACCTCACCTGGTATGCAGGAGGTCGTGGGTTCGATCACGACCATGACGCCTGCTGTATAGTTGGAGTTTGCATATTCTCTCCGTGGTCGCGTGGATTTTTCTTCGGTCCTCGCGGTGATAGTATTTGGCTGCCGTAAATCTCCACGCGAGAATCCACTTCGGCATTGAGAAATCATTTGTGGCCACGTCGCGTCTGAAAAAGAGCCATACATACTCCAGTTGGCCTGACATGGTAAAATTAAAAATAGTTTAATTGTTTATTTTAGTCTCCGCGGCGAATGCCATCGGTAAGAGACGATGCGGAAATGTGACACAACTGTGCGGTGGTTAATCGTGTGCCTCTCCCGTTGGCAGTGAATCCTGGCGGGTGGGCGCCGGCCTCGGTTCTCCGCGCGGTCGCCAAGAGGGAGTACCCCAAGTTCCTCAAGCGCTTCACGCAGTACGTCAAGGAGCGTACGGCCAACAAGCCGATCCTCTTCTGAAGCGGCGCTCGCCGGGCCCTCGACCGGCGCTTCTCCGTCGGGCACCCGCAGCGTCGCGTAGCCGCCGCCGCCGCCGCCGACGACGCCACTCGCGGTGCCGTCTTCTCACTTCGGTGTGGTGTCCCCCGTGGCGCGCGGCCACGTGGTCCCCCATACTTGCATCTGCTCGGCCTAAACACATGGCCTCAACCGAGCTGGTCACCCAGACAGGGATCATCCAGAACCTTTCGGGCAGTGCCAACAGATGTGCGCACAGCATTGCTAACTTGCACCGCTTTTTAAACAACGAAAAACTTTTAAGAGTCATTTTGGAGATAGAGCAACTGGGAATAAGGTTCACGGTATTTTTTTTTATATATACGAGTTGTTTACATCCGAACATGCGCTTGTTTTTCTGCATTGGTTGTAAAAGGCGCCCAACCTTTCCGCGGCTGGGCTGTCGGCCCGAGTGAAAACCACTGCCTTAATTTCAACGCGCGTATCTGGCATTCTTCGTAGCATGTGCAGGGAGAGTGGGGGGGGCGAGGGGTGGCCTTTGTTTGTCACCGCGTCCCTTCCGTATGACCTCTGCACGTGACCACCCTCGATGTGATTATTCATAGTTTCTTCCTGTTTCGTGGTGTTAAGTGTGAATTTTGACATTCTTCTGCGCTCCCTGAACCGAATGAGGCGACAGTGCTGGCCCCTTGCTATTATTTCCATAAGCTGCTGAGTTGATATGAAGGTTTATCTGGGTAGTTTGCCTTTATTAACAATGACAACTACGTTCACGTGGAGATACAGTACAGCATTGTACTGCGCCAAGAAAGTGATATTTAATCCTTTCGTAAGTGCATCTTTTTTACGTTAAAAGTAGACATGTGTTTTCAGCACATGATCAAACGTAGCAATCACTTTTGCAGAGCACAAGACATACCTCTTACGTCTGGTTGGACAACAATAATTATGAACACTGTCCTTGTGGACTACAAGGGTCCATGCCCTCACTGTTTAAAAATTTGTCTTCATTTCCACTTTTGCCACTTTGTGAAGATCCGGCCCAAATTCCACAACCTTCATGTGGCCTCCAATCATCTTGTACAGACTCTTAATGCTATAGCCAAATGCTCTCCATCCGATTGTTTGTGTCTTATTTATGTACTTGTTTTGTTGCAAATATCCCTGTCCAGTACATGTGTATAAACCGTGTGGCATGTTTTTATTCCCGATAGTAATTTAAGCTTTGAGCATAAAGTTCAAAACGCTTATTTCTGATTTAATGGTCCCAATGTTGTGATACTCTTTATACAGATCTGTAAACATAATCACATCCACGGGCAGATAGCCCGTAGATGCCCACTGCATATTTCGTCATTGTTTCCACTTTCCTCTGTCTTGTGCCAATATGCTCAAGTAGTGCCACATCTTTCTGGCACCAATCTCCTATGTTGCTGTCAAGCCATTCTCTGTTAGGTCTTTCTCTCTTTCAGATTCCTTCCATTTTCCCCCCCTAACACACTTTTCATTTTCCCTGTTGCTGTCAATCCTACATATGTGTCCATCTCATCCGTAAACAATTCGTAGCAAAATGGTCCCAATTTTTGTGTTGGACTCTTTATATGAATCCGCAAACAGAGCTGTAGCTCGGGAGGGTGGGGTGGTGGTGGTGGTGGGGAGCTGGTTTGCTCCAACACCGCGAGTGCTGTCTTTGCTGCAGCCCGGAGTGGTTTCGTGCTCCAATGAAGACCCGACGATCTGTTTCCCCGAGGCGTTCCGTGCGCAAGGCGCGCGAGACTGGGGGTTGTGACGACCTGGCGCACATTTGGGCGCCGAGTGAGCGCTCGTGCTCGGAAAGTAATCGGTTGCCGTCAAAGCGCTGCTGCCACGGGAGTGGAAACATCGCCCATTTACGGCAACACCCTCCGCCATCCGTTACACAATCGGGAGGAGGTGGTTCGGAAATCTGAGTGCCGAGCTGGCATCGCCGAGATCCTGGGTTTGAATGTGCGTTTCAGCCACCTGTGATTTCACTTGCTGCATCCCCAAGGCTGGTGAGTGAAGGGTCCGCGCCAATGATTAATTTTTCAAAGTTCCCACTCTGCGAATTAAACAGTTTGTCACGTGACAAAGGTCACACTGCAGCAGTGGGGTGAATCGAGAGTGCTGCCCCCCGAGTGTGGATGAGGTCACTTGAATGGATCTCAAAAGTAGATCTGATATCTGCTTCTCGGGACTATTCCCTAAGCTGGAGAGTTGCACAGCTCTGCGATGGGTTCTGAATGAAATATTTAATCTCGTGAAATTGTGGAAAACTACAACAACAAAACATTTTGGCCACGATATGTTTTTAACGGATTTCCGTGACCCCCTGCAGGCACCCAGATGTGCTACATTCACCACAGCGTTAAACAGTAATATATTCTTGAATCGTGGTCCCAAATCGTGACATTGTGAAATAACTAGCGGGGTGAATTGGTGCATGCCTCATTGAAAGTTATTGGGCTCGGAGAGCCAACAAGCCGGATGACGCGAGACCTACCACAGTGGAATCGAGACACGAAAATGCAACATTGAGGCACAGGGGTTTCTGGGACTGATGCAAGTCGAAGCTCTGCAGAGCGCTTCTCGTCGCGATTGACAAATCACAGGCACCCGAAACGCCAATTTGCAAACCCTCCCGTTGTGGCCGAGCAGCGCAGTGCCGCCCTGTTTGAGCCCCTGGCGTGAAGTCGCAGTGACTGCACGGAAGCCGTCGGCTTCACAAGTCCGGTGTCCTCGGGTCTGAAGGAACGGGTCAGAATTTGCTGATCCCAAAGAGTTTACTGCAGCGTGGGATTTTAGCTTTGGAAATGCAGGGCAAATGCAATGATGGAGATTGATTGAAAGTCTGTCGACTGTAGTTTGTGTGTGTGTATAGTTGTGATTGTAAATGATGACGAATCAACATCTGGTGGGTTAACTGGATAATCGTACTTTGTGTGCGCGCGTGTGACTAAATGACACATCAATGTATGGCGATTCGTTGGTTAAACACGCCAGATGATTTCAATGATTAATTATCAAAATGCCCATGCTTACATTTCTTTTCACATGTACGTTTTGAGTCGATGGCAAGTTGCATAGAATTTTCGGATCATAATGCAGGCCTGATTTGTTAATTGTGCCGCATGTTAATTATTGTGACAACTTAGGACATGTTTTATTTAATTAAAAAAGTGTTATTCTCCCTTTGCACAGGCCTGCGATGTACCGTATGCCAAGTGAAAGTTACTGTTGGAAGGTCTTAAATTACCACGTACTTACGAACTTTCAACTGAACTCAATCGGAATGGTCAGTGCTGTTTAATTTAGCTAGTGTGTTTTAATTTTCCTCTTTTAGTAAAGAAAAATGGTGTTTGTTTTATAATGTGACTTGTTATAATCATTACTGGGTTTCCAATTAGCATTTTTGGTCAAGTACGATAATTTATTTATACGAGTAAAAGTTGAAATGAACTTTAATTGATGAACAGTAATTCTACCCCCTAAAAATTATTATCTAATTAAAACCAAGGCAATTCCACCACCTTTATCATTTGATACATATTTTGAGAATGTGGCGAATGACAAGAACAAACGTCTTTTCCTAATAAACGGAATTGTTTTCCCCTACCTGCAATTGGAAGCCCTGTGTGTGCGCGTGTGTGAAATGTGAGCCGGTGTATTTGTGTGTATATCAATTCACGAAGAGAATGTTGTGCTTTGTATTGATGCCTTCGTGTTGGCATTGGTCGAAATTGATCCGGTGGTCAGAGAACGCCGAAACGTTTTTTTTAAGTACTGAAGGTCATCAATTATTGTTTGATGTTATTTTTCCTCCCATGTACAGCGGGCCATCGTTTCCATGTTCCTGTTGAGGTGGATTTACGTGAAAATGTTGTATTGAAATAAATATATTCAAACGCCATGTACATCGCAATATTCGTGTTGTGTTTTTGTATTGCGTCTAATGCATCAAATATGACGCCGCTCTCCTCCGCCACTGCAATTGATGCCGTGATTATTTGTTACATGACAACTCCTTTTACAAATAAGTACTGTAAATATACTGTACTCTGTATGACCATACTCTTTGGTTCTTTCGGTAAAATCACGTAACTTTACCGAAAGAACCAACGAGTGTGGATTCCTGCAGTCACGAAAGCTTCAAATCTGTACGACCAGTTAATCTCGAAGCAGAAACCATCAGGCGAACTCCGGTCATCCTGGCAGCAGCTTTTGGCTTGCCATGGAACAATGACGGTCACCGCGTCGCGCACCTTCGGATGCGCTTCTCCAACCGTCTGGAACGCTCTTCCGATATTCGGAAGCCACTGGTGCTATGCACTTTTCAATCTATATTGAATGCTCGTTTATTTAGAACTGCTTTTTGTGATTTTGGCCTTCCCCCCCCCTCTTAACTCCATGTTCTCTACTCCCTCACCGAGGCAATCGCAATATTTTCTCTCCACATGTACAAACCATCTGCAGACGAGATCCTCCAGCATCTTCTCTGTATATGGGAACCGCTGCACTTTATGGTCTCGTTTCTGATGTCTCTTCCTGATACGTCCTGCACCTCGGCATTCCTAACTCTGCGGAGTTCAGAATTTGCTCTTCCATCCGTCTTGTTCTCCAGCATTCTGCTCCATAGGTCACAACCGGTCAGATACGAACCTCTGTCACACCACCCTGCTGACTTCTCTCCACCTTGATTGATACATTCTGTATTCTTGCCTTGAACTGCTTAGCCATTCCACCAACAAATTATGACGTGTTCATCGCGATCAATTGTGTTCAGAATACGCCCCATCTTTCAAATAAATATTCGCATTGACATGTGGTCAGATCAAAGATTATTTTTTCAGATGTAGCTTTAATTCAGAAATACATTGAAAACAGTAATCGCTAATTTTATAATTGTATATTCTGATATCCATGTGTGGCGTAGTCTCTGGTGGCCTCCCATTGTTCACGTGTACCCCTCTAGACCAGCTCTGCTGTGCTGGTACCCACAAGCATAGTTTCATGAATATATGATCTCACTTTAGCGACGTTTAATCCACAGCCATCTGTAAGTGCCAGCTCACAGCTGGAGACGAAGCCCGTCTTTGTACGAGATTGTCATCCGTATTTCCTCAAGAACGACGTTACACTGAAATTAATGTAAAAAAAAACCACGAGCATAGCCATCATTGAATCGTTCATTATCATTTGACTGGGTGCTTACTTGGCGTCAAGCAGTGCAGGGCAGTTGTCTCGCTCCTGATGGCCACGTTCCTCCACTGCACTCTTGACTTCAGGACCCTTGAGCTCTCAACTGAGTCGTCCCGGCACGCACGTCTCCCAGTTATCCATGCAGTCTCTGCCAGTGGTCCAAGTACTTTCCCAGGGATACCAGCTTTCTCCCAGTGATCCAGCACTTTCTCCTCGTGATCAAAAGCACTCGCTCCCAGTGATCAAAGCACTTTCCCAGAGAACTCGACTCTCCCAGTCATCCAAGCACTCTCTACCAGGGATCCCAGATTTATCCCACGGATCAAAGCACTCTCTCCCAGAGAGCTCAGCTCCCTCCTAGTGATTCTAGCATTCTCTTACAGAGAGGTCGGCTCTCGGAGGCTTCCAAGCCGCTCATATTACAAATAATTGTTTCCCAGTATCCTTTCTAAGGGGTTCTTTTCCAATTGTAATCTGTGAAACTTAATAATCTTCCAGCACCCTCTCCCAGTAATCCGATATCTCTTGAAATGTGGAATTATCATTGCAAATGGTGAACGTTCAATTATCCGGGTTGTGGATTATCCATCCTTGCCCATGTCTGAAAACATGTCCGCAAGAACACGGATTACTTTAAGAAGCAATAGAAACAGATGATGCATGCTACATCCCCACTCGTATTCTACAGATGGACGCAGTAAACAGGTGACATATCCAACAATGTTTTTCATTGTCCATGTTTTTTTGTTTTATTGATGCCACCCCTCCCCGATTGTATCAAATCATTCAGAGTCGACGGTATAAGACTTATAGCTGGGATGATGGGTCGATTCTTAGACTGAACATTATAACGCACCACTTTATTTTTTATCGATAACTCGCACTTTTCCAACACATTGTGCGTCGTGAAGGCAGGAAACCCACCATTAGCCACGCCCAGCGTGACCATGGCTGATGTTGCTGATGACGTCAACATACCCCGCCCATGACCTCCCATCCAAGGGCACTCTTGGGGATGGTAATTATATATATATTTTTTCTCCCTGCATTCTGTAGAGTAATCAAGCTCGAATTCGCCTTTCTGTTTGAAGGAATGTGTCTGTCTTCTCCACAGGGGCCACTAGAGAGCAGTGAAGGGTCCGCGTCACTAGGATAAAATCCACATTAACACTGCCATACCAGATGCACAAGAGCCCCCTCCAGACTTGAATGCATCCCCAGGGGGGTGATTTCCTCTCCACCCACCCCAGTCCAACGTCTCCCGTGCTGAAGGGGCATCTCCCCTTGCTGTAACTCGCAAGCTTCCATTTCATCAAACAACTCCGTGTCATCATCAGACCCCCGTTGCCAGTATCAAAATGTAAGAATAGGTTTCACCCTTTCTGGCAATAAAACAGTTGTGTTAAGATGTAAAAACACCAATCGGAAACCTTTTTGCAATGAATCATGTTGGCATTAACCGCATATACTTGTGGTGAAAATGCAAACAAAAAACATGCTCTGGTAGTATGTAATGCATTGTCTTTGAAACTGATTGGTCCACACCAGAGACAGCTTTATTTAGAGCCTAGTCTCAAACGGTGTTAGACCAGAGGACGCCAAAAGGCGAACAGCACAAAGACAATGCCACTATCAGGGCATTGAGAGCTCGGGGTGAGCAGCTACATCATGGGACCTCCCTTGCCAGTATCAAAATATAAGAATAGGTTTTACCCTTCCTGGCAATAAAACAGGCGCATATACTACCAGAGCATGTTTTTGTTTGCACGTTCACCACAAGTATATGCGGTTAATGTAGACATTATTCCTTGCAAAAGGTTTCTGTTTGGTGTTTTAACATCTGAACACAAACTGTTTTATTGCCAGAAAGGGTAAAACCTATTCTTATAAACTTTGTGTCATATCTAGAGGGGGGGGGGGGGGTGTACAAAATACCTAACATGAGTCCAACCAAGTGACGGGCGTCGCATTCCATTCCTCATGCGCGTGGGGGATGAGAGACAGAGAATAATGTACGATATACACAAGCAGGTCGCGTCGTTGCTCACTCTATTTGGCGTTTAACATGTTTTTATATATTCAGACTAAACGTTTTTTGTTCTTGTTGTTGTAAGAACCGCCCCTTTCAAATAAGGCCATGCTAATGGGGCTGCTGAAATGTCAAGTGGCGGTCTCTGATCAAAGGTGGCTCTAACGTCTGTCGATGGCTCGGAGCCAGGGGTGGAATCCAAACATGACCCTGGCAGCAGTCAGCAGTGTGTGTGGGGGTGTGTACCCGTTGACCGCCAAAACAAAGTGGTTGTTATTTTATTGACCACAGGGGACCATGGGCAGAGTTGACCCCCCAGATCAGGATTCCAGACTGGTTATAAATCAAACATGGAATTATCACCACCCATGATCTATCCACTCCTGCTGGATGAAGGCATCCCAGAGCCATCGCCACCCAGTAGCTGCAAACTCGCGCACAACGCAGCAACTTGTCGATGAAGAAGAGAGGGAACGCGTCTGAGTGGATACTCAGGAGGAGATGGGGAGGGGGGGGCATGGGGGAACCAAGTCAGTAGCTCGTGGATCATGGATTGTGAGAGAAGACGATTGAACTGGTTATGGTTTGTGAGAGAAGACGATTTAACGGATTATGGTTTGTGAGAGAAGACGATTGAACGGATTATGGTTTGTGAGAGAAGACGATTTAACGGGTTATGGTTTGTGAGAGAAGACGATTTAACGGGTTATGGATTGTGAGAGAAGACGATTTAACGGATTATGGATTGTGATAGAAGACGATTGAACGGATTATGGTTTGTGAGAGAAGACGATTTAACGGGTTATGGTTTGTAAGAGAAGACGATTGAACGGGTTATGGTTTGTGAGAGAAGACGATTTAACGGATTATGGATTGTGAGAGAAGATAATTTAGCGGGTTATGGTTTGTGAGAGAAGACGATTGAACGGGTTATGGTTTGTGAGAGAAGACGATTGAACGGGTTATGGTTTGTGAGAGAAGATAATTTAACGAGTTATGGTTTGTGAGAGAAGACGATTTAACGGATTATGGATTGTGAGAGAAGATAATTTAACGGGTTATGGTTTGTGAGAGAAGACGATTGAACGGGTTATGGTTTGTGAGAGAAGACGATTGGACGGGTTATGGTTTGTGAGAGAAGACGATTTAACGGGTTATGGTTTGTGAGAGAAGACGATTTAACGGGTTATGGTTTGTGAGAGAAGACGATTTAACGGGTTATGGTTTGTGAGAGAAGACGATTGAACGGGTTATGCTTTGTGATAGAAGACGATTGAACGGGTTATGGTTTGTGAGAGAAGACGATTGAACGGGTTATGGTTTGTGAGAGAAGACGATTTAACGAGTTATGGTTTGTGAGAGAAGATAATTTACCGGGTTATGGTTTGTGATAGAAGACGATTTAACGGGTTATGGTTTGTGAGAGAAGACGACAACGGCTTGGGGAGACTCTCATCCAGCAGTGGATTAACGAAACGGGCTGTTCGTTCTCACCCCTGAAATTGCATACAGACATATAAACACTGTACGGGTGTTTTCTGAAGGCAAGAACCACAAAAGTGACTTGACGCCATAGGTCCAACATCCATGCTGTCTGGGTCATTCTACAGCGGACAGGCAACATTCCACAGGTAAAAAAAAAACATTTGATGTCGTTTGGCTTTGATGGTCACTCGCGACGAAATATGAGATTCTATCATCACTCTTATCCGGCGTTTCCTCGAGAGAAAACGAGCAGCTTTTTTTTTCTTGAAGGTCACAGCCTGGTCGCAAATAGCTGCACACATTAAATTTTGTTCTGCACTTAAATCAGCTATATTTCAAACGTCCGTTTTACTGCCATGCGACCAACTTAACTCTTTGTAGCAGGACAGGCAGGAAAGTGCTGCCCCCCGACTGTATGGACCAACGGGACACGAGGAGGTATCTCAGATCTGGCTCTGCAGTGTCTGTTTCCGTGGGCCATTTCAGCCCACGAAGGGCTACAAAGGCTTTGCGAGAGATCAAATGGATCGTTCGTCTCGTGAAAAAAATGACACTTAGAGCAAAATCGGGATGCAATTTGAGAAAACACAAAACATTTTTACTTATTGAGGGAAGCAAAGTTTTCCACAATTATTATGTCCGTGGGACATTCCAGCGATTACCATTGACACGCCCAGAAGACTAAAGCTCGCAACAAGCAGTCGATTTTTAGCTGTATTGCCATGCTTATTTAAACATTTGTTGTGCCTGACTTGGAGACGTAAGTTCTTGGAGGCAGTTCTTTTATTAAACCGAGCACCCTTTGCACAATACGCACCCTACGCTGGTACACACTCTCTCTCTCGTTTATACACAACTCTACATAAGTTGCTAGCCTATACACAACGCTAGCCATCTGACACTGACGGCGCTGAACTGAGACAGCCAACCACCGTCTAGCAGCGCAATATCAGGTGAAGACGACAGCGATGAAGGCGACGATCTTCAACAGCGACGACGACGACGGGGATCCCACTCCAAACGACAGCCCCGAGGTCCCCTCCCGGGGCCCCTCTTATACTGGGGGGCGTGGCCTGGCTCCGCCCCAGCCACGCCCCCTTCTGGAACCTACTCGCGGGTTCTCGATGTGCCCCTTCCGTAACCTTTCCCCTACATCCCTCTCTGATCTATCACGTGACCTGCTGTCAGTCAGGGCTGCTGTAAGCTACAGATCCCCTGCCAGCAGCCAGCGCTATGCTGCTAAGTGACCGATTCTATGTCACTGCACATGCATGAATTAACTGAATGTTGGGACGCAAGCCACTGCCACCGTAGACACTAGCGGCGGAGCGCGTTTGGCATGGGCCCTGTCGTAAGGAATGAAATGGGGCTCTTGTGTAACCTTGCCCTGCCTCTGTCACCCGGTGGCCCGGGCTCCTCCGGCCCCGTGGGGTGGGGTGCAGTCGCACCGCCTGCACACCCGATAGGGGCCGTCCATAAATGACGTCACATTTGTGACAATGTGTGACAAAGGGGGGGGGGGTGGGTTGGAGAAATGTGATGTCACGTAAAAATGCGCAACTTTAAACAAACACAAGATCCTGGTCCGGTTCAATACAGTACACAAAATCCGTGACCTGATCCCATCCGTGAAGGATGTTGTTCCTGACTTACAGTACCCCGGGGTTTACAAATTGAGCTGCACTTGTGGTGAATGCTATATCGGGGAGACGAAGCGACATGGCTCTGACCGAATTCGCGAGCAGAAATCAGATTTGAAACACGGCAGAACGAATTCTTCTGCCGTAGCTGACCACTGTTACAGCGCTGTGGGTGATCACGATATCGTTTTCTCCGATACCAAGGTTCTCTGCAAACCCACGGGTATTTATCAGAGATTTGTCTACGAGGCAATTCAGATTTACAAACAGACCATTTCAACCGAGAGGATGGTTTCAAATTAAGCAATCATTGGAAAGATGTTCTAAATCAAACCAAACATTAAACTAATTTTCAATGGTACAGTAAAAAAATGTTCAAGTAGTGGTATCCCAAACTTTCACAGCTGCTTATTTCTCTCCACTCACTCACTCCACTCACTCACTCCACTCACTCACTCCACTCACTCCACTCACTCCACTCACTCCACTCACTCACTCCACTCACTCACTCCACTCACTCACTCCACTCACTCACTCACTCCACTCACTCACTCACTCCACTCACTCACTCCACTCACTCACTCCACTCACTCACTCACTCCACTCCACTCACTCACTCACTCCACTCACTCACTCCACTCACTCACTCACTCCACTCACTCACTCCACTCACTCCACTCACTCCACTCATTCACTCCACTCACTCACTCCACTCACTCCACTCACTCACTCACTCCACTCACTCCACTCACTCACTCACTCCACTCACTCACTCCACTCACTCACTCCACTCACTCACTCACTCCACTCACTCACTCCACTCACTCACTCACTCCACTCACTCACTCCACTCAATCACTCCACTCACACACACTCCACTCACTCACTCCACTCACTCCACTCACTCATTCCACTCACTCACTCCACTCACTCACTCCACTCACTCACTCCACTCAATCACTCCACTCAATCACTCCACTCACTCCACTCACACACACTCCACTCACTCACTCCACTCACTCCACTCACTCCACTCACACACTCCACTCACTCCACTCACACACTCCACTCACTCCACTCACTCACTCACTCCACTCACTCACTCCACTCACTCACTCACTCCACTCACTCACTCACTCACTCCACTCACTCACTCACTCACTCCACTCACTCACTCACTCCACTCACTCACTCCACTCACTCACTCCACTCACTCCACTCACTCCACTCACTCACTCCACTCACTCACTCCACTCACTCACTCCACTCACTCACTCACTCCACTCACTCACTCCACTCACTCACTCCACTCACTCACTCACTCCACTCCACTCACTCACTCACTCCACTCACTCACTCCACTCACTCACTCACTCCACTCACTCACTCCACTCACTCCACTCACTCCACTCATTCACTCCACTCACTCACTCCACTCACTCCACTCACTCACTCCACTCACTCACTCACTCCACTCACTCCACTCACTCACTCACTCCACTCACTCACTCCACTCACTCACTCCACTCACTCACTCACTCCACTCACTCACTCCACTCACTCACTCACTCCACTCACTCACTCCACTCAATCACTCCACTCACACACACTCCACTCACTCACTCCACTCACTCCACTCACTCATTCCACTCACTCCACTCACTCACTCCACTCACTCACTCCACTCACTCACTCCACTCAATCACTCCACTCAATCACTCCACTCACTCCACTCACACACACTCCACTCACTCACTCCACTCACTCCACTCACTCCACTCACACACTCCACTCACTCCACTCACACACTCCACTCACACACTCTACTCCCCCCCCCCCCCCCGTTGCTGGTCCGTCATGGTCCCCACCCGCTCCTGGTCCATCATGGCCCATGCACCTCCTACGTACATCGTGCTCATTTTTACGCTAATTCCTTTGTCAAGCGTTTTGCTTCCTCCCACACAGCTTAAAGGACGCGACCTGGGCTTGGCTGTTTTCACTCCAACGCTGTCCTCATGACAGCACGGTCCCTTCACCTGATGAAGGCCACTTGTGTTGTGGCCGAAACGTCGTGATTTTTGTTATTTTATGTTTTTTACCTACGTGACTTTACCGAATAGAACCAAAGAGTATGGATCCTTGCAGTCACGAAAGCTTCAAATCTAGAACTTAAATAAATATAAACAACACGTTCTACTTAATTAAATAGACTTTTAAATCAATGTTTTCTTCTTCAACATCAAAGTGCAGCGCCACATTAAATACGCACTACAATGACAATAGTTTAAAGCGATTTGAAGCATGTTTTATATTTTTTGGGGGGGAGGCAGAGCTTTGTGACGTCATATTTGAGGGGGGTCTGACTTTTTATGACACCGTGTGACAAAGGGGGGGGTCAAAAATCGTCCAAAATCGCGTGACGTCATTTAAGGACGGCCCCATAGCCCCCACCCCTGGTGGTGGAGTGCACGTTATCTCCCCACGCCCTCTCCTGTAAGTGTCACTCACGACACCGGCTCGACGAGAGGATCGTGGGGCATTGAGACGGCAATGGGGAAGCTCAAACCGCGCTGCGCGTTGTGTGCGGGGCGGAGGAGGAGGTGGTAGTGGTGGTGGGGGTGGTGGGGGTGGTGGGGGTGGTGGTGGGGAATGGGGCGTGTAAACCGCGTGGAGGGTAAGCGAGAGACAAGTTGTCTACGGCCTCTGCCTCTTTAAAGGGCACCTGCCACCTTGCTCGCTGTCAGAGGGGTGCAGGCGGCGGATATCGCCGTTGTCGCCCACACCTCTGGAGGGGAGCGAGCGAGCGAGCGGAGCACTTGCAGAGCGCGACCGTCAAAGCACGCGGGTGAGAGATTCGGAGCGACTGCGGGCGAGCCTGGGGTGCTCTCCATGGCACGTGACCGGGCAGGTTTTCCACGATGTTTAGACATACACACACAGGGGTTTAAATGCACAGCTGTCAACCCGTACGGTTCACCCCGTATTCTTGTACAGGGGAAAAGAGTTTTCAGGTCCATTACGGCGTACAGCCGTTTCAATACGGGCCATTGTTTTTTTGTATCGATTTGTTTGTGTTTCTCCCTTGTGATGGGACTTTGTAGGATGAACGTTGATATTTATAATGGGGCACGGGGTGAGCAATAAGGTTTGAAATAGTCTGTAATAAGGTAGGGCACTGATAAGGAGTTGACAGGTGTGTAATTGTCATCGAATACTTTCTGGGTGGCTGGGAGATTGGAGCAGCTACGCGACTGGTAACCACGGCCATGCCGAAAGGTATACTGGATGTGGGGCTCCGGGTGCAGAAATATTATTTGGATCGCTGACTCGGGCAAATTCGGCTGGATTTAAGCACCGGACGTAATTTTTCGGAGGCATCAACGATTTAAGTCATCGTTGGAAATGAATGTGAAGTCTCTTTTTACTCGAGGAGTAAGTTACGCCAACCGACCATAGGACTGTAATTCTTGTGGAAATAATTTGCCCACCTTTCTCTATCCGGGGTAAATGCTCATTAAATACCACGATGGGGTCGGGCGGACTTTCGTCCACGCTGGATTGGTGGCGATATTCCATTCAGTTTCGTTTACGCCTGAAAACGTTGGCTTGTTTTGTATACGAAGCCACGTTTTCTGCAACTATAATTACCTTGTACAAAATGACACCCACGTGTACAATTTGGATTATTTCGAGCTGTTGGCGGTGCGGTCGTCTTATTTGTGCAACCGCCCGACTCGTAAATCGATGCTCGCGATGGTTGGCGAACGAATACGTTCTCGGGCTGCACTCATTACACCACAAAAACCTTTATTATGAATAATATTGGTCGCGAAAGCCTACGTGTTAAACTGAAATGTCGCTGCTTGCTTTGAAAAGTTCGCCCAGAGTTCATCCATCACACGGGTTGCGGGAACGATTACTCAATCCATGTGAGGCATGGTAACACCACTTACACACACACACGCACACAGAGATGTCGACTATATCACGATGCTTTTAAGCCCAATATATATTTACGCGTAAATCTAAAGGCCCTTCACAATTGATCGTCAATGTACACGTGTGTAAAATTACAGGCCGAACACACTTAACCACCGCCGCCAAGAGTAAACTCGAACTTATCATCATTTCACATTCGCGAGGTGTTGCAAAATGCGACGTGCCGGTCAGCGAGGCGGCCAGAAAACGTCCTTGAGAGCGAGGAATTCTCACAAAGTGAACCTTATGGACGTGACCACGGGGTCCCGAATAAACGGAAGTCAAAATCGTAATTAATGTTTTTTTTTTTATTTTGGCGACTCCGTCCCACCGCGCACATGAACGCCGCGACCCGCCTGACGCGGATCGTTCTGGCGTCGTGTCGTCCAAGCACAGCAGCGAGGACGAATGCGCAGGAGAAACAAAACTTTGATTAGCGCATCGTGTAGAGCTCGTCCAGAGGAATAGATCGCCGTTTCGTTCGCCTTCAACAGACACAAAATGACGTCGCAACGCAGATTATGCGAGAGCCGGGGGCTTATGGGACCTCGGGGTCCCGCCACAAGGTTCAAAAGTTTAAGTGCGGAACGTTGAATGTCCTTTCCTCGAATGCGCGGGTTTCCTCCACGCATTCCGATGTCGTCGCCAATGCAAAACGCTCATTTAATTGGGAACAAAAAATAAATATCCCATTGCAGAACCCTCCTGATGAAAGAGTGTTTGAGACTCAGCGAGGCTTGCTTGGATAATTATCAAATGGCATTACAATTAGTCGGCTGATGATTTTTGTCACCTGATGGGCAGTGCAGCAAAATCCATGGTTGTCTACTCCCACAGGCCCTCATTTATGGCTGCCAATCTTCACCAACCACCCACTGACCAGCGCGGTGAAGTATGGCTGAATACATCCCACAGCCCGCACGGGCTTGAGAGGCTCTCATCCGGCAGTGGAATGGCAAAAAAAAGTCGCGTTTGTACGTAGAGACTATAATAGGAGGCTGACGAGAAGAAAATGTGTTCTTTTTCCAAATTTGCATGGCACCGGACATGGAAATGTGGAATTTTGACCACTGGTTCAGTGCCATTAACGGGGGATCAGGATTCCCCCGAATGCTGCTTTGTTCACGGAGACATTTTGACAGTGATACGAATCACGAAAATGAAGTCATATAATCGGGGCGTCACGGTGGCGAAATGTTATGTCCCTCTAAAGCCATACAGGATGTTGTGGGTTCGATCTCGACGCTGACGCCTGTATATTTGGACTTTGCATGCTCTATATCCCGATTGTCGCGTGGATTTTTCTCCGGGTCCTCCGGGTTTTTCCCTTCCACATTTAGAATAAACGTGCCATCCGAGTGTTGGCTGCTGTTGTACATTTCCGCACGATGATAAGTCACTTCGTTGAGAAAAATTTGTGGCCACGTCGCTTCTAAAAAAAACTACATAGCTCAGTGGGGCCTTACCTAATGACAAAAATTTGTTGAGTTTTATAGTTTGCATCGCTCTTGTCGTGCAAGGGTCCGCGTTGCACAGCTCCGCTCGATGGTGGGGTGTCCTGGTAGACTGCTTTTGTATTTATTCTTATTGTTTTAAAGTAACCATATTATTTGCATGAAGACCACATTGATCTCATTTATACGTAATAGAGGTTTTTGGGTGAGATCGCGTCAATATAAACGCGTCGTTAAACCCGCCACCACCCGACACAGCCAATTAGTAAGGTTTGTCACGTAAACAAAACGTGCTAATTCGTGACTAGTTCAGCACACCAGTTGTGTGTTCGACAGTAAAGCCACATTTACTGTTGGAGAGTAAACCCACAATATTTACTCTCCAACACACCGGTGTGCTGACACGAGTAGCGAATTGGCACGTCCTGTTTACGTGGCAAACCTTACTAATTGGCCGTGTCGGGTGGTGGCGGGTTTAACGACACATTTATATTTTCGCGATCTAACCCTAAAAAACTGTATTATGTTTGATATTGGTCGCGAAAGCCTCCTACGTGTGAAAGTGATCCCATTCCCAGACTTTATTTTAGTTCTCAGCAATTCGCACTCAAAATGTAAAACAACACTGGAACCACGAAATACCGCGAGTGAATTGTGGACTGCACGACGGAACGCCCCGGCGTTTGGCAAAATGCGAGTGCAGTATAGCCAAGCGCGACTGCCTCCTGCCTGGTACGTGATGGATGGACATTTGCTTTTGCAAATGGGCGTTTCTTTGTACGCTATTGAGTTCTTGGAAGTTGGCAGTGCGGTTTAAAAACAAAAAATCCGATTGCATGAAAATATTCGGGTCCGTCCACAAAATCCCCGATTGTATAAGAGAACACAAACCGCGTCTGGACTCGGTAAATCCACCCCCGTGACGTGGAAGACAGACTGCTTTGTTGTTCTTGCTTTGTTCCTGCGATGGATGTGTTCTTCCCGTTGCACCACGTGTCGTTCGCGCCGGTAACTTCTTCGGGAACCGAATTCAAATTCACTTCCTCAATTCAAATTCACTTCCCGAAGAAGCTTCCAGCAGGTGGAGGGAGCCGATCAAGCCGAAAAACCTGTACAGCCCCGCAGCAAAACGCCGACGTGGTGTGGCTCATGCTCCCGCTGCTGTCTCTATCCCCAGGGCCATGCTGTCCCACCGTGCCGTTGCTGCTGCCGCCCAGCTGCTAGCGGCACTGCTGCTGTTTGTGTGCGGAGCGACCCAAGCGTGGCCCCAAGGGTGCCCCGTCAATCAGGGCGAGTCCACCCTGCCTCGCCCTTGCTCGCTCAGCGGGGACAACGAGGCTCCTCCGCTGGCCACCTTACGCACCGCTCACCACCCCCCCCCGCCACCTCCTTCACATTCACCACGCACGCATCTGGACCCCTCTCGCCACACGCACCTGTGCTGAGTTATGGGAGCACCGCGTAATGTTTAATGATCTGTATTTTTTTTTAAATGTTATCGAAAAATCGTCCTTCGCGGAGCAGTCACCGAGCCTCGAGCGCTCGTGTCAATCCGCTGCTGGATGAGGGTCTTCCCACGCCGGTCATGGGGGTTGTTTGACCACACATCACCACGCCGATCAGTTCGGCTTGTTGAAGGGGCGCCCCAAGACTGGATAAGGTTTCTCTTTTAGTTTGTTGTCCTTCCCCCGCGCCTCCGAAGAGCACGGTTGGCTACGTACGGTGCGAAAGAATGTCGATATAGATAACAGATATCACTCACCAAGGGTGTCACTTGCAATCAGACTTAGCTTCTTCATGTTCCGGCCCTCTGAGAGGGTGTTAACGTCACTTTTAAAATGCCTCGTCAGGGTTCACGCCACGGTGCGCTAACCACTGTGGCCACCGTTTCACCATTGCGGGGCGTGATCTCTGTTAAAATCGACTTCTGTTTGGCCTTTCGCGTGAATAAATAAATATATAAAATCGTTTTAAGTACATTAGCTCTGGGATTTTCCGGCTGTGGTATAGAGCAGCGTTTTTACAAGTACGCAAATGTGTCAGCTTTGATATTTTGTATCTCATCGCACACCGTGTCAACCCATCACGGTTTTACAACCCCGCATTGTTGTACAGGGAAATTGAGTTTTCAGGTCCACACGGGGTAGAACAGCCGTTTCAATACGGGCAAAAAAGGTGTCTATTTGTTTGTGTTTCTCCCTTGTGATCGAACTTTGTAGGATGAACGTTGAGATTTATGAGGGCCACAAGGTGACCAATAAGGTCCCAATTGGTCTATAATAAGGTAAGGGGTTGGTAGTCTAGCCAGGGGGGGGGGGTGCCCCCCCTGGCTAGACTGAAGCAGAGCATTGGAAGCGAGACGTGATTGCAAGGCACTTTGAGTTGCTGATGCGTTGGAGCAAGGGCAATGTAAATGGAAGTCGTTATCCTTAACAGGCGAACACGAAACCCCCTCCTCGCCTTTGACCAAAGACTGAACTCAGTAAGGAAAAGCGACAAACCAATGTGGTCGAGGAAGAACGTTTAAAATCGGCGAATCCCAACCTGATGCGCCGAGGTTCACGAGCGCGGACATTGAGGAGGGAACGCGCTGAGAAGCACGCGGAGCGCGGGGAGCAGACGCGTGCTTGGATATGACACCGAGTGACAGGAGGAGAAACTCGTTTCTTTGGGACTTCTTTTTGTCTTTAGTTTGTTGAACCTTCCTCCCTACCGCCCCCCCCCCCCCAAACTCCGCACCGACCGATCAGCACGGTTGGCTACGCACGGTGCGGACGAAGTTTAGCAGACGTTAATTCTAGATTAGAAGTTTTCGTGACTGCAAGGATTCATACTCTTTGTTTTTTTTTCGGTAAAGTCACGTAGGTAACATTTTTTAAAAAAAATTAAATCACGACGTTTCGGGCGCAACACAAGCGTCCTTCTTCAGGTGGGGACACACTTAAGCGGTGTGCTTTCACTACGTTGTCTCCACCTGAAGAAGGACGCTTGTGTTGCGCCCGAAACGTCGTGATTTATTTAATTTTTTTAGCAGACGTGCAAACTTACGTGGATTGGAGGGCAAACTCGAGTGAGACGTAACTGGGCTCGGGCAGGACACGCCGCTCGATGGGACGATGTCCGCTGGTTGCAGACTAACAAGGATGCGGCGACCGAAGTAGAGAAAAAAATAGACACAAATTCACGACCGCTGCGGAGACGGAGCAATCAGTTTGAGCTTGTGCGCGGGAGCTAGAGGGATCGTTGAATCGAGAGTCCTCGAGAGAGACGCCGAAGGTTTGAGGAGGCCTTCATTCATTAGCGGATAGACCATGGCTGCTGCTGCTGCTGCTGATGATGATGAGTGCCAGTCACATCTATGTAATCCTTCCCGCTAGTTGACTGGAGCCGTATGCTTTGTGCCGTTGCCTGAGCAGGTGCCAAAGCCAAACCAACAATGACCTTCGGAAATTCGAACAAACCGAGATGCCGCGGGGTAACGCCGTACGAATACAACTGCCAGTGGCTGCCGGGCCTGCAGGACACCGAGGCGACCAGCTACACCCTTTCCATCTTCATCGAGTGAGACGCAATGTCGAGCGCTGGGGAGTCTCGTTCCTGTCGCGGAAATTCGCGGCACATCATGGCACGCTTTTTGTTATTCTTTTTCCCATGCAGGGGGCCCCACGGTGGTGATATGTTAACTACCTCGCTTGGTATACAGGAGGTCGTGGGATCGATCCAGACCCTGACGCCTGTATATTTGGAGTTTGCGTGTCTCTCTCCTCCGTGGTCGCGTGGATTTTTCTCCGCGTCCTCCGGTTTTTTCCCCCTCCACATTGAGAATCACGCGTTTAGAGTATGTGGCTGCTCTGCATTTCCACGTGATAAGCCACTTCGTTGAGCTATCATTTGTGGCCAGGTTGCTTCTGAACAGGGCTCGGGATCGCTCCGCAATCTCCTGCATACCAGGCGAGGTAGTTAACATCTCGCCACCCTGGGGGGCCCCCATGCATGGGTAGATAAAAAAACGAATCGTGCCATGATGTGCCGCGTCTCTTTCCTACAGGAATGAAACTCCGCAGCACCTGATGATTGCGTGCCCCACGCAGCCTCGGTGTCCACCGTACTCCTGCCCCTTCAAAGCCGACGCCATGGACTCCGAGTCGTACGCTGCCACGGTGATCGCGGAGGGAGGGCCGGGGGGCCGCGTGCTCAGCGACACTTACAGATTCATCCCGATCAATATCGGTGAGCAAACATAACCAATGGTGGAGAGGTCGTCGCGAATTGTGCTGTGTAGCCTCGGATCGTCCTTGGACGGGAGGCTGACGGCAGACTGTGCTGTCCGCATGAACTCCAAGCTGGTCGAGAAATGATTCGTAGTGCCTGTTGGGTTAGATCGTCCTTTAGGTTGTAATGTCAATGTTGTCGCGATGACCCTCCACTGCCCGGCAGAGCCAATCAAATAAAGTTGTCACGTGGGTAAAGGCGCCAATTTGATTGCAAGTGAACGGGTTTAAGAATTATAGTTGTCATCTGCTTGATTGGGAGGGTAGATTAGTTTAGTATGGTGAACGTAATCCAGATGTTCTTAACCTGGGGTGCACGCTGCACCTCCTGGGGGTGCACGCTGCATTCCCTGGGGGTGCGAGACGTGGCCAGATTTTTTCGAAGGTAAATCATCTAAACGCAAATTAAGTACAGTGACGTAAGCACAACTACTTTGTTTCATCAAACCAAGGTATTTATTAATGTTACACATCGTTTACGATTGAGAACCAAAGGGGTGCAAGGCCGCAGTAAATGTTAAGAACCACTGATCTAATCAGTGATCTAATCAGTGGTTAATTAGATCAGTCACGATAGGCTTCCCTAAATTATATGAAGGTGTAATGTGTTAGTGATGTTGCTGGGGTTGATATGCTATTTGTTAATGGGGTTAGTTAGTGAGTTCATATTACGTGGATTAACACGGTGAGAAATTCGTGATACGGGCTGATTGATAATATTGTTGGAGTTACATTGTTTACATAGATATAAAACGATAAACTAGTCGAGAACACGTGGCTCTGCAGTGGAATATAAGAGACAGCTGTCATTGCCACGCTCTTGTCACAGTCCTTGGCATTGTTCCTTCGCAATCTAACCCATGAATTGTATTAATCGTGAAAGGCTCACGTACGAAACTGCAAAGAAATGGCAGTGCAGCAATATCCAACCATTGCCCTGCACTTCCATACACCCCCACCTTCACCAATCTGCACCGTTCAGAGCAGTGAAGTGTGTTCAGAAACATCTCTCTGCCTCTTGCACAGCATGGGGGGAGGCCTTCATCCAGCAGAGCAGTGAGAAATGGCATTGCGTCTACGTGACCGGATAAAATCATTATGCTTTGTTCTGAAGCATTTTGGGTAAATGCACATATAAGCAGAACTCATTCTCTCTCCGCATATGAATAACCATGAATATTAGTCCATTCACCTATCGACTTTCGAGGGCAATTTAATCAGCATTTGTTTCAGCCAGCAAAACCTTCTGCGCGGGTTTTATTTTTACCTTCAGCGTCTCATTTGGAGAGTAAGTCTCATAATAAAATAACACATGCAGCTTGGTCACCAGATGATCAGGTCACCGATAGGAACAGCCCACATCCTACTCCACCTGTGGCCTGACCTCGCGTCGTCTTCATTCGTTTATTCACTCCAGTCGAGCCCGACCCTCCGGTGGATTTGCGGGCCATGCCGAGAGGCGGGAGCGAGGACGAGATCTTAGTGACGTGGAAATTCCCTCCGACGTGGCCAGAAGTCGACCGGATGTTCCCCCTCCAGATTGAACTGCAGTACAAGCTCGCAGAGCACGACGAGCATTATAAGGTCAGTTCCGAAACCTGCCCGAGTCGGCGACCTCTGGATTTTACAGGACCAGGTAAGGGCCCACTGAGCTTCAGAAGCGACCTGGCCACAAATGATGGCTTATCGTCGTGTGTAAATTGAGAGTAGCCAAAGTTACTCTAAACGCATGCTTCTTAAATGCGGAGGGAAACATCGGAGGACCCGGAGAAAAATCCACGTGGCCACGGAGTGAGCATTCAACCTCCGAATATACAACAGGTGTCAGTGTCGGGGTCGAACGCACGACCTCCTGTATACCAGGCAAGGGAGTTAACATCTCGCTACCCTGAAATGGGCCGGAGCGACCCGGAACGCTGTGGTGGGAGTTAATCTTCGATCCCGCCTGTGTCGTTCCAGGCGTAACCAGGGACAAGGCTAGTCGCAGCGGCTAGTCTATTCTGTATATATCTATATCTCGCAAGTGTTCGTTGGCTATGTACGGTGCGAATTACAAACGTCACCCTTTGGGAGCTCTCAAATGGTACGCGGGAGGAAAACACACACTCAATTGTGTAATAGATCTGTGCAAATATCATATTTATTTTCAGCACGTTCATTTATTACTTTAAATGAATGTGCTGAAACAGGTAAAATTATATTCTTAGTTTTTTCGGTAAAGTCACGTTGAAGAGAAACAACAAAATAACGTGACTTTACCGAAAAAACTAAGAATATGAATTACTGCAGTCACGAAAGCTTTAAATCAAAAGGTAAAATTATGTTAATATATTGATCAATACTCACATCCACCTCCTCCCCTTGAAGTTGGGATGGTCCACATTTGGGGGGTGGGAGGGAGATTTCTGAGTTCCTTGCTGTAATGTCTTCCAATCGTCAGCCCTGATTACACTGCATGTGTGTACGTTGAACTTCTTTCGCACCGTACATAGCCAACCGTGCTTACCGGAGATGCGGGCAAGGACAACAAACCCATCACAAGAAGCACTTCTAGAGGAGTCAGTTTTCAATCGAGAGTATTTTAAAGTACACAGCTCCCCGTGGCTTTCCCAATATCGGCAGGAGGAGCGTCCCGCGCGGGCGGCCGCAGGAGCGCGTCCGACAGCGCGCAAAAGCGGCGACCGACTTTGTTCGATGGCAAGCCAAAAGCCGCCGCTGCGAGGATGGACCCCGTATGGGAGTATCGCCGTGGCGTTGCCACGACGTGTCGGTGCCATGTCGGGGCATCCCGGTGAACGGGGGGGCGGGGGGGGGGGTGCGCTGGCAGCGCGTGAACCTGGTGTCCGCGCGTGCGTCGGCTCTTCAGAATGTGACAGCCGACAAAGGCGCGAGGCGGTTCGTCATTGTGAACACGAGGCCCGGAGCCGCCTACAAAGTGCGCGCGCGCGCCCGGGAGTGCATCATGCTCGGCTTGTGGAGTTCGTGGACTCGGGAGATCACCTCCTCACCCCGGAGGTCAAAGGGTCAGTGCTCGCGCCAACGCACGCAGCAGCGCACCTCCGGATTAGCACGGTCGGTCAACGCACGGCGATTGGATTAGCACGGTCGGTCAACGCACGGCGATTGGATTAGCACGGTCGGTCAACGCACGGCGATTGGATTAGCACGGTCGGTCAACGCACGGCGCGAAGGAGGTACAACGGAGAGCGCTGTGCGCGAACACTACTGGCACGCGCTCGCACGAGCCCAAAGGTGTCGCACGCTAGCTCACGCGAAGCCTTTCAGGCTGCGGCATGGAAACCGTGCAGGGAGAAAATCCGAATGTGCACGGGGTGGAACGGTCAGCGGCCACGTCGTGGCGACAAACGAACTCGTGCACAACACGGGGCGAATGGCTTACGAACACAAGGCAGGCCGATGTACAGGTTGAGACGCATGCCTTACTCACACCGCGTTGACCAGAGGCGTCTGGACGTGTGATCTCTTTCTCTCCCTCGTTATTTTCAACCGTCGCTCTCACCTGTTGTTTACCAGGTTGTCGTTCGCTATGTTCTGCCTTGCCTTGCATAGCGCCCTGAGAAGGATTGTTTACATTTAAATGATGATTATTAGTGGTCTTGACTCGAGGGGGGGTGGGGGAGGGGCTCATACAACAAAGGCTGACAACGATTGACTCGGACGCACACACACCACGTGTGCCCGTCAGAGGTGCACCCACAAACATCAGAGTCTTTATTTATCCTGGAGAGAATCTGAAGAAGCAGTCACTTAAAGAGCCGCACGCGGCTCTGGTTAGACTATTTAGATTATTTTGCTGCTATAAATGTCCAAATGAGAAGCCACTGTGTCGAGCTGAAAAATATGCTAATACCTCAGTGCAATTTATGTGGTAATATACAAAAAAACATTGTTTCGTTTTATTTGCATTTTTTGTCAAAGCGATTTCCTTACCTTTTCCTACGGCATACTTTACACTCCTATTGTGAGTTTTGTTGTTGTTGCACCACTTGTTGCGAGGAACGTTCTGACCCTACCGAAACATAAACTTCGTAGCTGAGCGGAATTCCTCCAGGATCAATAAACATTCTGGCGACTCCGTCACGTGCTGCCGTCACGTGTTGCCGTTGCGCAATGTCTCGTGCCCCCTTCCAGCAGCAGACACAGCAAGCCACGTGCGAGCCATTGCCAGGACAAGAACATCAACAGCAGCAGCAGCGATGGCAGCGATGACAACAGCCTCTGGCATCTCAAGCACGGCACACACCTGGAGCAGTGGGGTCCGTCGGCACGGAAAGAGGCCGCAGCTCCACCACGGCACCCTGCACATATCGGGTCAGATCTCCGCCCGCTGCTCCTCCCATAGCTTTGTAATGAACCTAGCCTGGCACAAATACAAAAATTGCCCCCCCCCCCGTATACAGTGCCGGATTATCCTAGTAGAAAAAGTAGCTACATATGCTACGGGCCGCGCACTTTCAGGGACCCCGCGCTAAATGCTTTGAAGCAATCAATTTCCGGTTCAGTGGTTCTGCACTTGCTCTATTACTATAGTACTATACCGCCTTCGACTTTTATGAACGACTGGGTGTTTAAGGTTAGCGATTTGTCGTATTATCTGGCTGTATAGCAAATGAGTTTACAATTAATTTACTATGCAAGTTAAAAATGTATTTTTATATTAATGCTTTTTTTTATATTTAGGGCCCCTTTATGACATGTGCTACAGGCCCCGCACTAGCTTAATCCGGCACTGTCCATATAGCATGAACAGACTGTTGGGGGCCAAGTTCTGTTAGCGAGTAGCACCTACAAAGTACTGTTAGCGAGTAGCACCTACAAATTTCTGTTAACGAGTAGCACCTACACAGTACTGTTAACGAGTAGCACCTACAAAGTGCTGTTAACGAGTAGCACCTACACAGTGCTGTTAGCGAGTAGCACCTACAAAGTACTGTTAGCGAGTAGCACCTACACAGTGCTGTTATCGAGTAGCACCTACACAGTGCTGTTAACGAGTAGCACCTACAAATTTATGTTAGCGAGTAGCACCTACAAAGTGCTGTTAACGAGTAGCACCTACAAATTACTGTTAGCGAGTAGCACCTACAAAGTACTGTTAGCGAGTAGCACCTACACAGTACTGTTAGCGAGTAGCACCTACACAGTGCTGTTAGCGAGTAGCACCTACAAAGTGCTGTTAGCGAGTAGCACCTACACAGTGCTGTTAACGAGTAGCACCTACACAGTGCTGTTAGCGAGTAGCACCTACAAAGTGCTGTTAGCGAGTAGCACCTACACAGTGCTGTTAACGAGTAGCACCTACAAAGTGCTGTTAACGAGTAGCGCCTACACAGTGCTGTTATCGAGTAGCACCTACAAAGTGCTGTTAACGAGTAGCGCCTACACAGTGCTGTTATCGAGTAGCACCTACACAGTGCTGTTATCGAGTAGCACCTACAAAGTGCTGTTAGCGAGTAGCACCTACACAGTGCTGTTAACGAGTAGCACCTACAAAGTGCTGTTAACGAGTAGCGCCTACACAGTGCTGTTATCGAGTAGCACCTACACAGTGCTGTTAACGAGTAGCACCTACGCAGTGCTGTTATCGAGTAGCACCTACACAGTGCTGTTATCGAGTAGCACCTACAAAGTGCTGTTAACGAGTAGCACCTACACAGTGCTGTTAACGAGTAGCACCTACACAGTGCTGTTAACGAGTAGCACCTACAAAGCGAGTAGCACCTACAAAGCGAGTAGCACCTACAAATTTATGTTAGCGAGTAGCACCTACAAAGTGCTGTTAACGAGTAGCACCTACACAGTGCTGTTAACGAGTAGCACCTACAAAGCGAGTAGCACCTACAAAGTGCTGTTAACGAGTAGCACCTACACAGTGCTGTTAGCGAGTAGCACCTACAAAGCGAGTAGCACCTACACAGTGCTGTTAACGAGTAGCACCTACACAGTGCTGTTAGCGAGTAGCACCTACAAAGCGAGTAGCACCTACACAGTGCTGTTAACGAGTAGCACCTACACAGTGCTGTTAACGAGTAGCACCTACAAAGTGCTGTTAACGAGTAGCACCTACACAGTGCTGTTAACGAGTAGCACCTACAAAGCGAGTAGCACCTACAAAGCGAGTAGCACCTATACAGTGCTGTTAGCGAGTAGCACCTACACAGTGCTGTTAACGAGTAGCACCTACACAGTACTGTTAGCGAGTAGCACCTACAAAGCGAGTAGCACCTACAAAGCGAGTAGCACCTATACAGTGCTGTTAGCGAGTAGCACCTACACAGTGCTGTTAACGAGTAGCACCTACAAAGCGAGTAGCACCTACAAAGCGAGTAGCACCTATACAGTGCTGTTAGCGAGTAGCACCTACACAGTGCTGTTAACGAGTAGCACCTACACAGTACTGTTAGCGAGTAGCACCTACAAAGCGAGTAGCACCTACAAAGCGAGTAGCACCTACAAATTTATGTTAGCGAGTAGCACCTACAAAGTGCTGTTAACGAGTAGCACCTACACAGTACTGTTAACGAGTAGCACCTACACAGTACTGTTAACGAGTAGCACCTACAAAGTGCTGTTAACGAGTAGCACCTACACAGTGCTGTTAACGAGTAGCACCTACACAGTGCTGTTAACGAGTAGCACCTACACAGTGCTGTTAACGAGTAGCACCTACAAAGCGAGTAGCACCTACAAAGCGAGTAGCACCTATACAGTGCTGTTAGCGAGTAGCACCTACACAGTGCTGTTAACGAGTAGCACCTACACAGTACTGTTAGCGAGTAGCACCTACAAAGCGAGTAGCACCTACAAAGCGAGTAGCACCTACAAATTTATGTTAGCGAGTAGCACCTACAAAGTGCTGTTAACGAGTAGCACCTACACAGTGCTGTTAACGAGTAGCACCTACACAGTGCTGTTAACGAGTAGCACCTACAAAGCGAGTAGCACCTACAAAGTGCTGTTAACGAGTAGCACCTATACAGTGCTGTTAACGAGTAGCATCTACACAGTGCTGTTAACGAGTAGCACCTACAAAGCGAGTAGCACCTACAAAGTGCTGTTAACGAGTAGCACCTACACAGTGCTGTTAACGAGTAGCACCTACAAAGGACGGCATGGTACACGAAGGGGGTTGTGGGTGGCCAACGCCTCGCCCGGCCGCCTTTGTCTCCCCAGTGGCGATGTTTACACACCGCACCAGGTACTCATTTGAGGCTGAGTTGACCTAGGAGAGGCCCAGGACCGGTTCAGACATTCGTCACTGGTGTTGGCCGTGAACGTGAATCGAACTCGGGACGACGGGTTCGTAGCGCAGCGTAGCGCTAACCGCTGCACCACCGCTCATCACACACACTGTGTGGGAGAACCTATGGCTCACGAGCCTGCCACTTTGAATTGGCCCGAGTTGGAACACTGTTGACATATCTGGAGTGGATTGGCCAGTTCATGCCTCACTGCACTTTATAGGTTTCAGTGTGTACAGTCAAGTTGATGGATGATACGGCACTCACTGATCCTTTGTGTATCACTCTTCTATTGCTGTTATCTTCACATTGATTGTTCCCCTCCTTCTGAGGACTAGTTATACTGCATTATTTCGTCTCCACCACACTGCAGGTCGCAACAACTAACTCGCTCCGCCACTCATCCATTCACTCACACACTCAGCCACTCAACCATTCACTCACACACTCATGCATACACTCACTTACTCACTCAACCACTCATCACACTGCAGACTTCAACAACACACTCATCCACTCACTCACACACTCACTCAACCACTCATCACACTGCAGACTTCAACAACACATCCACTCACTCACACACTCAGCCACTCAACCATTCACTCACACACTCACTCACTCAGCCACTCACCACACTGCAGGTTTCAACAACATACTCACTCGCTCAGCCACTCACCCATTCACTCACACACTCACCCACTTAGCCACTCACCACAATGCAGGTTTCAAAAACACACTCATCCACTCACCGATTTAGCCACTCACCAACATTGCAGGTCACAACAATTCACTCACCCACTCACTCACTCAGCCACTCACCCATTCACTCATACACTTATTCACCCACTCACTCAATCACTCAGCCACGGACCACACTGCAGGTCACAACAACAGACTCATTCACTCACTCACTCAGCCACTCACCCATTCACTCACTCATGTGCTCACTCACCAACTCAGCCATTCACCACACTGCAGGCCACTTCACGTCTTATTCGGCTTCCCACCCCGCACTGCTCCACTCTGGAATTTCATTCAATCGTCTCGTGCCCCAAATTCTGACAGCATTGCTCAACTTAAAACAACGGCATGAACTCGAATCGGTTACAAAATCGACCGTGCTATTTCCGCCTGGCCACTCAACATTCTGTACCTTTGGGCCTGTTGCTCAGCGATCCGTACTTAAATGGAAAGCAGACTCCCCTCGACACTCAGAGGCAGTTTCATTGGGCATCATTTATCCTCAAAATTATCCCAAAGAACAAATTAGCTCATTACATTACCCCCGTGGCCGTCCCTTCGCTGCAGCCTTCATCCACGTCAGCCTTTAGCAGCTCCTCTCCTGCCTCCTTGGATTAGTTAGGGCGAAAACAAAAACGGAGCTGTCAACGAAACGCACCCAAGGAGTGAGATCTGGCCACCTTGAAAAAAACCACCACCAATCTCGCCTCGCCGCCTCTCACCTTTGGAACGAGCTCACTTCACAGCTCTCGGCTCGAATTCCTTCTCCCCTTGCCTGGTCTTAAAAAAAAACAAAATCCCATCCTTCATTTGTACATGTCGCCTCTCCTGCACGTGTGGTGGCCAGCGAACCGCCGCGCGACCTGCCGTCAGTGTTACTTGAGCGGTGCAGGGGACACCAATGTTGTTTCCCCACGCGATATGTTTGGTACTCAGCTTCTGCAATGTGACGATTTATGTCCTGCAACTTCCTTAAAAATCACCAATATTCCCCCCGGAGTGTCATTCTCGTGAATCACCTTAAAGGCTGAACGTTCGCATGGCCCGCATCTACAAACGGTTGGGTTCAGCGAAGCCTCGATCCAGCGCCAGGCTCGTCACGCACAAGCGGTGTGGCGAGCGCTGACAGCCGCTTCTCTGGCCCCACTCGAACCGTGTGCCGTGTTATGGCGATGCGCACCGTGTGTGTGTGGCACTGCTGTCACGGCGATGCGCACCGTGTGTGTGACGCTGCTGTTACGGTGATGCGCACTGTGTGTGTGACGCTGCTGTTACGGCGATGTGCGCTGTGTGTGGCACTGCTGTTATGGTGATGCGCACTGTGTGTGTGTGACGCTGCTGTCACGGCGACACGCACTGTGTGTGTGACGCTGCTGTTACGGTGATGCGCACTGTGTGTGTGTGGCACTGCTGTCACGGCGATGCGCGCCGTGTGTGTGTGGCACTGCTGTCACGGCGATGTTCACTCTGTGTGTGTGACGCTGCTGTTACGGTGATGCGCACTGTGTGTGTGTGACGCTGCTGTCACGGTGATGCGCACTGTGTGTGTGACGCTGCTGTTACGGTGATGCGCACTGTGTGTGTGTGATGCTGCTGTTATGGCGATGCGCGCCGTGTGTGTGTGGCACTGCTGTCACGGCGATGTTCACTCTGTGTGTGTGACGCTGCTGTTACGGTGATGCGCACTGTGTGTGTGTGACGCTGCTGTTACGGCGATGCGCACTGTGTGTGTGTGACGCTGCTGTTACGGTGATGCGCGCTTTGTGTGTGTGACGCTGCTGTTATGGTGATGCGCGCTGTGTGTGTGTGACGCTGCTGTCACGGTGATGTACGCTGTGTGTGACGCTGCTGTTACGGTGATGCACGCTGTGTGTGTGACGCTGCTGTTACGGTGATGCACGCTGTGTGTGTGACGCTGCTGTTACGGTGATGCACGCTGTGTGTGTGATGCTGCTGTTATGGCGATGCGCACTGTGTGTGTGTGATGCTGCTGTTATGGCGATGCGCACTGTGTGTGTGATGCTGCTGTTATGGCGATGCGCACTGTGTGTGTGATGCTGCTGTTATGGCGATGCGCGCTGTGTGTATGTGATGCTGCTGTTATGGCGATGCGCGCTGTGTGTGTGTGATGCTGCTGTTATGGCGATGCGCGCTGTGTGTGTGTGATGCTGCTGTTATGGCGATGCGCGCTGTGTGTGTGATGCTGCTGTCACGGCGATGCGCGCTGTGTGTATGTGATGCTGCTGTTATGGCGATGCGCGCTGTGTGTATGTGACGCTGCTGTTACGGCGATGCGCGCTGTGTGTGTGTGACGCTAACCTGCCTCTGGCTGCCCGTCCGCGTGTCACGTTTCAGACACGGTCACTGTGTCACACGAGGCCGGCGCATCGCCGCCTCCCGATCCGGACACCCACGTGGTAATGATTCCGACTGAAGCGATGTCACACACAGACGCGTTCTGACACCACTCGCGATTTTTGGAAGCCCCTGTGAGGTGCTCCGAGGTAGATGATTGGCAACATAGACACCGCCCCAGTAACCGGGTCTCCTACCTTGCACGGTAGCACACGAAGCCTCACTGATAACGGCGGCGAATTTTAAATGATTGAGCCTATAAATACGAAGGTATTTCAAGACGCTTTATAGCAGTTAATAAACTACTTCATGGCAGGAATAAACTGCAGTGAAGCAAGCCTGACTGCTGATGAGGCACTGTACAGCATTTCGAAACCTGTCCAAGAGTTTGTGCTGAATAAATGCTGCTGAAATCACGCACTCCCAGAAGGCCGTGGGGCTGGTGGGTTGTGAAGTATAAAAAATATATATTTTACGTGGATAGACGGATATCCGAAACCAATGCAACTCCAGTGAGTCCCAGAGGAGGGGCTTATTTTGGAGGCTGGGAACTTTCACCGACAAGTCCCGAACAAAGACGCGACCAAGTAAAGTAACGCACACGCGGCGAGTTAACCTATCATCGACATGAATCCCATAGGGCAGTGCAGGCTACCTCGTGTCTGTCCATGGAGGGATGCACTCCACCATGCGCACCTTCACTCCGTGTTCAAGAGCCACGGGGACTATCTGGGCTCAAACTCCCGCTCCCTGCCCTTAAGCTTGCGGTCCAAATCAGGTCAGCCCCGTTCCTGCGAGGGGTGACCTGATTTGTTTTTAAACGCTCGATGCTCTGTTAATTTTGACTTTAAACTTTCGTGACTGCAGGAATTCATATTCTTCGGTTCTTTCGGTAAAGTCACGTATTATTTTCCTATCTACGTGACTCTGTTAATTTGTGAAATGTGGTGATGACGATGATTCTTGTTGTTGTATCCAGGAGACAGACGCCTGCTCCCTGAGCTTCAAGACGAAGGCCTTGTGCCTTCTCGCCGTCGCCACGGCCACAGCCTTCATAACCACGGCGATGGTCCTGTGCATCTTCTACCTCTGGAGGTGAAGGAGCGCCTCGCACAGAGGCTCCTGTGCGAGGAGGGTCGTCGCCCACCTCAGATTTTTCTTTCCTTCTTTCTTTCCAAGATCGTCCTCTTTTATTTTTTCGAGACTGCTGCCATCTCGGGAAATCTGTCCGCCCGTGACGTTGAAAGTCCCGGTTTTCGCCAGTTGCGTACAAATAATAATAATGATAAGCCACCGAAGACGGTGAATTTACGTGCAGTTCTTGGCCCATCGGCAGGCCGCGGAGGTGGGGTAAAGTGTTGGTAAGCCCACCTCTTCCAACACGTCTGGTCAATGTGAGAGAGTAGACCCCGACAGTTCACGCGAGTGGACACCTTTCTGCCAGCAGCGGCCTGAGCAGGACATTTCAGGGCTGCACCTTTACTCAATGCTGAGCCTGGATGGTGCCCGGATGGGTGACCACTCTGCTTAACAGCTGAGCTGTTACAGGCTGCGAGACTATGCCGTGGGCAGCAGAGGACACCGTAGAGAAACCACATTGTTGTACTATACTTCTGCGCTCCGGCATCTGTGCTTCCCCGCCTTCACCACGCACCACGCTCCATGACGTTGCTGTCCGCCGTGATGGCCAAGGGCTGCGCTTCGACACGTGAGGCGTAGAGGGCCCCCTCACCGCCAACGCGTACGCAGACAACGTGTGCAGTCAAGTACGGACGGACGTCCCCACCAAGAGCCACGAGGTTGTGACGAGGCCCTCGTCCAGTAGCGGTTGATGGGGAGGGCCGCGTGTGGCGGGATTGGGCCGTGGTTGGGTTGTGCATGTCGAACTCCTTTCGCACCGTACGTAGGAAAGCATGCAAATCGGAGGTGCGGGGGAACGACAACAAACTGAACACAAAAAATCAGTTCTAAAGAAATTAGTTTCTCAACCGAGATGATTTAAAATTGTATGGCTCCATTGGCTTCTTAATATCGGAAAGGAGAGCGTTCCAGACGGTCACGGAACCGCATCTGAAAGCGCGATGGCTAGCAGCCAAAAGCTGCCACTGCTGCCGCTGTATTCATGCCGCCGTTGACGTCCCTTGCAGGAAACCGATGGGACACGTTAAGAAGTACTTGGCGGCTGTCAGCCAGACCGACGGGACAACCAAGTGCCCGCCCACGGCCACCGCCACCGCCAGCCCCCCCGGGACCGCCGGCCCTCCGACCGCCCCTCACTTCCACGAGGGCCCGCCGCCCATCGAGGGAGAGGATTCCAGCGTCATGTGCGAGAGCCTCATGAACTGGGAGTACTGGGCAGCCGCCAGCAATCCAGAGCCCCCATCCCTGGACAGCAGAGGCGCTGCCACTTCTCGTGCACACCCACTGCAGGCCTGAAGCCGCCGCCGCCGCCGTCGCCGTCCGATTAGCCGTCAGAGTCGAGAGGTCGCCACGGCGATCGCTGCTGACGTCCACTCCTTCCTGCTGTCGGATCCCGTAGTCATCGTAAAGTTAACCCTCGACCGGCGAGGTTGACCTCTCACGGTCAGGTCTATTGGTCGAACCAGGTCAGAGGTCGAGAAACCAGCGTGACCTCGTTCGTGCCGCGGTGGCGAGATGTTATCTCCCTCGCCTGGTACGCAGGAGGTCGTTTGGTTCGGTCCCGGCCCTGACGCCTGCTGCTGTATATTTGGAATGTGCGTGTTCTCTCTCCCCGTGGTGGCGTCGATTTTTCCCTCCGCATTTAGAATCATGCTCGAGGGATATATTTGACTGCTACTATAAATTCCCACACATGATAAGCCACGTCGTTGAGCTAGCAGTTGTGGCCAGGTTGCTTCTTTAAAAAAATAGCTAATAGGTAAGTAAAACTGCTTAATTTTAGTTTAGTTTAAAATAGCCATCAACCTGGGTCACTGAAATGACAAAAGCAAAACGAATCCGAGTTATGGTATCTCACCATGGCCACTTGGTGTTGGGTCCTCCCCTTGTTACACGTTCTCACCTCTAGAGAGGGTGTTTTGGCCTACCCTTCGACGCTGGCCAGACGCCTTGGAATAGGTGGGAGTACTCAGACTTTACCCCACCGCAGCCTGCCTGTAAAGTCGTCGTTCACGCATTGCGAGGCATTCCATCAAGTCCTTTAGGAATGTTTATTTATAAGTGGGACATTCCAAATGTACAACGGCCATGACTTTAGATTCTACTTGAAACTGCCATAGAGTTTGTGTGTGCGTGGCTTGATGTCCTGTACGGAACAATTCATCGTTTATAACAATGCATAATTCTAACATTACTTATTCAGTCTAACATTATGAAGCAGCTGGTGTGTGCATTCTTTAGACAACAAAAACAATTCCAACAGATTATCATGCTCATGAAGTTATGCTGATAAGTTTAACGGTGACATTTAACAACTATTTTGGCCGTATTTAACCGTTCAGATCATATTATAATCACTATACGATTTAATAAATATACATCTTAAAATTCTCCTTCCGTTTCACGTGCCCTTGTTTATTACGAAATTACTGTTTTCCACTCTGTAGAGTGTACGCACTTCGACAAAACAAATAAAAGCATTGGCGACATATCTGCAAGTCACATCGTTCTGTCCTTCGCACACGGTCCCGTGTGGAAATTCCAACTTTGGCTCAAGGCCGCTAACGGAGAAGTGAGACATCGTCAACCCACGCTCGTTCGAGTGGTTGGTCCCGAGCGTGAAGGTGGAATAATAACCGCACCAGTGCCCACTGGCCGGAGGGGCCGAGGGGCCAGAATGAAAGGAGTGGGAGGGAGGGGAGCGGTGGAAATTTCACCGGGGCCACCGTTCTGTGCCAGCCACGTGGACGATTTAATTTTTTTTGGAAGGCGCGGCTGACACCAAACACGCTAAGTCTTGCCGTCAAGGCGGAAGGTTTATTTATTTTTCGTAGAGATTAATAATCATGCGAGGCAGAATCGAAGGAGAGTTTGTTTCGCTCGTGAGCCAACGTTTCCCACTGCCCGATTCATTTCAGGGCAGAAGGGGAAAAAAAAACCTATTTGTCTGATTGCCACTTTTAGTCCGTGACTGAGAGATAAAATTTTCTGAGTTTTTTGGGGTGGGGGGGGATGAAAAAAAATCTGTCGTCAGATTCGCGGTTTGACTAGCGAGGGACCGTTATTGCTCAGCTTCGGGGGCGAAGTTAGAATTCTCTGGTGCGTTAAAGTAACGGCTGTTCCCCTCGCACGCGATGAGCGGGGGAGATTAGTCCTCCAGCCTAGCGATGCGCAAATGACGAAACACAACTTCCCCCCCACCCCACTCCGTAGCAATAATTTACAGCCGCTGGGGGAGCAAAGACAACACGCGCGCCCGCCCGCTCTGTCACACTCAGGGGCCACTGGCTCCCATCATTCACCAGTCGTCGTTTTTCTCCCTTCGCACTTTTGCGTTTTTTGTCGGCGTCGCACCGCCGGCTCGTTGGCCTCTTGGGGCCGCCGGCGGCGGTGCTCTCCCGTGGGGATCTTGAAGACACCCGAATACGCAGGAGCTGATGACGCCAATCGGAACGGTGTAGTAGGGAAGCCTCCGTCGTCCCTCCCCGCTCCCCGTGCCGTGCGCTGCAGCCGTCGGCAGAGGCCAGGAAACCCCCCAGCGACGACAAAGAAAACCTCTCGGAGTCTCCACCTCCACCCCCATCACACCCCGCAGGTAAGGAGTGACGGGGGCTTTTGGGATACAGGGCGGGGGAATGAACGGCGGGCCGGGTCGTGCCGGGTTACGGTGGTGGGTGGGTGATGGGGGAGGTGGCACGGGCATCGAGGATCGTCGTCAGTCGGCGTTGGGACCGACAGCGCGTCGCGAGCGAGCGGGGTTCGAACGCGCTGCGTTGAGCGCCACTTTTCGCACCCACCACCACCCCCCTCTGTAAAAGCGGCCGTAAAGCCGCGGGTAACAAAGGAACGAGGCGACCATGGGCACTGAGGAGAAGGCAATGTCCGTGGCCTGGCTGAGGCGGCGTGTGCCTCGGTGATACACACATACTGAAGGTGCGCGGATTTTGCGACAGGGCACGGCGAGTTTGTGCGATATATAGCAAAGCGTGAAGCAGGGCTGATCTCCACTCAGAGGCCCTCAGCCGGTGAGGACATTTACACATTGCTATGGCAGGGGCCAGTTCGCTCTTTCTCTCTCTGCAGCACGCCGCCAGGAAAAGGCATTGATCGAATATGTACATCGCACGAATGCCACTGAAGTAAATACAATTGCGATAATATTTAATCTCAATCCACTGCTGGATGAAAGTCTGCCAATGCTATTGTTGGTCGTTCGGGTATGGTGGGGCGGGTGGGGGGGGGGGGTGTTTGACCATACTTCACCATGCTGGTCATTGGGGGGTTGCTGAAGGGAGGGAATTTAGAACTGTTCAGATATCACCCGGCACTGAGTTTAGTCGTGGCCAGGAATCAAACTCATCGCGTCGTGCGCAAACTGCTCAAAATTGTGATCGCCGTTCCCGTTTTCAGCTTCAGTTTTTCAAAAATGTCCCGACAGCTTTTGTTGTTGTTGTTGTTGTCTACATGACAAGGCTGCTATGTAACATTTCATATTCTTCGGAGGCCCATCGCTCTGTCGGTGTTCTGGCATTGTTGTTGGACTTGACCGTTCGTTCTGGAGGCTCTCAGCAGAGCAAAAAAGGGCGCCTCAAGAGCACACGGGAGCCCCCATCGGAACTACACGATGGTGGACGTTCAACAAATGCCAAAACGCTGAACAAAACGAGTAACGGGGTGCGTGTGTGTACGTGATGTGTCCTTTCTTTCTGTGCGTCATGCATTGTGCCACAGATCTCGCCCCCCCCCCCCCACTCCATCCCCGTGGGCGAGGTAGGGTCGTCATTAAGGTTTCTTTGACGGGTTGCATTCCCGGTAGCCACATGAAAAATAAACCCGGTAACTCCGGTTACCGGTTTTGCCACGTATGTATATATATGGAGAGAAATGTCAGCAGTAAACACGGTAGTTTTACCTGAGCAATAAAGGTCACTATGGACCACAAAGTAAACCCATTGTAGAAATATATACGAATATATGAAAGAATATATATTTAGAAAAAAAGAATGAAATACATATTTTGAGAGGAAAAAAATAATAATAGGTTTTACCGTTTCTCCCAGAAAGGGTAAAACTTATTCTTATTTTTGATTCTGCCAATAAAGGTCTAATAGAAGCCCAGTATAGTCTGCGCTCCTAGACGAGATTAACTCTCTGTCTAATGAAGCCCTCTCGCCGTGGCGAGCTGCAGACCTCCACATTGGCATTTACTTCCCGGACCAAGTTGCTGTCAAAGGACTGAATGTAGCAAGGGTTTCTTCGGCTGTAACAATTGCAGACGTTGTAATACAACAACCGTGTGTGTGTGTGTTGAACATGACCACAATAATAGCAGGGTCAGGTGACTGAGCGGCTTGCGAGTTAGAATCCGGGCCCACCACCCCCGCAGTCCCACTCTGGGGGTCGATAAAGTGAGTACCACTTTGCGGTAGAGTCAACGGTCGTTGACATAGCGACGTGGAAAATTTTCACCACTGGCTCAGGGCTGTAAACGGGAGATGAGCATCGTCTCTATGCTGTCTTGGGCAGGAGATCGCTTTGACTGAGCTCGAAATGGAGTTACAAGGCCGTGCCTGCAGAAGGGGGGGGGGGGGTGATTCCCAGTCTCTCAGCCCCATAGAGCGCCCCTATTCCCAACACTGCACGTGGCCACAGCGCTGCAAGAAATATCGGGGGGTGGGGGAGGGCGACTTCCAGATAGCTTTGCATGCGAAGGCTCACGCTCGCGTCTCAAGAGATTGGGAGCCCCCCCCCCCCCCCCCCACAATTGGACGGAGATATCAATAGTATTCTTGGTTCTTTCAGTAAAGTCACGTAGAAGGGAAACAATAAAATAATAAAAATATAAAACAATACAATTCTCACGACGTTTCGACTGCAACACAAGCAATCATCATCAGGTGTGAGCCCACAGCAAGAACATTTGAAAAAAGTGGCGGTTTTTTTTACGTTAGCACCACGGACAGCGATTTGGCAGTTTGTTCAGATGGACGAGTCCATCTATGTTCGGAAAAGAGGAGGGGGAGACGAAAATAATGGATGCGGTCTGAAAGCCACTGTAAGCGTGAACAATCAATTAAGACCCGAAATGGTTTATCAAATCCTTCCAATGATTGCTAAGCCAGAATCCATCTTCTCGCTTGAAATTGTATCTGTGTTTGTATATGTGGATAGCCTCATGAACGAATCTCTAATGGTAGCCAGATGGCTTGCAAGTAACCTCTGTCTTGGAGAAGCCAATGTCATGTGAGCCTACTGAATTATAACAGTGATCTGCCACGGCCGAGGTGTTGATCTTACCGTGTTTTAAGTCTGCTTTGTGTTCACGAATGCGGTCCGAGACATGTCGTTTGGTTTCTCCAATGTAACTACTACCACAGAGGCAACTTAGTTTGTAGACGCCAGGGTACTGTATGTCTGGAATTACATCTTTTACAGACAGAACCAGATCACGGATTTTATGTAATGTGTTGAATCGGACCTGGATCTTGTGTTTACCCAAGATTTTGGAGATCTTTTTTGTGATCCCCGCAATGTAGGGTAAAGCGATGATTTTGAAAGGCTCCTCAAGAAGATCCTTTTTCATGGTTGGAGTGATAGCTTTGCGGATTGTGTAGTCGGAGTAACCATTAGCCTTAAGAGCTTGGTGTACGTGCTCGAGTTCACTGGCTATGTGTTCCTGGTCGGATATGCATTGGGCTCTATGGTGCAGAGTCTTTATGAGGGAATTCTTTTGGCATGGATGGTGGTGGGAATACAGTTTCAGTTAAGCATCCGTATAGGTAGCTTTCCTGTAGACAGAGTGGCTCATTGACCCATCAGGTCTCTTTTTTATTAGGACATCCAAAAAAGTTAGCTCGCCATCTTTTTCGACTTCCATGGTACATCTGATGGCTGGGTGTATGGAATTGATGTGGTCGAGGAATTGGTCTAGAGCAGGCCGGCCATGTGGCCAGATCACAAAAGTGTCATCCACGTACCTCTTCCATAAGGTTGGGCGCAGAGTGGCGGTCTGGATGGCGTCAGTCTCAAATTTCTCCATAAAAATGTTGGCTTCAACCGGAGATAGGGGGGAGCCCATTGGGGTGCCCTCAGTTTGTAGAAAGTTCCATTCCAAGTGAAGTATGTATTGGTTAAGCAGTGTCTCACCAGGAGGAGTACCTCAGTGTTTAGGCCTTGATGAACCAAGTCTTCAATGATTGCGATGGTGTCAGATACAGGAACTTTGGTGAATAAGGAAACTACATCAAAACTGACAAGCAGGTCGTCTGGGGACAGGGAAATACCCGTGATTGTCGATACCAGGTGAGCATAATTTTGTACCGCAGAGGTGTTTTTTTCCAGTGAAAGGCCGCAGGTCACATCGCTGCAGACGTAGCAAGATCTGAAATCACTGCAACCCTCAAAAACGCTAAGATGCCAGCTAGCAACCTCAGCAAAGATGAGCGTTTTGAATTATCTAAATTAAAAAAAGAGGGATGACATTGTCATCCTCTCAGCCGACAAGGGCAATGCCACTGTCATCATGGATAAAATAGAATATAACAACAAAATTCAAGAATTACTCAACGATGGCAGCTATACAAAAATAAAAAGAGATCCCACCAACAGCCTCGTCATACAAACTAACAAAATAATTTCTGATTCAACCACATTAACTGATCAAAACAAACAGTTCTCATTGAAATCTTCTGCTGGCAGGCTACCAAGATTATACGGCTTACCAAAAATACATAAAGTAGATACACCCCTTCGTCCCATCGTCTCTACTATCAACCCCCCCACCTACAAACTGGCTCGTTTTCTGTCTGAAATCCTGCGGCCTTTCACTGGAAAAACCACCTCTGCGGTACAAAATTCTACTCACCTGGTATCGACAATCACGAGTATTTCCCTGTCCCCAGACGACCTGCTTGTCAGTGTTGATGTAGTTTCCTTATTCACCAAAGTTCCTGTACCTGACACCATCACATTCATTGAAGACTTGGTTCATCAAGGCCTAAACACTGAGGTACCCCTCCTGGTGAGACACTGCTTAACCAATACATACTTCACTTGGAATGGAACTTTCTACAAACAAAGTGAGGGCACCCCAGTGGGCCCCCCCCCCCATCTCCGGTTTTAGCCAACATTTTCATGGATAAATTTGAGACTGACGCCATCCAGACTGCCACTCTGTGCCCAACCTTATGGAAGAGGTACGTGGATGACACTTTTGTCATCTGGCCACATGGCCGGCCTGCTCTAGACCAATTCCTCGACAAAAACAATTCCATACACCCAGCCATCAGATTTACCATGGAAGTCGAAAAAGATGGCAAGATAACTTTTTTGGATGTTCTAATAAAAAAGAGACCTGATGGGTCAATGAGCCACTCTGTCTACAGGAAAGCTACCTATACGGATGCTTACCTGAAACCGGATTCCCACCACCATCCATTCCAAAAGAATCCCCTCATCAAGACTCTGCACCATAGAGCCCAACGCATATCCGACCAGGAACACATAGCCAGTGAACTCAAGCATGTACACCAAGCTCTTAAGGCTAATGGTTACTCCGACTACACAATCCGCAAAGCTATCACTCCAACCATGAAGAAGGACCCTCTTGAGGAGCCTTTCAAAATCATCACTTTACCCTACATTGCGGGGATCACAAAAAAGATCTCCAAAATCTTGAATAAACACAAGATCCAGGTCCGATTCAACACATTACAAATCCGTGACCTGGTTCCATCTGTAAAAGATGTGATTCCGGACGTACAGTACCCTGGCGTCTACAAATTAAGTTGCCTCTGTGGTAGTAGTTACAGTGGAGAAACCAAACTACATGTTTCGGACCTAATTCGTGAACACAAAGCAGACCTAAAACACGGTAGGACCAACACCTCGGCCATGGCAGATCACTGTTATAATTCAATAGGCTCACATGACATTGACTTCTCCAAGACAGAGGTTCTTTGCAAGCCATCTGACTACCATGAGAGATTCGTTCATGAGGCTATCCACATATACAAACACAGAGATAATTTCAACCGAGAAGATGGATTCTGGCTTAGCAATCATTGGAAGGATTTGATAAACTATTTCGGATCTTAATTGATTGTTCACGCTTACGGTGGCTTTCAGACCGCATCCATTATTTTCGTCTCCCCCTCCTCTTTTCCGAACATAGATGGACTCGTCCATCTGAACAAACTGCCAAATCGCTCTCCGTGGTGCTAATGTTAAAAAAACCGCCACTTTTTTCAAATTGTCTTGCTGTGGGCTCACACCTGATGATGATTGCTTGTGTTGCAGTCGAAACGTCGTGAGAATTTTATTGTTTTATATTTGTATTATTTTACTATTTCCCTTCTATGTGACTTTTCCTAAAGAACCAAAGAATATGAATCCCTGCAGTCACGAAAGCTTTAAATTAAAATATATCAATAGCAATTATGCAACAACAACAACAAAAAACAGACCCGCTCAAAAGCGTCGAGCTGCGATTATCGCCGCTGTTGACGATGAGAAACCAAAGTCTTGGACAGAAAGGGGACGTTGCCAACGAAGACGAGGGGCGGGCGGACGGGGCTGGGGTGCCGCGTTGGCTAACACCTCGCTTCCTCTCGTGCGTTGGGCAATCTGTGCTGGAGCGGTAGGCTCAGGCATCAGCAGATAAGGGCTCTCTCGCTCTCTCTCTCTCGCTTACGCCACGCGCTCGCTGCCCATGGAGCCTGCGAGAGCGACACGGAAGGTAGCGACCGCTTCTGTAGAGACGGCTGCGTGTCCGAGGAGCTTACGGAGATGGCCAAGGTCCAGGTCTCTGATAGTCGCGGCGAGATTTTCCGTTTGCGGGGCTTTCGAAGGAGACTGAGGTGGTTCACCGCGCGGAGCCATCGTTTTTTTTATTTTTTGGGGACGGGAGGGGGGGTGCACGGCCACAATCGCACCCCCACCCGGAGGGCTCGACTTTAAATCCTCCATTCATGAAGGAGATGCGTCGCATCGGCCTGCCCCGTGTTCTGTCGCGAGTTGATGGTCGGTTGCACCGGCGTCTTTGAGGCGTGGAGTCGAAGCCGGGAGGGTGGTTGCGGTGTTTAGGTCAGCGAACGAGGCGTTCGAGTTGTCATTATCACCCCCGGTGGAATGAGGTGTGAATTCAGGGGCAAAATTGTATTTCGACCCCACGTCATCTCTCGATGCACGGACCAATGGACACTTTGCCCCCGGACGTTATGGGACATTCCATCGCGAAGTCAAAATAAGTTCGCGTGGTTCGGTAACTTGACGGTCGTGTAACAACAACAAAAACGTTTGGCAGCATCGAAGACTGACAAGCGTGGCATTACTGGGACTCGGTGCGCGCGGGCAACTGTGGCAATCGAGCCATGCTCATGATATGTGTACGTACGTTGAACTTCTTTCGCACCGTACGTAGCCAACCGTGCTACTCGGAGGTGCGGGGAATGACAAACGAATTTTTCCAGTGAGTGCACGCCGTCTGATCTTGTGAATTAATTTTTATTAATCTGCTGAGGCTCGATATTCAATTCTCTAAAAGGCACAAGACAGGGATAGTACTTCGTGCGATCTATTTTTATCGGGGATGTTGCCCAAGTTCCTTTTCTGTTCACACTCAAATGTGCCGCCACCTTCTTGAGTAAGATTAGCAGGGCTGGCCGCGTAACGTGCGAAAGCCGTTCGACATACAGGACGGCACGCCGTTATAGATGCTCAGCATGCATCCGTGAATGTCGATCTCCAGACGTGTGCAGTTGAAACAATCGGAAATGTTCATCAACCCGCCGTCTTGAGGTCTACCTTCGCTTCTTGCGAGACATTTGCTCAGCGCGGAAGAGTGGGCCTTGGAAACCTCTTGGAGTGGGGGTTTGTTTTGGAGTTTCGCTCAAGTGTGAAAGCCCTTTCCGAAAGAAGTGGCATGAGCGAGCAATTGCCGGGCTGCACCTTTCTCGTTCATATTTACGCAAAAACAAACACACACACACACACGCGCGTGCGTGCGTGCATGCGTCTGTTTTCAGATGGAGCAGCTGTTGGCGGTGTTGCTGTGCATCGTGTCGGCGGCCGTCTGCCATTCCCAAGCCAACAGCAGATTCTGCCCCAATGCCGGTGAGCCGGAATATCATCTGTCAATGTTTGTTCTGTCGCAAAAAAAAAAAATATGCGAGTCTGTTCAAAAGAGCACCGCGACGATAAGCCTCGTCTCGTTGATTATTAATGCGGCGCTCAGGCGAAACGGAGAACGCACGGGCGACGGGGCTGCACTGGCTTGTCCTATTTGTGCTTTTCTCTCATTTATTTAGCGTTCGTTTTTAACTTTCGTTTCACTGAAATAATTGCTCTCCAACACACCAGTGGGCTGAAGTGGTAAACTAATTGGCGCGTATTGTTTCCGTGACAAATCCCTTACTGGTTGGCTGTGTCGGGTGGTGGAGGGTTACGACACAACATTCATACTGACGCGATCTAACCCAAGAAACTTCATCATCAATATTGGCCGCGAAAGCCTGCTACGTATTCAACTTTCATTTCACTTTTACGTTACGTGTCGAGGACACAAATGCCAGGGGCTTTGGGCAGTACACATCGCTGGAAGGGACTGTGACCGATAATGCTGAGTGAGGACCAGCCATGGAAGGGAACTCCATTGAAGAGGACCTCCATTGAGGAGAGGGAACAATTACCTCGGCTCGTGCGCAGGTCCCAGATGGATTGTTACATTGCAGGATCGCGAGATGTGACGGCGGCTTGTGGGGGGCTTTCATCCAGCAGTGGATTGATTATGGCTGACGATAATGTGAATCTGTAGATCGCGTATGTTGGACTTCTTTTGCACGGTGCGTAAGCCAGCCGTGCTAGTTGTGATATGTGGAATTTCGTAGCTTCAAAAAAAGAAACATTTAAAATCTTGGAAATAAATAAGCCACAGTGAAGGTTATATATATTCTTGGTTCTTTCGGTAAAGTCACGTGACTTTACCGAAAGAACCAAGAATATGAATCGCTGCAGTCACGAAAGCTTTAAATCAAAATTTAACAGTGAAGGTTAGTAGGGTTACTCTGAGGAAACATTTCCTCTTAAAGATGACATAACATGGCATGTTATTTTATGTTATCAGGGAGTAACGGCCAGTCTAACAAAATGTCAACATTTTATTTCCCCTCAGTGGCAGTGTAATAAATAGTGATTTTCCGTGTGAGTTTAAAATAAATTACGTAACTTCTTTGTAAACTGCAGCTCTGTTAATCTGCTTACAACTTTTCTTCAAATATACATATAACTACATATATACATGCAAAAAAAAACAATGTCGCTTCTGCCCTTAATGCCGGAGGTCACTTTGTGTAATCACGTGTACACCTCCGATCGGCACGCCTGGCTACGCACGGTGCCGAAGAAGTTCAACGTACGGTGCGTTGTACATACAGAGGGCCTGCCACAGGTGACCCAGCGACTCGCGCAACTTTCTGCAACCAAAAATCAACAAAAGGATTTAAATGAAAGGCAGCCGTTCTCATATCCACCAGCTGATGAAGGCCTCCACGCGCCACTTTGGCGAGACGCCAGCGATGGCCATGAGAGTCGTTGAGATTTGTTTGTTTTAATGATACTTCGCCGGTGTGTGTTAGTGATGGGAAGGGGATGGCAAGCACCTGATCTGACATGTTTTGCCTCTGATGTTATCTGCGGTTGGGAATCGAACTGAGGCCACTGGGTTCATAGTGCAGCACGCAAATCACTGTACCAAGTGCCCTACCCTCAAAATCAAATTCGCGTAAGCGCTTTATTTATCCTGGCAAGGAGAAGGGCGGCGCGATTGTAACATTTGTTCCTCACAGTACGAAGCTCCTGGGTTCATTTCCGAACTCGGGTGCCTTTTTGTGTGGAGCGTGTATGATGCGGGGTTTTTTTTGGGTTAGATCGCGTAAATGTGTGTCGTTAAACCCGCCACCACCCGACACAGCCAATTAGTAAGGTTTGTCACGTATTGGCATGTTCTGTTTACGTGACAATCCTTACTAAATTTTGGCTTAAAACTTTCGTGACTGCAGGAATTCATATTCTTGGCTCTTTCGGTGAAGTCACGTAAATAGAAAACAAAAAAGCACTTTTTTTAAAATAAAATAAAAATGATAACGTAAAATAAAAATAACAACAAATAAAATAAACAAAAATAGCAAACATTTTTTTAATTTCTATTTACGTGACTATACCGAAAGCGCTTACTAATTGGCCGTGTCGGGTGGTGGTGGGTTTAACGACACATTTATATTTTCGCGATCTCACCCAAATTAACCTGTATTATGGTTGATATTGGTCGCGATATCCTACAGCGTGTTAAATTGGAGTGTGCATGCTCTCCCCGTGTTCTGCATGGATTTCCCCTCTGCGTTCTCTGGGTTCCCCCTCCCTCCACCCGTAGCTAAGCCCACCGTTCAATGTAACTTGTATTGGCCAAACATTCCAGTGCTGAAATATATCCTGCAAATGACTCTAACTGCAAAAACTTGCCACGAACCTCCTGAACAAGTGTCTGGAGACTCCGTGTGGCTTTACTGGATAACCAAGCGTAATAATATCAAATGACCTCTTTTACCGGAGAATCGATCATTACACAGAGTCACGTGTTTTGTTATATTTTAACTATTTAATTATTGTTATCATTGAATTAGTTATCACGATGCGGTGATTTTGCTTTAATAAAATAGTAAGCACTGTGGCAATGGACACCAGGAACTAATTGAGTTTTTTGGGAGGGGGGTTTGGGACCTCGTCTATAAAAATGAAACTCCGCTTGAATTTTTTTTCGGAAGTTCAGTTTTGGAATTTGTCGAACCTAGCACAATTTATAGAGCGGGGAAATCACGCCCGATGATAAACACGGGTAGAGTCCCGACGTCACTCGCTATTCTTGGCCAACTGTAAATCCCACGCCACTCCACGTTTTCTTTTTGTTGTGCTTATCGCAACGTAATTTTGTCGCGTACGCAACAAAGACAAAGTTCCCCTGTGGTGCATAAGCCTTTGAGGCTGTTGGGGCAAGTGGTGAGAGCGTGAGCCTATGAAGGCCGCCACTGCGCACGATGGGGGTGCCTTTGCCGAGAATTGCCCTGCGCCACTTTTGTTTTCCCAAGTATTGTTTACACACCGCACCAGGTACGCATCTTTAGAGACACACGCGCAGGAGCAACGTAGCTACCACGAATTATTTTGAAATCTATTATCGAGGAAAGCCTCTCTCGAGTTTCTAGAATCTTTTTTTCTTTACAGTCGTGAAAAGTTAAAAGGGGACGTTTGCCCATTCGATTCTCGAGTGCTTGGTGGCATGGGAAATTCTTGAGTGATTGGTGGCATGGGAAATTCTTGAGTGCTTGGTGGCAAGGGAAATTCTTGAGTGCTTGGTGGCATGTGAAATTCTCGAGTGCTTGGTGGCATGGGAAATTCTTGAGTGCTTGGTGGCATGGGAAATTCTTGAGTGATTGGTGGCATGGGAAATTCTTGAGTTCTTGGTGGCAAGGGAAATTCTTGAGTGCTTGGTGGCATGGGAAATTCTCGAGTGCTTGGTGGCATGGGACATTCTTGAGTGCTTGGTGGCATGGGAAATTCTTGAGTGCTTGTTGGCATGGGAAATTCTTGAGTGCTTGGTGGCATTGGAAATTCTCGAGTGCTTGGTGGCATGGGAAATTCTTGAGTGCTTGGTGGCATGGGAAATTCTTGAGTGCTTGGTGGCATGGGAAATTCTTGAGTTCTTGGTGGCAAGGGAAATTCTTGAGTGCTTGGTGGCATGGGAAATTCTTGAGTGCTTGGTGGCATGGGAAATTCTTGAGTGCTTGGTGGCATGGGAAATTCTTGAGTGCTTGGTGACATGGGAAATTCTTGAGTGCTTGGTGGCATTGGAAATTCTCGAGTGCTTGGTGGCATTGGAAATTCTCGAGTGCTTGGTGGCATGGGAAATTCTTGAGTGATTGGTGGCATGGAAAATTCTTGAGTGCTTGGTGGCATGGGAAATTCTTGAGTGCTTGGTGGCATGGGAAATTCTTGAGTGCTTGGTGGCATGGGAAATTCTCGAGTGCTTGGTGGCATGGGAAATTGGATTGGAGAAAACTCACGCATTTGAGGAAATAAAACTTAAAGCTCCGCACAGATACATTTAAGAATTTGTCCCTCTGAAGTCATCTTCTGGCCGCCCTACAAACCCTGGGATTTGGCAACATCACAAAATGTGAAATGATAAGTTAGAGTTTACTAGAGACGGCGGTGGTTCAGTATGGCCTTTAATGTACACACACGTGTGTACAGACGTGTGTGTACATTAACGGTCAACTGTGAAAGGCCTTCAGATTTACACAAACATATTTCGGCTTAAAAGCAGCGCGATGTAGTCGACAGCTCTGTGTTTATGTGTGTGTGTATGTGTTTATGTGTGTATGTGTTTATGTGTGTGTGTTTATGTGTTTATGTGCATATGTATATGTGTGTGTGTTTATGTGTGTATGTGTTTATGTGTGTGTGTTTATGTGTGTATGTGTTTATGTGTGTATGTGTTTATGTGTTTATGTGTGTATGTGTTTATGTGTGTGTGTTTATGTGTATATGTGTTTTTGTGTGTATGTGTATATATGTGTATGTGTGTATGTGTTTATGTGTGTATGTGTGTATGTGTTTATGTGTTTATGTGTGTGTGTGTGTTTATGTGTGTGTGTGTGTTTATGTGTGTATGTGTGTATGTGTTTATGTGTGTGTGTGTGTTTATGTGTGTATGTGTTTATGTGTGTATGTGTTTATGTGTTTATGTGTGTATGTGTTTATGTGTGTGTGTTTATGTGTATATGTGTTTTGTGTGTATGTGTATATATGTGTATGTGTGTATGTGTTTATGTGTGTATGTGTGTATGTGTTTATGTGTTTATGTGTGTGTGTGTTTATGTGTTTATGTGTGTGTGTTTATGTGTGTATGTGTTTATGTGTGTGTATGTGTGCATGTGTTTATGTGTGTATGTGTTTATGTGTTTATGTGTGTATGTGTTTATGTGTGTATGTGTGTATGTGTTTATGTGTGTATGTGTTTATGTGTGTGTGTGTGTTTATGTGTGTATGTGTTTATATGTGTATGTGTGTATGTGTTTATGTGTGTGTGTTTATGTGTGTATGTGTTTATGTGTGTATGTGTTTATGTGTTTATGTGTGTGAATGTGTGTATGTGTTTATGTGTGTATGTGTGTATGTGTTTATGTGTGTATGTGTTTATGTGTGTATGTGTGTATGAGTTTATGTGTGTGTATGTGTGTATGTGTGTGTGTTTATGTGTGTGTGTGTTTATGTGTGTGTATGTGTGTGTGTTTATGTGTGTATGTGTTTATGTGTGTATGTGTTTATGTGTGTGTTTATGTGTGTGTATGTGTGTGTGTTTATGTGTGTGTGTGTTTATGTGTGTATGTGTTTATGTGTGTGTTTATGTGTGTGTGTTTATGTGTGTGTGTGTGTGCTTATGTGTGTGTGTGTATATGTGTGTTTATGTGTGTGTATGTGTGTATGTGTTTATGTGTGTGTATGTGTTTATGTGTGTGTATGTGTGTATGTGTTTATGTGTGTGTGTTTATGTGTGTATGTGTGTGTGTATATGTGTGTTTATGTGTGTGTGTTTATGTGTGTGTATGTGTGTATGTGTTTATGTGTGTGTGTATATGTGTGTGTATGTGTGTATGCTGTATTGCCATGTGTCACATGGATTGAGTAATGTTTTCCCGCAACCCGTGTGATTTATGAACTCTGGGTGAACTTTGTGAAATGTCGTTTATATACTTGCTTCAAGCGGGTGAACCTTACGTAGCACGTCACATCCAACTGTATAAAAACAGCACACAAATGTCAATAAAGGTTGAAACATCGAGTCATTATTACCGCACAACAACAGCGGCAGCCAAACGACAGAGGCATAGCAAATGTGACATTTACGGCCTCCAAAGGGGCTGAGTAAATGTAGATTGTGGCTGTCATTGTTGCTTTTTCATCCCAAACCTCCCAATGCATGCCTGCCGTTGGGACACGAGGCCAATGGCACGTGATCGAGGTGCTTGCCACGTGATCGAGGTGCTTGCCACGTGATCGAGGTGCTTGCCACGTAATCGAGGTGCTTGCCACGTGATCGAGGTGCTTGCCACGTGATCGAGGTGCTTGTCACGTGATCGAGGTGACGGGAGTATCCCAGAGGGAGATAAAAACAACCCCAAACACACTCCTGTCGTGTTTTGTTTTTGTCTTGTTTGTTGTTGTAACTTTGCTCGCATGTCCAGTTGTCTCCAACTTGTTGTCCCCAGTTTGTTGTCTCCAACTTGTTGTTGTCTACAACTTGTTGTCTACAACTTGTTGTCCCCAGTTTGTTGTCTCCAACTTGTTGTCTACAACTTGTTGTCTACAACTTGTTGTTGTCTCCAACTTGTTGTTGTCACCAACTTGTTGTTGTCTACAACTTGTTGTTGTCTACAACTTGTTGTCTACAACTTGTTGTTGTCTACAACTTGTTGTCTCCAACTTGTTGTTGTCTACAACTTGTTGTCTACAACTTGTTGTTGTCTACAACTTGTTGTTGTCTACAACTTGTTGTCTACAACTTGTTGTTGTCTACAACTTGTTGTCTACAACTTGTTGTCTCCAACTTGTTGTTGTCTACAACTTGTTGTTGTCTCCAACTTGTTGTTGTCTCCAACTTGTTGTCTACAACTTGTTGTCCCCAACTTGTTGTTGTCTACAACTTGTTGTCTACAACTTGTTGTCTACAACTTGTTGTTGTCTCCAACTTGTTGTTGTCTACAACTTGTTGTTGTCTACAACTTGTCTACAACTTGTTGACTACAACTTGTTGTTGTCTACAACTTGTTGTTGTCTACAACTTGTTGTCTCCAACTTGTTGTCTACAACTTGTTGTCTACAACTTGGTGTCACCAACTTGTTGTTGTCTACAACTTGTTGTTGTCTACAACTTGTTGTCTACAACTTGTTGTTGTCTACAACTTGTTGTTGTCTACAACTTGTTGTCTACAACTTGTTGTCTCCAACTTGTTGTTGTCTACAACTTGTTGTTGTCTCCAACTTGTTGTTGTCTCCAACTTGTTGTCTACAACTTGTTGTCTCCAACTTGTTGTTGTCTACAACTTGTTGTCTACAACTTGTTGTCTACAACTTGTTGTTGTCTACAACTTGTTGTCTACAACTTGTTGTCTCCAACTTGTTGTTGTCTACAACTTGTTGTTGTCTACAACTTGTTGTCTACAACTTGTTGTCTACAACTTGTTGTTGTCTCCAACTTGTTGTCTACAACTTGTTGTTGTCTACAACTTGTTGTTGTCTCCAACTTGTTGTCTACAACTTGTTGTCTCCAACTGGACATCTGTGAAGAAAAAAAAGCTTCGTAGCTTGTCGGATTCCTTCCAGGGTTCTGATTCCGAGGGGACAATCTCTTGTCACTGCCGTCTCCCTGCTAACAGCCCACACCTACTGCACCTGGCAAGCCGTGGCAGTGGCCAACGATTCCATAACTGAGGGGGGCAAAGGGGGGCAGAGGGGGGCAGAGGTGGGGGGTGTGTTACCAAGATCTCACGAGATCCGGAACATTTATCCTCATTATGTCACAGCCAAAAATGTGTGTTCTATTATAAACCGAACATGTACGGAGTGAATAGCGCAGCAGAGATTCAGGTGCAGATGCTCATCACCAGCATCTGAAGCTTTATTTCGAGTGGAGAAATCCGATGAGTTGCGAAGGCCTTTACCACGGATACATTGTTCGTTCTCTGGGGGGCCAGAGATGGAGACGCTGTTTTTTTTTCTTTCCCCTCCCGTCGATTTTGTTTGCGCCAGAAGGCTCCGCCCACTTCTGCTTTCGCGATGATGCGCGCGTCTTCGAAGGGGGACGCTCCTTGTCCCCGCGTCCCGTGTAAACACCACCTGCGTCCCAGTCATCCCCGACTTGCGGCACGCACAACCCTCGCGGAAAGGGGTGGAGAGAAGGGGGTGGGTGGGTGGTGGGAGAACGATTGCCTAAGCGCGTGCCACTGTCGACCCACGGTGGTGGCGGTGGCAAAAGACCGAGCCCAGCCGCTCGAGTCGCGCACTCTCGGCGACCCCTCGCCTTGTGTGGAAAGCGGCGTGAGAACGACGTTTAGGTCGGGGAGACAAAAAAAAACATCATCGTGGCTATGGAGGGCGGTGGGGGAGGGAGGGAGGGGCCCATCTCTAAATGTGGCCGATGACCACATCAGCCGTGAGTGCGCGCGCCCGGTTCCTCCAGATTCCCCTAAACCAGGGGTCGGCACCCTATGGCTCGCGAGCCAGATGTGGCTCTTTTGATGACTGCATCTGGCTCGCAAATAAATCTTAGCTGGCATTTCTCAACATGATACGTCTTTCTTAACATGATAAGACTTAACATGATACGACTTATAAGTCCTATCATGTTAAGAAATGTCAGCTAAGATTTATTTGCGAGCCAGATGCAGTCATCAAAAGAGCCACCTCTGGCTCGCGAGCCATAGGGTGCCGACCTCTGCCCTAAACTAAGCAGCGGTTGAGACTGGATACTCTTTGGTTCTGTCGGTAAAGTCACGTAGGTAGAAATAAAATAAAATGAAACAACCACAGCAGGAAAATGCTGACGTCGGCTTCACCATTGTCTTGCCGTGGTTGTCCCGCCTGATGAAGTCCGCTTGTGTTGCGATCGAAACGTCGTGATTTGTTTTATTTGATTTTATTTCTACCAACGCGACTTTACCGAAAGAACCAAAGAGCATGGATTCCTGCAGTCTCGAAAGCTTCAAATCGACATTGAGACGGGATAGTCCGTGAATGTGGGGCTCCACTTCGCGCAGGCACAGGGCAGTGGAGTGAAATCCCTCGCCGCACCGCACTCACGCGGGATCGCAAGCTAAGCCGCCCACCTTCGCCCACCCAAACTGACCAGCGCGGCGAAGTATGGTCAAACGACGTCCGCGAACCGTGCGGTGCTGGAATGCCGGTCTTCCAACAGTGCAGGTCATTTGGGTTATTTGATCATATCCGTCATCAGGCTGGTCGTTGCGGGTTCGTGAAGGCAGGACGCAGAGGCCTGGGGAGCATACACATGCAGTACAACACCGCATTATCTGCAGTGCGTCTTCGCTGACCGCCACGTAGTCCCGTAGCCTATAACAAACTTCATGTTAAGCTTTCGTGACTGCAGGAATTACTGTCTGGTTATTTCGGTAAAGTCACGTGGAAGGGAAATAAATTAAATAATATAATACGACGTTTCGATTGCAACACAAGCAACCGTCATCAGGTAGAACTAAATTTGAGAGAGAGAGACAAAACACAGACACGGAGACACACAGACAGACACACAAGCAGAGAGAGACAACACATAGGCATTGGGTCTCTGTGTGTCTATGTTGTGTGTGTCTCTGTGTGTCTCTGTGTTGTCATATATCTGCTTGTGTGTCTGTCTGTATGTCTATGTTGTGTGTCTCTCTCTGTGTGTCTCTGTGTTGTCTCTCTCTGCTTGTGTGTATGTCTATGTGTCTATGGTGTGTGTCTCTCTCTCTCTGTGCCTGTGTTGTCTCTCTCTGCTTGTGTGTCTGTGTGTCTATGTTGTGTGTCTCTGTGTGTCTCTGTGTTGTCTCTCTCTGCTTGTGTGTCTGTCTGTGTGTCTATGTTGTGTGTCTCTCTCTCTGTGTCTCTGTGTTGTCTCTCTCTGCTTGTGTGTCTGTCTGTGTGTCTATGTTGTGTGTGTCTCTCTCTGTGTGTCTCTTTGTTGTCTCTCTCTGCTTGTGTGTCTGTCTGTGTGTCTATGTTGTGTGTCTCTCTCTGTGTGTCTCTGTGTTGTCTCTCTGTGTGCCTGTGTTGTCTCTCTCTGCTTGTGTGTGTGTCTCCGTGTCTGTGTTTTGTCTCTCTCTCAAATGTATTTCTTCCTGATGACGACTGCTTGTGTTGCAATCGAAACGTCGTATTATATTATTAAATGTATTTCCTTTCCACGTTACTTTACCGAAAGAACCAAAGCGCCTATAACAAGTTTAACACGTAGTTGGCTTTGGCGACCAATATCATCCAAATAGAGGTTTTGTGGGCTGGATCGCGTAAATATTTACGCAGCCTATCACAAATCGCCGCGAGTGGCGGTCGCCCATCCAAGCATGTGATCCGGTCTCAGACCAGCCCGGCTTGCAATCCGGGGCGAGCCGTTATATCATAAATGACCGCTGTTGTTTTTTTTGTGTCATCGTTCCGACTTTTACTGCCCGCCAGGGATGTTTGTGTGGCCAGCGCGCGAATGAGCGTCGGTCGCTCGACCCGCAGGGAGGGGTTAACCGAGAGAGAGAGACGCGCTGCTCAATGCTGTTCTCACCGCTGAACGTCCTCATTCTGCGTGGCGCGGGGGCTGCACATCTGCTTCACACTTCCACATTTTTTTTTTGGGGGGGGAGGGGAAGAGGCGGGGGTGGGGGGGATGTTACGGCCCCGTTGGTTCACGCTTCATTAATTTCCACTGGTCGCAAAGACGGCGTGTGACGACGTGCCAGGCTGTACGCGGGTTGAACGTCGTTAACCCCCCCCCGCCCGCCTGCCCCCCAATAAGGTCACCAATGTGCAGGCTTCAGAGTAATGCACGGCGCGACAGGAATCGTCGTTATAATTGTGATTGTTGTGAATATTGTGTCCGCTGTTACCCCAACACCTCTCTGGACCCACGCGCCACCGGTTGCTTTTGCCTTCTCTGGCTGAAGCTATGCCGGGATATTTTTTTTTTACACCAAATTAATTGACTGTTCTATTTTAAAAATGTATAAATAGAATTTGCCGGATGATCGCTTTTTCGATCGGCACAGGGAAATCGATGGCAATTGCCGTAGAGACTCCCGGCCAATCCGGGAGCGTTGGCAACCCTTCGCCCCACCGTTCCCACCGGCAGCAGCATCCCACTCGAGGCGTCGTCGAGTTAAATAAACGAGCACATTTCCCTTCTCAAGACCCACACCCCCCGCGCGCACGTCTATCGAAGCTCATCAGGGCCTCAACTAAGTTTCCATTGGCATTTAAGAAAATGACTGTCGTTAACCCAAGAATGCCGGCTGCAGGGCAAACTCAGGGTGAAAGCTATAAAACATCCGACTAGCACGGTTGGCTACAAATGGAGCGAAAGAAGTCCAGCGTGCACACACACACACACCACATTCCAAACGCAAGAATCAAAATCTGCGCGCGTCGCTCATTCGCGAGAGCGTTCCGAGCGCCGGGTTCAACGGCGTCGTTTGTCCCTCGCCGGTCAGACCTGGTGAGCCCCCACACGAAGGTGGCGCTCGCCTACACCGACGTGGAACTGAGCTGCGTCCCCGGTGGGGCCGGCGGGCCCGGTGGGGCCGGCGCGTCCTCCGTCCGCTGGACGCTCAACGGTAGAGTCCTGGAGGAGAAGGGCGGTGGCGAGCACGGGACCACCAACGGGACCAATACGAAGACGAGCGGCGCCCTGCTGCTTCGGCGCGTCACGCCCAGCGACAGCGGTCTCTACACCTGCCACGACAACAGCATGCGCTTCCTGCAGCAGGTCGCGCTGCTCGTGGGCTGTGAGTCAGCCGAGCCGCGACGGGATTGGGCGACGGAAACATTCACCGACAGACAAATTGGGTTTTTTTTTGTTTACGTGGTGTGAATAATGATAAAAGTTGAAAAAAAATGTTTTTACCTCGAGCGGTCCAGAGCTTAGGTCCTGAAAATAAATCCCCCCACCTACACTCGGCGTCAGGGCAAGCTGGGGGGTGGCGGGGGAGGAGTTGCGAGGGGAGTTCCAGAAAATATTCCACGGCAGATGAAGCCCTAATGGTCACTTTGAGTTGACAATGATTTACAACTACCCACCAAACCTCAAAGTGGGACCGACGAGACGATGACATTATCGAGCCTGAATAAAGATGCAGACTCAGATCATTATTTAATGGGTGCAATTGTGAACAATAGCCGTATCAGACATTAGTACATCTCATCGCCACAACCATTGGTGTCACTGCAGTTCAAAGACTCAGTCCTACAAGGCATGAAGTTGAGCTTTGTCTCTTGCAGCAATTGAGAGTAGGGTTCAAAGGTTGCTGGTCCTTGACCCCAGATGCACTTGAGCAGTATGGTGGAGGTGTACGCTATACACAACCTAATCTGAAAGCATCCAAATACCCATAACAGATTGTGCTCAGCCAAGAGCGGCTCGCTCAAGGGTGGGGTGACCACCTCCTAACACAGGAGATGGATTAGAGACATACGTCCACGATGGTAACTGGCTGTATACAGTATGACTATGTATATGAAAATGTTTCATGAGTTCACTGATTGGCTGATCTGATAATGTTGGGAGTAGGGAAAAATGTGCACCCTTCACACAACACGCATATCGTTCGAACAGACTTAAAGTTCCACACGATGTCATCGACTAGTCTAGGACTGTGGCTAAAATAAAATGTAACTTATTGAACACTGTCTTCTTGGTTCTTTCGGTAAAGTCACGTAGAATGTAAATAAAATAATAAAAATAAAACATAACAAAATAAAATTCTCACGTTTCGGCCACAACACAAGTAGCCTTCTTCAGGTGAAGAAACAGAACTGAAGAAGGCTACTTGTGTTGTGGCCGAAACGTCGTGAGAATTTTATTTTATTATGTTTTATTTTTATTATTTTATTGTTTCCCTTCTACGTGGTGACTTTACCGAAAGAACCAAGAAGATGAATCCCTGCAGTCACGAAAGCTTTAAATCGAAATTTAATTGAACACTTGCTAGCACCAGCAAGCGACCGCCTACTTTGCTCAGTGAAGGGTAGTGGCATAGCCATGGAGTGTGCAGGCGGTGCAACTGCACCAGGGCTCACGGAACAGAGGGGCCTGGGCACCGGGCTACGAAGTGAGGGGAGGAAATTGGACATGGGGCCCGAATTCATTCTTGGCGATGAGGGTCCACGTCTACCAAGCCAGTGGGAGGTCGCTCAATCTCCTCTGCTGCGCCCAAGGTCTAGAACTGTGGACTCCCTGCATCTATTTGGCTCCAGGCTCAAAACCTTCCCGTTCTCCTATGGCTGCCTCTTTCTCTCTGTTCAATAAACACACCCCACCGCTTGTGTAAAGCATCTTGAAATTTGGTTGGCTTTAGACGCGATACAGATCAAATTTGAAGTGTATTGTTTCGTATGGAGAACTATTGACGCACACGGAGACCCATAGACTTACGCAGAGGCCCATCGACCCAGAGACATTAACACTGTGCCATTACGCCCCCCACCCCACCGCACATCCCTCGATAGATGGGGGTGCACAAATTGCTCACTCGTGCTCTGGAGTTAAAATTACATTTTTAAAAACCCTACCACGGTGTGTCTGTGTGGGCAGACCTCCCCGAGAAGCCGACGGTCTCCTGCCACAGCAACAACCCCCACTTGATCGTGTGCACCTGGGTACCGGGACAGCACGCCGACCTGCCCACAGACTTCAGGGTCAACACGACGTTCGCGTGAGGCTTCCTGCCGCTCACGCAGCACCTGCGCAACCCACCGCCACTTAGACCCCGACCCCGCCACCGACCTTTGGTCATCCTAGCAGCGGCAGCGGCTTTTTTGGCCGGCCATCGAACAAAGACGGTCACCGCATTGTGCGGCTACGCTTCTGCGGCCGTCTGGAATGCTCTTCCTTCCGATATTATGAAGCCACTCGGGCTATGCACTTTGAAGCCATTTAAATTGAAAACGCAATTTTCCTTACAACTTCTTTTCGTGTCTAGTTTGTTGTCCTTCGCCCGCACCTCCGATTAGCACGGTTGGCTACGTACGGTGCGGAAGAAGTTCAACCTCATATGTACAACCTCCATAGGCGCGCGTGGCGCATGGAGCGCTCTAGAAAGGACAAGGTGGGCAGGGCTCTGGACAAATTAGTCGATTTGAAGCAAGCAGTGGCGGCCAGTTGCTCTAATCTTTGATGGGGCAGTTCCCGCACAACAGTAGCATGGTGGGGGGTGGTGGTGATGATGAGGGGGGGGGGGTGAAGATGACACCTTGCCTTGAACAGTCATATTGTCTCGCTACGGATCGTTTCATTCATCCACTCGTCGTCACTGTTGACCGAGACAACATAGCTTTGTCGACGAAGATTTTCCATCGACGATTTTCTTCGTCAAACGAATTCCCCCCCCCCCCCCCCCGTAATGTGGTGCGTGGTTTTCAGGAAGACGCACGTGGAGTGTCGGCGTAGCGCGGACTTGCCCCCAAACACGTGCCACTTGGCGGTAACAATAATGGCGTACGGCAAGTATATCGTTACAGTAACGGCCATCAACCCACTCGGCTGCAACTACAGCAACTCCTTGAACTTCTTCCACAAAACAATCTGTGAGTGGCCTGTGCTCACCGCACTCACTCACCACACCACCCCGTTCCCCACGCATCTCCGACAAGCACGGTTGGCTACGTCCGGTGCGAAAGAAGTTCAACACACACGCACACACAGGTGTTCCCACTGCACCAAGCTGCCGGCCACTTCGCGTAAGAAGAAGGCAAAAGTGATGTTATCACATCTATGCCTGTCTCGGCGTCGCTGTGCGCTGCGTTGATACCACTCTCCGAGTAGTTAACCTCGCATTCAATAAACCTTCAGAGCCAGGGTGAACGTCCGACTCCAACGTATTTAATGAAAAGACTCGAGGTAAAACTGATGGAAAAACAGCACAAAATACAGCATCTGTTAATACTTGCAATAACAATACAATTAATGAAAACTGCAGCATCATAACATTGTGTTAGATAACATGAATCTCAATAATAGGTCCTGGATGGACCAGACACATACATAAGCACTGAATAGCTGTAACAAGAGAATAATCTACTGTGTTAAATAAGGTCACTTTGTGTAATCACCATACTGCAGCCCAAATGGACAGTGCTGCACATAACACTGAACTGTGGATGAGATACTTCTTCGTCCTTGCTGTCAAGAACGCATTAAAGTTACATGGGCACAAGTCTGGCTTGACTCATCCAACTACAAATAACATTCACAATAGTGCAAGTGGCAGGCTTCGTTGTTAACTAGGCCTAATATTTATCATAACAATTTAACATTATAAAGGAATTTACAGCATTATAATGTCAATCATAATATTATAACAGCATTCCCAGTATTATAAGAGCATGAACTTACAGACAACGCTTCTTAAAGTCCCACAATGAACTAATTGTGCCTCTTATTTGTACTCTTTGTAATGGCTGACACCCCTGCCTTGCCTCGTGGCTTCGAGACCCTTAACTCGTAACGTCCTGGTCACGTGACCAAACTCAACGCCATATCAGGAAGTTCCTGTGTAAACACACCCCCATATCTGCGGTGGGGCAGAACAACGCCTCTATTTAAGGAACGAAACAGGTTTACTTCTCCACAAATCTGGCTGTCGCCTGGTAAAGCTAGTTGTAATTACTGTCAAAACGTCATATTCAGATTGTAAATGTTGTGGCTTGGCTTTCCAACACACCGGTGTGCTGTACTAGTAACGAATTGGCATGTTCTGTTTACGTGACAAACCTTACTAATTGGCTGTGTCGGGTGGTGGCGGGTTTAATGACACATTTATATATTTACGTGATCTAACCCCAAAAAAACTATATTATGGATGATATTGGTCGCGAAAAAGCTGACTACGTGTTAAACTGATGATGTTGTTTGTTTGTTGTTGTCATGCACGTGGTGGGTGGTTGGCTGGTTGGTGGGTGGCGATGCTGGAACCGGTCTCAGTGAAACCGGATCCCCCCGGTGATCTGCACCTGCGCTGGATCGGCAAAGCGCTGCACGTGAGCTGGAGCTACCCGAAAACGTGGGCTGAGCAGGCCGACGCCTTCCCGCTCCAGTTCCAAGTGTGCTACAAGGCGGCCACATCCCGCGTGTACAACGAGGTAATTCACGACGACGACGATGACGACGACAACAACGTCGTCATCGCTGATGTCAAAGGCAATCGTGAAGTCATCAACGCCACGTGAAAAACACAATTGCCAAAATCTTCACCACTGCTAACATCAGGACCAAAGACAAAGATTCCCCGTTTAGTTTTTACAGACTGTTGGGGCAAGTGCGAGTAGCGCGTATGCAGGCCGGCACGGGCACACAAGGGGGGTGGATGGCCAACACCACGCCTGGCCGCCTTTGTCTCCCTTGCACAAGCATCAGTAATACGAACACCCACTGGTATAAAGGAGGTCGTGGGTTTGATCTGAATCCGGATACCTGTATATTTGGAATTTGCATGTTCTCCCATTGGTAGTGTGGATTTTTCTGCGGGTCCTCTGGTTTCTCCCTCCACATTTAGAATCAACAACGTGCGTTTAGAGTATTTGGCTGCTATTAATTTACACGTGAAAATTTCGTAGAGCTATCATTTGTGGCCAGGTCGCTTCTGAAAAAAGAGCTATACAGCTCAGTGGGGCCTTACCTGGTAAAATAAAAAAATGGTTTAGTTTAGAATTATCCGGAAATGCGAACACATTTCCGAAATTTACTTGAAACTACAAAAATACGTAATCTACATTTTTTGTGTTGAATCGTAAACTCTGGAAAACGTCCGAATTGCACCCTCATTTATTGCAAGCTAAACACAGCTTTGTGACACAGCCAACCACTAAAACCTCTGACACAGCAGCGGATCTTCAGAGATGGCCACGGGGGGGGAGGCTGTACCCACTCAGCCTCCCCGCCTGTTCCAGTTGCAGCCATCGTGCCGGGGACCACAGCGTGGAGTCGCAGAGAGATACACCATCAACAGCTATCGAATATCATGCACCACAAACACTGCTACGGAAACGTATGTGATCTACAGATCATCATCATCAACCGTAGCCATTCCACTGCCTAGATGAATGCCTCCCCAGTTGTCACCGTGCGCTGGCGCACATCCGATTTCCCGGACCTCCGATTTGCATGGCTGGCTACGAACAGTGCGACAGAAGCTCAGCATACGTACAAACATACGTCTCTCATGGTCTCACAATCATGACGATGATTCGTTTTTGATCACTCGTCCTTCACGCCAGAGGATCTCAGAGTGGTTTAACACGCATTAAAACGCAATTGTTTAAAAAGGCAAAACTGAAGAATGAGTAAAACAAACAATTGCTTTAACAGACGTAGGGTTATTTTTTTTTGTTATCTAGTTCCAGCACATGAGCCATTAATATTTGTGGTTCCATTTCCACAAATGAACGTCTCGACCACCGGCCCTTGGCCCCACCTCTTTATTTCATCCTTTTGATCCTGCTCCACCTTCAAATGACTGACCTCCGTGGCATACACACTCCGCCACGTTTCCCAGTTGTGTTTCCTCCGACGAGATATCTGTAATCGTGTGGCGAACTTGTCAAACAACTTATCGTCCGTGGCTTTCGCCTCGCCCGTACTTATCTCGAGCCCCACTTTTGCAGCCTTTCCCTGCCAATAAGCTCTGAGCGTTCTTTCCCCACGGGTTGGTTTTCATTGGTTGTCGCCACCGTCGGGCGGAAAACTAAAAAAAAACTAAATCTTCGCACAGAGGACAAAAAGCTGCAGCCACGGCGGAGCTACGGTGTCTCGAGCAAGTGGCGCGAACCCCCAGGGCCAGATGTCTTCAGGGCAGGCAAACAGTCAACGTCGACAATTAAAACGGCAAATTCCTCTTTTTTTGGCTTCCGAAAAGAAAGACTCTCCCACCGCTGAAAGACCAGAAACAATCCTAACCCTGGCGCCTGAGCCGTCGCCCCCGAAAATGTCTGAACGTGTACCACGGAGGGTTGGCAAATGCTAACGACGATTTTCTCGAAGCAATTTATCTCCGCATAGGAAATATATAGCATAGCAAGGTTAGCGTGGTAGCTTTTTAACGTCGATAAATTAGGGTGCAATTTGCACATTTTCGAGAGTTTTCGATTAAAGCAAAACAATCTGATTACGTATTTTCCTAGTTTTTAGGGCAATTCTGGAAATGAATTTGCAATTATGGATCATTCTAAATTAAACAACTTTTTTTATTTACCAGGTAAGGCCCACTGACCTATATGGTTCTTTTTCAGAGGTGACCTGGCCACAAATGATGGAGTGGCTCATTGTTTGGAAATGTATCGCAGCCAAATACTATAAACGCGTGATGTTGATTCGAAGTGTGGAGGGAAAAACCGGAGGACCTGGATAAATATCCATGCGACCATGGGGAGAACATGCAAACTCCAAATATACAGCAGGCGTCAAAGTAGAGGCAAACCCACGACCTCCTGTATACCAGACGAGGTAGTTAACTTCTCGCCACCATGGAGCCCTCGTTCTCATTCGCTCTCTTCCTCTCTGGCTTTCATCTTGCCACTCTGTTCCTTATTTTCTGGTTTTTTATCATGCATGGCACCTTGAGACCTTGTGAAAAGCGCCCAATAAGTGCAAATTATTATTATTATTGCTGCTCTGCTCCACCGAGTGATTGAGGAAAATATCGAGTAACAAAATTATGTTTTGGTGACAGACGAAGGAGCACTCGTAATTCGTGGATTGCCGTGTCATCGTGCGTCGCGTGCCACGCAGGGCCCCTCTCTGGACACCACGGAGATGACCATCACGGATGTGATGCCCAGCAAGGCCTACGTGGTACGAGTGCGTGCCTCCGACAAGTTCACGAAGAAGCTGTGGAGTGAGTGGAGCCCCGAGGTGCGGATCGACACCGTCACAGGTAGCCATCGCCGGGCCGGGCCATTTGACGCTCTCGATTTGCAGAACTGTTCAGTGCTGATGTGGACGTCGGCGAGCGAGCGAGTGGATGGCTTCAGTAGATTGGTGATCATGTGGAATGCTGCACGGTGACTTTTCAAAAAGGCCGTGGGTATATATATATGTCTAACTGTCTTGCTCGTGTGCATGTGTAGATTCGCCCAGGTCGAACGAAGTTGATCTCCAATTCACGGTGAGGCCACCGATTTAACACAAACTCCATGGGTTTTCTAACAGGACCAATTTGAGCGATAGGCTACCAAGTTTTTAGGCCCTTGCTACCACATACCAAATTTTAAAGTTAACCGTTCCACTTGCTAAAGTTTTGAGAAAATGAACTGACAGCATTGCTGCTTTGAAACTCTGCCAGCGGTAAAATGGTAAAACAAAATTGGAAGCCTACCACTAAATTCAATAGGGTAGGCAACTATGTGATAAGACTATATCCTCACCATATAAATGTAGAATTTCCACTACCACCACCACAAACCACTTCAGGGGCGCCAATGGAAATGAATGCTGATCCGTGCCTGTTGGAGAACGTCTACCTTTTTCAAGATTGATTGAACCTGATTGGAAAATGAATTGAAAATATTATTATATTTATAATAACCACAACACTAATGCGCTCGTAAATATTTTTCTACAGACGCAAACGATGACGCCGTATTCTGATGAACAGACTGAGTGGTACACTTTCAGCCGAGAAGGTGAAACCATATCACAAGCCGGGAGCTTTGTCGCGCAACAATGAGGATTCGTGCTCGTCAGATGCTTTAAATAAATTCCATCGCAGCACAAAGGGCACAGAACGGACCTGTAAATTACGAGACCCCCCCCCCATCACAACGTAATAACAGCACTGGCTGGAAAACCACAGGTTTCAAATAACAACAGAGACAACGTATACAAAAAGTGCAAGGCCTCTGCACTTACACAAAATCCATCTGCATTTCCGGAAGAATTGCATTGTGGTCCTTTTTAACGGAAGGACCACAATGCACGTCTTCAGACAATGATGGGTATTTTGGTATTATGCACAATTGCTGTGTGCCTTCAACATACTTCTGTCGTGTTGTTTGATGAAAACATCTAAAAGCACCTTACAAAACACAAGACCATGGGAATACTAATATTACGCTCTCCCTCACACACTGGACACTCACACACAATACAATGTACACAATCTCACGCAGTACTTTCACACAGTATATTCACTGGCAGAGCCAGTGGGGGGGGGGGGGGCACGTGTCCCCCCAATGATCGGATCATTGGGGTTTATTAATAATAAATAGGCATTTTGCGACCCCCACTGCCACTGTGTAGCATATTATTATTATGTGCCAGGGACTCTATGAGATGATAGGACAATAGTCTGAGTCCATAATTGGCAATAAGTAACGGCAAAGCGATTATAAGTGACTCACAGAATAGTGCGCAGTCGCGTATACAGTCCACGACTTCCCTGAAGGCATCGACACCTTCAGGGAGCGCGATGCTGATCACACAACGCGGTTCGAATTCGACCCTCGATCGAAGGCTGCGTCATCGCCGCACTCGCGTCGAGTAAAAAGCAAGGGACAAGTCCTTACTAACAACTCCTTACTTACTAACAACTCCTTACTTACTAACAACTCCTTACTAACAACTCCTTACTTACTACTTCTTACTAACAACTCCTTACTTACTAACAACTCCTTACTAACACCTCCTTACTTACTAACATCTCCTTACTCACTAACAACTCCTTACTTACTAACAACTCCTTACTTACTAACAAGTCCTTACTTACTAACAACTCCTTACTCACTAACAACTCCTTACTTACTAACAACTCCTTACTCACTAACAAGTCCTTACTTACTAACAACTCCTTACTGACTAACAACTCCTTACTTACCAACAACTCCTTACTCACTAACAAGTCCTTACTTACTAACAACTCCTTACTTACTAACAACTCCTTACTCACTAACAACTCCTTACTTACTAACAACTCCTTACTATTAACAACTCCTTACTGACTAACAACTCCTTACTTACTAACAACTCCTTACTTACTAACAACTCCTTACTCACTAACTCCTTACCTACTAACAACTCCTTACTCACTAACAACTCCTTACTTACTGACAACTCCTTACTTACTAACAACTCCTTACTTACTAACAACTCCTTACTATTAACAACTCCTTACTGACTAACAACTCCTTACTTACTAACAACGCCTTACTTACTAACAACTCCTTACTCACTAACTCCTTACTTACTAACAACTCCTTACTCACTAACAACTCCTTACTTACTAACAACTCATTACTTACTAACAACTCCTTACTCACTAACAACTCCTTACTTACTGACAACTCCTTACTTACTGACAACTCCTTACTTACTAACAACTCCCTACTAACAACTCCTTACTTACTAACAACTCTTTACTTACTAACAACTCCTCACTTACTAACAACTCCTTACTTACTAACAAGTCCTTACTTACTAACAGCTCCTTACTAACAGCTCCTTACCTACCAACAACTCCTTACTAACAACTCCTTACTAACAACTCCTTACTTACTAACAACTCCTTACTAACAGCTCCTTACTTACTAACAACTCCTTACTAACAACTCCTTACTTTCTAACAACTCCTTACTTACTAACAAGTCCTTACCTACTAACAACTCCTTACTAACAACTCCTTACTTACTAACAACCCCTTACTAACAACTCCTTACTTACTAACAACTCCTTACTAACAACTCCTTACTTTCTAACAACTCCTTACTTACTAACAACTCCTTACTTACTAACAACTCCTTACTTACTAACAACTCCTTACTAACAACTCCTTACTCACTAACAACTCCTTACTTACTAACAACTCCTTACTTACTAACAACTCCTCTATCATTTTTCATTGCTGGAGGGGTTGCCCCCCCCCCCCACCTGAAAATCCTGGCTCCGTCATTGAGTGTACTCAAACAGAGTACACTCACAAGCAGATCACTGTTGTGCAATATTCATAAACATTATAGTCACTCACGCACAGTCGGTTACAGCTGCCTACGTGTGCGAGTCCATGTTTACAATCGCTGTGAAACAGCTATCTTTGCTGTAATGTTAGTAAAACAAGAAATAAGAGTCTGGTTTGGCCAACCCATTGAGTGCACGGCGAGCACCACTGAAATTAACAGTTCAACATACGTAGAGTAAAAAAACATACGAATAGATATCTCTGTAGGGCATGTTCGCCAGAAGTTCCTTCATTATCTCGGAGAGCTTCAGTGAGTCTCGGGACTTTTTCAGGAGGATTCAAATTGTTTTGCCCATTTGCTGGAAGTGCGTGTGGAGTGGTGGCACAGCGGTTAGCGCACTGGACTATGAAACCCGACAAAGACATTTTAAAAGGTGACATTTACAGCTCCCCGAGGTGGCCACGTAATTAACAATCTGAGTTCAAATCCCGGCCACAGCTAACATCGGTGGCAAGTGATATCCGAAACCAGTCATGTACAACCCACCTTCACCACGACCCACGTTGACCGGCGTGGTGCAGTATTGTCAAAACTGCCGTTACTGATACGGCGTGTTGAAGGCCGTCACCCTACAGTGGATTGACGAAGCGCTTGTGGAGTATTGTAACAATAGTCCGCGTGACGATTCGTGCTCCCCCCCCCCCCACCGTCTCTCGCGACGTCTAGTCCCCCCAGATGCCATGCCAAACACGGGGGCCTCCGCCAACGGGAAGAGGAAGATGCACATAGCCATCGCTTGTACCACCGTGTTCTTCCTCACGACCGTCGTCTTCATCGTCGCCCTCATCTACACCAGGTCTGTCCCCCCCCGCAACGGCCGCTCTGCTACCCCCCCCCCCTCCTCGCAAGCTCCCCTACTGAGCTCCCAGTAGGGGAGCTTCATCACCCATACCTGTAGAGGAGGCCGCATCGCCCCCCCCCCCCCTGCCCCCAACATTCCAAACCCTCCAATGGCTCCCAATTCGATGCCAGATCGATTTCAAGATCACACTCACCGTCTTCAAGATCCTCCGTGGGAGCGCCCCTTGCCGACTCCCCTCTCATCTCACTCTGCTCCCCGCCAAGCGCTCCCATAACGCCCCACGCTCCACTCCCTCCACGAATTCTCCCTCCACGAATTCTCCACTCGCACAACCGAGGCCCTCTGTGGAAGCCTCCCACTCAACCTTCGCTCAGTGGGAGGTCGCTTATTCTTCCCTGCTGTTCCCACAGTCTGGAACTCCCTTCCCCCCCCCCCTGCCATATGTGCGGTCAATTTCTTGCCCATGTTCAAGTCTACGCTTAAGAACATTTAAATGTTTCCTTAAGGACTTCCCAAGCTGCGTTTGTCATGAACGTTCTTTGACCATACTTCACCACACTGGTCAGTGCAAGTTTACAGAGGAAAGGATGGGGGGGGTGGTTGGGGTTCAGATATCACTCGCCACTGATGCTACTTCTGGCTGGGAGTGGAATTTAGGTCACGGGGTTCAGAGAATAATGCGCTAACCACTGGACCACCACTCCTCCCAATTACACATTGTGAAAGCGTAATTAAACGTTGTTATTGAAGACTGACAGTTGCCAATCAGGGGCAGCCAGGATAGCTGTCGACAGCTGCCATGGTTGCAGCGGCAACACGAAGCCAGTGGCCATCGGAGCGGACGGCAAAGGGTATACAACCTCGAGGTGAAACGCAACGCCAGTCACGCAGACGTCGCGACCTTTAAAACGGCTCACCGCACGGACTGAGAGGCATTTTTTTTTTATAAAGTTCAGCCATGGACCCCACTTACACCCCAAGAGCCGAACACAGGAACCAACGATCCACGACTTTCTTCAACGCCAGTTGGGAAGTCACGCGGCACCTCCAACTGGCAGACAAACGCCCACCTGAGGGTTGGCGTTGTGCCACGCGGGGACAGCTGCCACCGGGTGGGGTGGCGGAGTTCCCCTTGGAAGGACTGCCTCGAGGTTTTCCTTCCACATTTTAAAATCGACGTGCATTTAGAGCATTTGGACGTTATACATTTCCACGTGATAGGCCACTTCATGGAGCTAAAATTTGTGGCCAGGTCGCTTCTGAAAATGAGCCACATAGCTCGAGTGGAGCCTTACTTGGTGAAATTAAAAAAAAAATTGTTTCAAATATTAAATGATGATTATGAACATGTGTGGCTCTGCTCTCGTTGTTCCTCGCTCCCCACCATCATCGCCGCAGGAAGAGGCTGGCGCCGGTGGTGTTGGCTAGTGCCCTCCCGTGGAGCGGGAGGCTCAAACGCGGCGAGACGGGCGAGGAGGACGACTCTGCCAGCGACAAGCCCAGGCCGGCGTCGGATGCCGACGCCGAGGGGGACGTCTGCCGGCCCCTCTACTCGAACGTGGCCGCCCCGCCTCCCGCGACGATGCCCGAGCAACGGCAGTGCGACAACTTTTACAACATGGAGTATTTTTACAGTGGCGTCGATACGGCGGACGTGCTGGACGCACCCAACGGCGTGGTGCACGCGATGGGATGACGGAATTCCCACTCGGCCGCTCCCGCGAGAGCGTAGCCCGTAGCGCGACCAGTGCCGGATGAAGCTAGTGTGGGGCCTGTAGCATATGCTATAAAGGGGTACCTAAATAAAAAAAAAGTAAATATAAAAAATATTTTGCTTGCATAGTAAAGTAATTGTATTTTTTTTATTTGCTATACAGCCAGGTAATACGACAAATCGCTAACCTTACACACGCAGTCGTTCATAAAAGTTGAAGGCGGTATAGTACTATAGTAGAATCACTGAACCGGAATTGATAGCCTGAAAGCATTTAGCGCGGGGCCCTTGAAAGTGCGGGGCCCGTAGCTACATATGGAGCTGCTTGTGCTACTGGGATAATTCGGCACTGCACGCGACTCACTTTGTCAAGGGGTGGCCACAGACATCGTGCAAGCTTACTCCTGCGTGGGCTTCCCCCGTTGTGCTGGACGGCTCTTCGGTGTTTCTTTGTTATCAGGTCGTGCCATGCCATTGTTTGGCGCGATGTCCCACGCTTGGCTCCACGTGCCGGAATATTTTTCAAGAACTGTTTTAATTGTTCCTAACGACGATGATGTGCTTGGTGTTGACGATGATGTGCTTGATGATGATGATTATGTCCCTGGCGATGATGATGTGCCTGATGATGATGATGATGTGCCTGATGATGTGTCTGATGATGTGCCGGATGATGTTCCTGATGATGATGATGATGTGTTTGATGATGATGGTGTGTCTGATGATGATGTTCTTGGTGGTGATGATGTGCCTGATGATGATGTTGTGCCTGATGATGATTTTTCTTCAAAACGCTCACAGCACGTGGAGCCAAACGTCGCACATCATGCCGAAGAGCGTGTGGCACAACCGGGAAAGTCACGGGAGAGCTCACGTAAATTTAGTTTTGCGAGTCGAGTTTTTAGGAATAAAAGTGACGTCTAAAAAGTTGCGTTTCGGACTTTAGAGTACAGCACGTCGCATACCCGACTCACTGGAGACTGAGAAATAGGCGGATTTTCGAAAATGCGTGATGTGTGAATATCGATCGAAATTGGCAGTCACACCATTCACATATACCGTACTGGATGAATGTGGTGGTGGTGAATTGGTCAGGGCGGATATGTGACGGTCGGATATGCGACGTCCTATACTACAGTGCCTCCAGCAGTCAGCTGCGTGAATGCCCTCACGTGATCGCTTACGCAGTTGCCTTCACCGACGCCGTAAAGATGCCAACTCAACTTTCAATTTTTTTATTTTATTTTCGGAACCTTGAACCTCGGCGAGGGGACCGCGATGGGCTCGCAGGTCGTGACCCGCGATGAGTTCGCAGGTCGCGACCCGTGATGGGTTCGTAGGTCGCGACCCGCGATGGGCTTGCAGGTCACGACCTGCCCACGATGGGTTCGCAGGTCGCGACCCGCGATGGGTTCGCAGGTCACGACCCGCGATGGGTTCGCAGATCGCGACCCGTGATAGGTTCGCAGGTCGCGACCCGCGATCGGTTCGCAGGTCGCGACCCGCGATGGGTTCGCGCGTTGTCAAAAATTCTGGCATGGGTCAACAACAGCGGCAGTTTTTTTACTTCGCACGAAGCAACCCTGGTTACTCCAATAAACGGTTTAACACAGCAGGAGATGATTTCTCAGTCCAGATGACCAACGGCCTGATGTGTACCGGTGTTATACGCTGCAAGGACGGCATTGCACTGTCCGTCGTTTCGCTGCAAACGCTCCAATGTTTACATGCTAGAGTATAATTTCACGCTTAACACTGGCATGACGAATTTGACAACACGATTTGTGCAGCCGCGTCGGAGGTCACAAGACGTGAAATGAAGCGCGCGCACACACGCACACCGCCGCTGGCTTTGGGCTCGCAGGATATGCCACAGCAGCGCTGTGGATGTGTCGACACCATGGATTGCATGGACAAACACACAATGTTTAGTTACGGTTACGTTACACCGACAAAATTTAGGCCAAAAATAACGGTATTTTTAAGGCGACATATGCTGATGGTGATGATGACTGAACTTAAAAATACCCAGTAGCACTTGGTTTGGTACTCAGCAGCCGGTCGTTGCGTAGATTTGATTTTGTTTTAGTTCGGCCGAAGTGCTCTCATCCCCACAGTGAACTGGGGGCGTGAACGTCGCGCATTTCGCCTGTTATTGGGCGATGAACCACCCAGAGCCATTCCCTCGAGGGCACTGCCAACTTCCAGAGTGCCTCTGTCGCCCCCTGTACGATGATGATGATGATACCGCGAGACTCGCCTTATACTCTGATGGATCTCAAGCTTTGCCAGGTGTCATTACATTTTAAATGCACTGGATACTAACTACCTTTAGTCCCAATGAAAGGGGCACAAAATGGACTAACACAATATTAGCAGTGCGTCAACATTCTTCAACTTAAAATTCCCATTTTTTGACGAAGTTTTTTTTTTAAATCCCCAAGTGGCCACAAAAGAAAAAAATGTGTACCTAATGGTGCGTTTACCACACCGTGTTATTGCGAACGCTTTTACCCTTACAGGCGGGGAAAATGTAGCGGGGTTATTGGCTGTCGAGGGCATGTGGGAGGCGAGACGGCTGAGAGACCATGGGCCAGACAGGGCCCACAACCTCATTTCTTTCGGCATCCGCGGCCACATCTGGCAACACCGATTAGCCCGGTTGGCTACGTACGGCGCTAAAGAAGTTCAACGTAAAAAAATAAACGTACATTCGAGGCCTACTAGGGATTGTCACCTTTTCCACTGCAGTGCAAAACCGAACATACGTCTCAGTCGGCCTCAGGAACACTGCAACAAACCGTAATTTAGTGCCAACGCAACAACGCGTAACGGGTCAACCCCTGCGGTAAGCACCCCGAGATATCAATTCCCCCCCGAATGTTCCGCGTCAAACCTGGGACAGGTGGCAAACCTTGAGCTCTGTGACTTCCAAACGGCAAGCGATACGTACCCGTCGCTGCGAAGAATCTCAGCTGTCCCAATCGGGTGCTAGAGGGGACGTTGTTGAACCCGGCGATCGATGTCTTTACAACTTGAGCACGCTCAGCCACCCGTTGCAGTGGAGATGGTTCGGAGCGCACGACGCCTACAGTCCTCGAGTGATTAAAGTTGCATCGACTAATGTGTGTTGAACTAAAAAGGCCTTTTTTTTTAATTCGTCCAGGCACATGCTGAAAAAATATGTAATAACTTTTTGGACATTTGACCGATTGGTATAAATTACTGTTTGTGGCCACTCCATCACCGCCCCTCCTGTGAAGGTTTCCTGGCTTGCCTTGGCTGGGAAGTGGGGATTGTAGTCTGGGATGTGTAGTACTGTAAGTTAGACCTCATGGACTCAGTTTTGTTGTGATGATTTTTGATGTTGTTTGCGCTTTTTGTGTTGGTGCCATTTCCTTAATTTGTTTACGATTTTTTTTTTATTTTGCTTGGTAGTAGGGTTTTTATTTGCTTGGTACGTGCGTGTGTGTATGTTGGGCGATAGGGCGACGGTTAGCGCTACGCCGCGCTACGAACCCGGCGACCCGGGTTCGATTCCCGCTCACGGCCAACACCAATGACGATTATCTGAACCGGTTCTGGGCCTTCCCTAGTTCGACTCAGCCTCAAATGAGTACCTGGTGCGGTGTGTAAACATCGCCACTAGGGAGACAAAGGCGGCCGGGCGTGGTGCTGGCCACCCACCCCCACGTGTGCCGTGCTGGCCTTCATAGGTGCTACTCGCTAACAGACCTTGCCCATTTTTTGCGTAGCCAATCGCATATATGGGATTTGGTCCTTATATATAATTAATGCACAGCGTTGTGGGATGCTGTTGGCATGAATATCGCGCCGCAATATAAAATGAAAGTATTATATCCCTTTGCCCACCACATACCCCTGAGTAAGCCTCTATGGTTCACATCCTTAGAGTTTTTGAGGCAGTTGGCTCAAACCGAGCAGCTTCAGCCTCGACGTAGTAAAATCGGGGTCTTAATTCAACTCAGCCTGCATTGGCAATCATTGAATAAATGTTTTGAAATTACACCGGTTGTTTTTTTTTTGTTCTTTCCTGTGTGAAAAGTTATTTCACAACGCACTTTTTTTTGTTAACAAGACGATAATGGTATTTATCAAGGCCTATGACCACGTCGACTGGAACGTGCCCGATCTCATCAGATGTCAGAAGCTAAGCAGGCTTGAACCTATAATAGGGGTTTTTCCCATTTTTTCTGGCAACAAAACTGAAACCTTATTACAAGGATTCATGTCTGCATTAACCACAATACCTACAGTCAAAATGCAAACCAAAAACATACTATGATAATATATGCATTGTCCTTGAAACTGATTGGTCCACACGTGTATCTACATGTGTGCCTCTACACGTGTATCTAGGAAGTCTCGAGACTTCAAAGAGATTCCTCTTGTGGGATATTTCGAGGGCAATTTCTGCCTTCACGAGTGGGGAACGCTCAGAGCCGTCCCTAGGGTGTGGCGAATAGGGGCGGCCGGCCTGGGCCCCGCGATTTGAGGGGCGGGGGGGGCTGCGACATCACGGTGTCAGATGTAAGACCTCAGTGTCAGTTTCCCCTGCCACCCCACCTCCCTATGGACGGCCCTGGGAACAAAGACAAAGATCCCCAGCATAGCCTTAGCAGGCTGTTGGGGCAAGCTATTTTAGTGAGTAGCACCTACGAAGGCCGGCACGGCACACGAAGTGGCTGAGTGGCCAGCACCACGCCCATCCGCCTTTGTCTCCCCAGTGGCGGACGTTTACACACCGCAGCAGGTACCGATTTGAGGCTGAGTCGACCAAGGGGAGGCCCGGTACCGGTTCAGATAATCGTCACTGGGTGTTGGTGAGCCGTGAGCGCGAATCACTCGCTCGGGATCGCCGGGTCGCGGAGCGCTGGAGCGCGCTCGCGCCGACACAAACTACCCCGCCGCTCCCGCCTGCTGCAACGCTCACAAAGTCTCTCGCGAAACAGTCGCTTGTGATGCCACCTCCTGGCAAGGTCTCAGCTCAGCAAGTCTGGGCCAGCTTCATAAAGTCTCCCCCACTCGACCCAACCAAACGCTTCCCTTACAAAGGGCGCCGTAGCGCGTGCATAATTGTTTGACTTGCATCACACTGGGATTTTTGCACACAGCGTCGTGATGCTGGTGGGGTTTTTTTTGTCTGGAAGATTTGGTGGTCTATCCAGGATGTTTCTGTTACGCGTCGTCGCTTTAAGATGTTCTCTGTTCATATTTTGTTTCTAGATTTGAAGCTTTCGTGACTGCAAGGATCCATACTCTTTGGTTCTATTCGGTAAAGTCACGTAGGTAAAAAATAAAACAACAAAAATCACGACGTTTCGGCCACAACACAAGCGGCCTTCATCAGGTGAAGGGACCAGACTGTCTCGAAGACTGCGCTGGAGTGAAACAGAGCCAAGCTCAGACCGCGGCCTTTAAGCTGTGTGAGAGGGATTAAGGTGAAGGAACAAAACTGTCGGGATGACAGAGCTCCAATGAACGCTGGGTGAGAGACGTGAGGCACCCCGACAAAGGAGTTTACACATCAAACAGGAGAATTTAGCATTGAAACAGCCGAGGGACCAGCTTTTGGCTGGTCACAGAAATAGCTATGTTAAAGTCAAAGCCTACATATCCACAGAGGCACCTAGTAAACACGGCAGAACGAATTATTCTGCCGTAGCTGATCACTGTTACAACGCTGTGGGTGATCACGATATAATTTTCGAGGCTGAGTCGACCTAGGGGAGGCCCAGGACCGGTTCAGATAATCGTCACTGGTGTTGGCCGTGAGCGGGAATCGAATCCGGGTCGCCAGGTTCATTGCGCAGCGCGCTAACCGCTACACTATCGCTCCCCACTCAGAGAGCCACAGACACACAGAGACACACACGTGGAGCGAAGATCCCCCCCCTCCTCCTCAAATCTAGTGGGGGGGGGGGGAGATCATGAATGAGTTCCGCAGTAATTTATTCTCATTCCCAGCCCTGCACTGGATGTGGCGTGCCGGGCACTGCACACCGACCCGGATAAAACAAATTATTAAGCCGCGGTTGTGTCGATGTCATTCGTTTATGCTTTAAGCACCTTCTGTTACTCTTCACAAGAGTCGCAGGCGATTCCCCGTTAACTTTGTTTTGGGCTTAAAGAGACGACAACCCTACCAGCAAGGGGAACCCGAGCGTGTAGAGAGCGGCGTTCTTCACCGCAAGGCCCGCGGGCCACTGGCGGCCCCTGGCGGACTTCAGTGTGGCCCCCTGACGTGCAGCCCCCCTACAATACACAACAGATGTGAAGACACGCCCCACCACCACCACCATCATCATCGTGCTGTCACACACCCAACAATTGTTTCAAATGTGCGGCGGCCCTCACACTGATGATGTCTTATCGGCAAAAGTGCCGTCTCCCCCCCCACCCCCCCTCTGAAAATTCGTGAAGAACGCTGGTGGAGAGGACAGCGCAGCGGGGACAATCGTAGCTAACAACGATGCTGTGGCACACGGATGAGATTACGGGGACATTTAAACAACAACATAACATCCACTGCAAATACAATGAATCGCTACAATGGCATGGGTTTATTCAGGAAAGCCTCACCCGAGTCCGATGATTCGTCTCGTCTCATCCGAGTCTTATAATTCGTCTCGTCTCATCCGAGTCTTATGATTCGTCTCGTCTCATCCAAGTCTGATGATTCGTCTCGTCTCATCCAAGTCTGATGATTCGTCTCGTCTCATCCAAGTCTGATGATTCGTCTCGTCTCATCCGAGTCTTATGATTCGTCTCGTCTCATCCGAGTCTTATGATTCGTCTCGTCTCATCCGAGTCTTATGATTCGTCTCGTCTCATCCGAGTCTTATGATTCGTCTCGTCTCATCCGAGTCTTATGATTCGTCTCGTCTCATCCGAGTCTTATGATTCGTCTCGTCTCATCCGAGTCTTATGATTCGTCTCGTCTCATCCGAGTCTTATGATTCGTCTCGTCTCATCCGAGTCTTATGATTCGTCTCGTCTCATCCGAGTCTTATGATTCGTCTCGTCTCATCCAAGTCTGATGATTCGTCTCGTCTCATCCGAGTCTTATGATTCGTCTCGTCTCATCCAAGTCTTATGATTCGTCTCGTCTCATCCAAGTCTTATGATTCGTCTCGTCTCATCCGAGTCTTATGATTCGTCTCGTCTCATCCGAGTCTTATGATTCGTCTCGTCTCATCCAAGTCTGATGATTCGTCTCGTCTCATCCGAGTCTTATGATTCGTCTCGTCTCATCCGATTCTTATGATTCGTCTCGTCTCATCCGAGTCTTATGATTCGTCTCGTCTCATCCAAGTCTGATGATTCGTCTCGTCTCATCCGAGTCTTATGATTCGTCTCGTCTCATCCGAGTCTGATGATTCGTCTCGTCTCATCCGAGTCTTATGATTCGTCTCGTCTCATCCGAGTCTTATGATTCGTCTCGTCTCATCCGAGTCTGATGATTCGTCTCGTCTCATCCGAGTCTTATGATTCGTCTCGTCTCATCCGAGTCTGATGATTCGTTTCCAACAGATTCCTGCATGGGGGGGGGGGGGGTGTTCGGCTCGACGCGACAGCCTCCCGCACACAGCTTGTTGTTAGAGCGCGTCTTGCCTCCCTCCCCGTGGCAACCTCCCCACGTAATCGCACGGCAGTCGAGACACGGGGGGCGCGTACGAGAGACAAGTACCGCACTCCCTCGGCGTCCCTGCGGAGCTTCGGGACGACGTTGCTCACCCGTTGCTAGGGGGCGCTGTGGCAACCAGAACCGAAGATTGGACAAAAGTTGACCAAGTTGGGGGGGCCCTTTTGGCTGACGAAGGATTGAAGGTGCAGCTCGCAGTTCGGGTTGAGGTCAATCGGAGCTAAACTAAAACTATTTTTTTAAACGAAACTATTTTATTTTACCAGGAAAGGCCCATTGAGGTGTACGGTATAGCTCTTTTTTTTTAAAGAAGCGACCTGACTATCACAAATGATAGCCCAACGAAGTGGCTTATCATCGTGTGTACATGTGTAAGCCAGCACATACTCTAATCGCGCGTTGATTTTACATGTGGAGAGGAAAAAAAGTCAAGGACCCGGAGAAAAATCCACGCGACAGCACTGGAGGCGATTCCGGTACGAAACACACAAAGTCACCAGCAAACAAATAACAAACACTGTACATCCACGCGGTGTGGCGCTAAATGCGCCGCACACAACTCAAAATAAAAGTCACGTGGTGGTGGTGGTGGTCATCGCGCACGCCACGGCGACGAGCGAGCACTTCAGAAGGTGAACACGTGGGTTGCCGTCCACGCCGGTACAGAGGGGGGCTTGTCCGGCCCCCCAGCGTTCGAGGAAGACGCTCGGCACGTGTGCGGCACGTGTGCTTTCAGCCGGAGCACACGAGAGAGAGAGAGGCGTGCAAACTCCAAATATTCAGCAGGCGTCAGGGGGACATGTCTTCTAAACATGCTAAACTCCTTGGGCACAAAACGGATTCGCTTATCACTCTAAATACCAGTAATACCAAATTATTCATTTTACGTTTTTTATGCAGCTCCAATGTTTTTTTTTGGGGGGGGGCGGGGGGGGGCATTTATATCTAAGGGTTAGGGTACTTTAATCAGGGTTAGTTTATCTAACTTCATTTCTTTTAATTAAATACATAAGGAATGTTTTTAATTAACGTCCAAAACCAAAAAAAGGGTATATAAGAAACGTTGTCACGCTTTGTCCGCATCAACCTGCGTTTGCATCACAGCCACCGCGGGTCACGTGGGAGACCCATCGCGCCACACCCACCCACCCACCGCTGGTGCCGGCGGCGCGCCTTCTGAGAACCACTGCGCTCGGGGGGGAATTGCGCGCATTGAGCTCACGCCACGGGTATTGCCGCAGCAGCAGCGGCAGCGTCTTTCTCAGAGGCAGGGTGCGCGGTGGCGCAGCTGTAGGCAAGGGCAGCAGCAGCAGCAGCTGCGTGCTGTGGTCGCGCCCACTCGCATGGGGGCCCAAGGAAATGCAGCCTCACCCCCCCCACCCCGCCCGTCTTTGGCAACCACGGGCACAAATAAATACCCGCAGCGCTTAGCGACCTCAACTCATAGGGGGGAGGGAGCGGAGAGACCCCCGAGCAGCCGTGCCGATCGGCACCGATTAGCACGGTTGGCAACGCACGGTGCGAAAGAAGTTCAGCACACAGTAGATGCAACCTGCACTGATCAGTGTGGCGATAGAGCTGTTTGACCATACGCTGGTCACTAAGGGGGTTGTTAAAGGGGGATGCGGAGAGGTGGGGGGGGGGTGGTCTGAGGTGCTGGGCCCAGGGGCAGGGTGATGGGGTCCAGGGTCTGGGGTCCAGGGTCCTGGATCCGAGGTTCGGTGTCCGGGATCCTGGGTTCAGCGTTCGGGGTGCGGGGTCTAGGGTCCTGGGTGCGGGGTCCTGGGTGCGGGGTTCGGGGTCTAGGGTCCTGGGTGCGGGGTTCGGGGTCTAGGGTCCTGGGTGCGGGGTTCGGGGTCTAGGGTCCTGGGTGCGGGGTCCTGGGTGCGGGGTTCGGGGTCTAGGGTCCTGGGTGCGGGGTTCGGGGTGCGGGGTGCGGGGTTCAGGGTACCGGTGGTCAGGGTCTTGGGTGCGAGGTTCGACTTAACTCGTCAATGATGTTAGGCGGGGCTGGGATTCGAACTCAGGTGGCCGGGTTAAGGGCGCAAGTGTGCTAACCCACTGTGCTGCCTCTCTCGATCCACACGGCTCGACTTCTTAGCGTGC